>NC_141043.1:28328333-28699166 GCF_052040795.2 Danio rerio
ATGGGATATTATAGCGTGCAATAGATGCACATTTCAGAATATCGCCGGAAGTAGTAAGTCAGCCGTGTACTTTTTTTCGCATTCTGTTTTTCTATTCTGTGAATTCGGACTAACTGCTTGGCTCGCAAACTATTTTTAGCATAGTATATACTATGGAAGTATGCAATTTCGGACGCAGCCTACAGTGTGTGTCAGCATAGTGGCAGATTCAAAAACAAGACTAATGTATTATGCTAATGAGGGAGAGATAGTCACTAATGGGTGGAGGTTTCCTCCTCAAGATGACATGTTCAAAGGTAGAATGTCAATCAGAGCGTTTCTGCAGACTGTTTTTATGAAGTGTGATTTATTAAAAAATAAAATTAAACTTTTACCATTAGAAGCTGGTTATATTCACAGACTGTTGCCACACAACTGTGTTTAAACCCATTATAAAAGTGTTTTTTGCATAATAGGTCCCCTTTAAACATGTTGCGCTCTGTTGCAGTTATGCTGGAGATGTGGAGATTAATGTGGAGGTGAAGAAGTACTTCTGTAAAGCTGGAGTTAAAGGCATTCAGGTACGAAAGAATGATATAAAACAGAAATAAAGTAACAAAGAAACTCACCGACTGTGAATTTCTCACTCTTCAGCTGCATGGAAAGTTGAGAGTGATCTTAGAGCCTCTAATTGGGGATGTTCCTCTCGTGGGAGCCATCACCATGTTCTTCATTCGCAGGCCTGTTAGTCCATCGTTTTCTATTTGATATCAATTATCACTTTATAATAGCCTCTTCTTTAACTACAGTGTTGTTTTTACTTCTGTCCTTCACAGAAACTCGACATCAACTGGACTGGCATGACCAATTTATTAGACATACCGGGTTTGAAGTGAGTGCAGTTGTTTTTAGCTTTTTTTTTTTTTTTTTTTTTGCATCATTCATTTTATTTTTACAGTAGAAATAGACTGCAGTTCAACTACACATATTAATACAGTAACTCTCTCTTCTCATATGCTTCATTTATTGATAATCAGTAAAGCGCTGGTCTGATTATTTAAAGTCTGCAGAGCTTCCCTCTACTCAAATGAAGCAGGGAAACGCAGTCATTCATATTGATCATAACTTTAACCCATTATAATCACCCATGCTGTCAAATAGTTTAAATGTATTTTGTCTGTGCCTCTGTGTCCCATTTTTTCTGTACGAACCCCTTGCATTCATTTCCAGTGCCATGTCGGACACTATGATAATGGATGCAATCGCCTCTTTCCTGGTTCTCCCCAATCGTCTCACTGTGCCTTTGGTGGCCAATCTGCACGTAGCACAGCTGCGTTCCCCTCTTCCACGGGTAACACTTCACTGTGCTTTAATGGAGTATTTATCTGTGTTATCCTCTTCATTTTGACTAGATTCATCAGACGTACCAGGGTCAGAAATTAATTTTTTCTATAAGGGGGAATATTAGCCCACTGGAATTAAATGTTATTTTTACCTCTTTGATACTTTGACTTTTAAGTTTGCCGTAGATCAATGACATAGATGTATTTATGCAGCAATAGCATAATGTAAATAGTCTACACACAGGTATATAAATGATACAATTAAAAGTAAGAAATCATTACAGCTGTGCAATTGCAAATACGAGTAAAAGCAGACTCAAATCATTGCAGTCACATTTAACAAAAAAATACACACAAGGATTCATCAAATTTACATAAACAAGAATTGGAAACGCTTTATTTCAAGCCTCAATCCACGCTTTTGACGACTGGCTTATTTTCTGCCTATTATTAACTGTTTATTAGTATGTGGTTATTCTACATCCTTAATCCTACCCAAAACCAAACTACTACCTTAAAAACTAATATGCAGCAAATTTTGTTTGTTAATAGTGTGAATTGTGACTTAAATTAAAGTGTTATCCAAGAATTAAGAAAAACTTTTACAACAGTCACATTTTGTTTTGTAGTTTTAAAAGTTGAAAAAAATACAATATTGAATATAATAAAATATTGTCAAAATAAATCCCATTCAATCAGAATCAGGGTATCTTCCGTCCAATCCATATCCGTTTTATTCATAATAATAATTCATAATTAATCATAATAATACTTAAAAGCCTGGGTGCTTGTCCACAGAGGGCTCTTATTTTGAGGGCTACGTCACGAGCTCAAATTTGGTTAACCAATCAAAGGAAAGTTGGCGTTTCAGCACCGCCTACATGTGTATGATGAATTTTTGAAGTCGTTTATCCATTTTCCTACCCTAAATTACATTAAAAAAAATGAAAATCGAGCCAATATTTCATTTTTTCAATTCTTGTGACCAAATGAAAAACGGAAAAACGGCCGTTTTCTTCATTTTCCTTTTTTTGTTTGAAAACGGATATGGATTGGACGGAAGATACTCTGATTCCATTCACACAAATCATCAAAAACAGCTAAGGGTAACGGTAAAGTCTAGATCGAATACGTGGCCGACCGGACGTGCGATAAGCGCATCAATATAGCAGCATTTTTTGTGATACTGTTGAACTATAATTCATATTTTTACATTATGGTGACGGTAACTTCCGTTAACTTCCCGCCACAGCCGAATCTGATCTAGCAACAAGCACAGCTAAAACTGTATAATGCTAAGCCAGTAGTTAGCGGAGTTCCTATGTTAAGAAACAACATGAACATACTGTATGCAGACCGAACAATTGCATGTGCATGATGTCACAGTTTTTACGTGGAGATGATATGGTTATCATTTTCAAAAATCTTCACTTTGAAATCCGTTAACAGTGTTTGCATTTTAGGCCACTGAATGCATAGGTCACAAAAAATGAGGGGCCAAAATGCCAAGGTTTTTGTTTTTTCAAAAGACACAAACTGAAGTGATGGAAAAAGGTGGGATTAATTGACAAATAAAAAAACTATGGAAATGTATGTGACAACTGAACAGAGAACAACGGGCATTTGCAAAACTAGAACAAGAGCAACCTTGTGTAATGTAATAATAAGACATTTGATTATAATGTTCGTTAAAGGTTTCGTTCACCCAAAAATAAAAAAAAAGTCTATTATGTACTCATCCTCCACTTGTTCCACTGGTTCCACTTGTACTTGTTTTAATTTCTTTCTTCTGTTAAACACAAAGGAAGATATTCTGAAGAATGTTGGGAAAATACAATCACTGACTTCCATAGTATTTTGTATTCCATATGTCAACGGCTGCCTCTTCAGACTATCTTGTTTTATGTTCTACAGAAGAAAGAAATTTATACAAATTTAGAATCACTTGCGTATAAGTAAATGGTGATGAAATGTAAATTTTTGGAAAAATAACTATTTAATGTACTGCACCATCACATCGTTTTCTGGCTGCAAAGACAAAACAAGCTAAAAGATTAGTTAGATTTTTTTTACACATTAGAACAATGGTTATTTTAGTAGCAGGGGAAAAGTGCCTACCCAACCTGTGATTGGTCGTTAACTGCACTGCTTTAAATGCAACGCTGCAATTTTTAAATTTCACATTAATCATGAAACCTGTAAATTACACAGGCACTTTTTAGCACTGTTCAAAAATCTATAATATTTCCAGTATAAAAACGGTGTCTGGCGGCATGGTGGCCCAGTGGTTAGCACTGTTGCCTAACAGCAAGAAGTTCACTGGTTCGAGTCCCGGCTGGGTCAGTTGGCATTTCTGTGTGGAGTTTGCATGTTCTCTTCATGTTGGTGTGGGTTTCCTCTGGGTGCTCTAGTTTCCCCCACAGTCCAAAAGACATGTGCTATAGGTTAATAGGGTATATGCAGAGCTAGTTTTTCTTCCCATACTGATAAACTTCTTTTACAGCATAGATGTTATAATGTAATTAAAATATAATAAATTAAATAGACTTTAGCATTCATTTAGTTGCTCAGGCATAAAACGAGATGAAAAGCCCTTTACACGCACATTGCCCATTAGGATTAGCAGGCTAGCGCAGAAGCTCTATTGTGGGGTAAAATAAATGCTCATATTTTAAAGACATGGCGTGGAAAAATGTAATTGAACGCAGTGCTTCTTGTACAATCTGAGACCCATTTTATATCTGATATCACGCAGCCATGGGAGATTGCTGATGTTTAAATAAAACAGACCTTAAACACACCAATTTTGTAATGGCATACAATTCACTGGAAGCGTTTGACCCAGGTTACTGACAAATTAAAAGTCCTTCCGCATACTTCCGGATATACCATATTAAATCAACTAAATTGGCCATAGTGTATAAGTATGTGTGTGAATGAGTATGTGTGTGGGAGTTTCCCAGTACTGGGTTGCTGCTGGAAGGGCATCCACTGCATAAAAAACATATGCCGGAATAGTTGGCAGTTCATTCTCCTGTGGAAACCTCTGAAAAAAAGCCGGGAAAAAATGAATGAATAAACTGGCAGCTGTGCTTGCCAGAACTTTACAGTTAAAAATATAGTAGAAACTGTCAAATAAATTTCAAAATGTTATGGTAAACTACCATATTTAATTTTTTTATAGTACACCAGTGTTTTGAAGTATGAACATCTACACATCGTAGCTTTTGTTACACAGACAAAAAAAAACAAGAAGAAAGTCAAAGGATAAAACAAAGGTCCTCTCAAACAACTTTTCCCTGAAGCAGAGAAACATACTAACATATATATTAAATACACATCGAATAATTGCAATAAACGTTATTTATCAACAAAAGATGTCACACATTAGATGATAAGAAAACAAACTAAAAAGAACCATAATAGTAGCCCCTTTCACACAGTGATACCGGTAAATATCCGGAAAATTTCCGGAACGACTTTACCGGTATATTCAAAAAAGTGCTGTTCACACAGGCGAGGACGTTACGGAAATTTTCCGGAAAAGAGCATTCACACATCCATTCCAAAATACCGGTAAATTCTGACATCATTCACCACAAATGAGCTTTAAACGGCTGCGCTTGTATTTGTAAACATTTGACTAAATTACAAACTCTGTGGATGATCAATATTGTAAACAACTTTCACTGGATCATATTCGCATGTCGAGATGTTCATAATATGTGCGTGTGCTGACGCTCACAGGCTGTTTCATGGGCACACGCAAAGCTTGAAGGTAAACAAACAACGGCTTATCATTTGCACAGTTGGCATTAAAAAGAACATATAAACGTGATCTGACTAACTTCTAGCAGCTAAATGTGTCTGGAAAAATATTCAAAGGCTTTTATTCTCACAAACCGCGCGGACGTAAATGCGTCTGACTGTTGTGATTGGCTAAAGCAGACGTCTCACGTCAGCACGTTCTAGACGTGCACGAGCTTATTCCGGAAATCTTCCTTCTGCGTTCACACAGCGCAGCATTCCGGCAAATTGCCGGTAATGTTACAACTTCTCTTTCCGGAAAATAGCCAGAACGAATTTACCGGTATTTTCAAAAAGGACCTGTTCACACATACAACCTTTCCGGAAAATTGCCGGTAATTTTCCGGAAAGGTCTGTATGTGTGAAAGGGGCTAATGTCAACAAAAAGGCATAAAAAGTGAAGTGTCATGTAGGCAATTCTGAAAAAGTCAGTTTAAGATTATTAACCATATACAGTTGAAGTCAAAATTATTAGAATTTTTATTATTTTTTTTTCTTTTTTTAAATATTTCCCAAATGATGTTTAACAGAGCAAGGACATTTTCACAGTGTCTGATCATTTTTTTTTTTACTTCTGGAGAAAGCCTCATTTGTTTTATTTTGGCTAGAATAAAAGCAGTTTTAAATAATAATAAAAAAAATTAAGGTGAAAATTAAGCTATATATTTTTTCAATAGTCTACAGAAAAAAAACATTGTTATACAATAACTTTCCTAATTACCTTATCCTGCCTAGTTAACCTAATTAACCTAGTTAAGCCTTTAAATGTGACTTTAAGCTGTATAGAAGAATCTTGAAAAATATCTAGTCAAATATTATTTACTGTCATCACCGCAAAGATAAAATAAATAAATAAATAAAAAATAAATACTTAAAATAAATAATTCTGACTTCAACTGTATATTAAAGAAATTAACTGTTTGCCAGGTCAAAGTATTTAACTGTTAAAATTATGTTGAATTTTATTTTATTTTTACAGTGTACCCTTAGGAATGTACAGGCATTTATGTCCATTTTAATAGTGATTTTGATTTCTGACCCTGAAATGTAATGTAATGCTCCATAGTTTCATCGTGCATGTTTGTCCAGTGTACCTGCTTGAACTGTGCTCATGTACATACTTGCATATGCTAATTTAAATAAGCCACCTGTACTTTTCTTACCCCTGTACACTTGTATGTTTTGGCATAGGGTATAGTTCGTATCCACTTGCTGGAGGCAGAAAACCTTCCCGCCAAGGATAACTACATGAAAGGTGTGATATCAGGGAAATCTGACCCATATGCGGTGTTGCGTGTGGGGACGCAAATCTTCACCTCCCATCACGTGGACAACAACCTTAATCCTCAGTGGAGAGAGATGTACGAGGTCAGAATAACATGTGATTGGTGTCGCTTGTGCTTCTAGATGAAAATGTGTCACATTTCCGACACTTTAAAAAAGGGAAGCTGTGGTTCTTTCGGGCTTATAACACTATACTATGTGTTTACGTATGTGTATGTGAGATCCTTGTAACTGCTGGCAACAACGAGAAGAAAAAAAAAAAAGTGTGGTAGTGCAGGATGTGACTATCATGTGCTAAGATCAGATGAGCATTGAGCAAACGCACAAGCTCAATGAAACATCTGTTCACTGCAAATTAATCTTTGTGAATTTCTGTGTGTGTGTGTGTTTATTTGCTTTTATTTTTTAGGTGATTGTCCATGAAGTGCCTGGTCAGGAGCTAGAGCTTGAGGTATTTGATAAAGACCCTGACCAAGATGACTTTCTTGGAAGGTATAATATAATTATAACTGAAGTCAGTACTTAAATCTATTTATATAATGTTATGATGCTGTTATGAACTCAAGTATTTTGTTTTTGCATTTTGCCTAGAATGAAGTTGGATTTAGGCATTGTAAAGAAAGCAGTTCTTTTGGATGAGGTAAAGCTTTACTTCTGACTCTTTACTTCTCTTTCTCTCTATCTATTTTACTCAATTCAATTTGATTTAAAAATTGCTTTATTGTCATGACAAATGTTAAAAATGTATTGCCAAAGCATTTATAAAGTTTACCATTTAAAATAAAATGTATTACAAAACATAGCAAACACAGTAAATAGTAATAGTAGTGAAAATAATTATAAAAAAAGAAGAAATAATAATAAATCAGAATAAACTGTACATTTAAAAATCTACATTTTGGGATAAAACAGTAATAATAAATACTACTACTACTACTACTACTACTATTAATAATAATAATCATCAGTATATTTACAATGATATTTACTCTCTTTCTCTCTCTTCAGAAGAGCTTTATTTCAATTGTCAAGAATGTCAAGAATTCCTAAAGCATTGCAGATTACATAAGCAATGAATTATATTGAATATTAATTGTTTAATACATATAGATACATACAGACAAAACACACTCACAATTAGAATTTTGAAAAATATATACAGAAATAAGAACGAGAAAACAATCTCTCTTTCTCTCTATCACTCTCTATAGTATTACATTATTACACGGTTACATTAGTTATTATTTTTGGCCCAGAAAGCACCCTCTCACTGACGAAGTCCAGAAATAAGCTCATTTGTCCCATTTTTGACAGTATATGCCATCATAAATTGCAAAAATAACCGATAAAAGAGGGGCAAAGCAGTGGCGCAGTAGGTAGTGCTGTCGCCTCACAGCAAGAAGGTCGCTGGTTCGCGTGTTGGCCGGTGCGCCGGTGCTCCGGTTTCCCCCACAGTCCAAAGACATGCGGTACAGATGAATTGGGTAGGCTAAATTGTCCCTAGTGTATGAGTATGCGTGATTGTGTGTGTGGATTTTTACCAGATATGGGTTGCGGCTGGAAGGGCATCTGCTGCGTAAAAACTTGCTGTATAAGTTGCCGGTTCATTTCGTTGTGGCGACCCTGAATTAATAAAGGGACTAGGGATTAATAAGCCGACAAGAAAATGAATGAACCGATAAAAGTAGGCTTTAAGACGCATTTAATTTTTAATTATTCAAATGGACAAATTCTGAGGAAACGAACTGGCCAGTTTGTTATATGCCTAAAGGCTACTGTTTTTGATTTAAAAACGATTTTAACAAAGGTAAAATTTTAACAGGTTACCAATTAGTTTTTTTAATGATAGCTGATAATATATTTCCATTTTAAAAGTATTTTTCATATTTAAAAAAAAAAAAATCTAATCTCGTAACATTATTTATTAAACTGTAATTTTAACAATAAAATGCACATTTGTAAATAAACACTTTGTGGTAAAATAGTATAGTAAGGAAATATTTTTGTTGTATCAAACCGTATGCTCACCATCCAACAAGCTTATCCACAACCTCATTTTATAGTATTTGAACCTCTTAAAATTCTGCTTTAAAGCTTTTTTAAATCGAAATTAGGGCAAATATTTGCAAAAAGGTCCACTTTTTGAGAAAAAAGAACCACCCCTTTCAATAGACAATACGGGCCTGAGTGTGAGTGTCTATGGATGTTTCCCAGTGATGGGTTGCAGCTGAAAGGGCATCCGCTGCATAAAACATATGCTGGATAAGTTGGTGGTTCATTCCGCTGTGGCGATCCCTGATTTATAAAGGGACCAAGCCGAAATGAAAATGAATCCTTCAAACCACTGTTTTAACATATTTTCAGCAGTTTTTTTTTATTTTTTTTTTATAAAATACAATTTATCAGGATCTCTTAACATTTGCCCTCAATTTAGTTTGCTTGAATTGAATATGATTTGCTTGTTGGCCATTGAAAATGTTATGCCATTTTATGACAAATATTTTATGAACATTTTATTTACAACAAAGAACAAAATTTCTCTACACAAAAAAGTGACTGTGCACAAAAAGTGGTTATTGAATAATTGAATGTACATACCCAGAAACAGTTGTGATATACAAACTGGCACAGCAGACTCTCTAGATGTTGTGTAATATGCCAGCTTGTTTTTGTTCTTCTGCCGTCTGCCTTGTTTGTTATCAATCTAATGCTTGTTCACTGTGGTTTTAGTGGTACACTTTAAAGGATGCTGCATCGGGTCAGGTTCATCTGAGGTTAGAATGGCTCTCGCTGCTGCCCTCTGCAGAACGTCTCAGCGAAGTAAGATCTTCATCAGCAGATCATAAAAACCTATATTATCCAATGCACATGTTTAATCTCCTTTTTAATGAAATATAGGTGCTGGAGAGAAATCAGAACATTACAGTGCCTAGCAAGACAGCAGATCCTCCTTCTGCTGCCGTATTGACTGTGTATCTTGACCGTGCACAAGATCTACCTGTAAGTTTATATCCCACATCACTATTTCTTCAGCATCTCTTGGCTTGAAATGTTAGCATTATTGAGTCAGATGATTTTCGTTCAGTTCAAGAAAGGTAACAAGGACCCCAGCCCTATGGTGCAGATCTCTGTCCAGGACACCACCAAAGAAAGCAGGGTATGATGTCAATACTGTTATTGCACATCATATGTAACGTTTGTGGCATATTTATACCTTCTGGAGTGACTATTGCATGTATGTTCCATCCAGACAGTGTATGGGACTAATAATCCAGCATGGGAGGATGCCTTCACGTTTTTTATTCAGGATCCCCGCAAACAAGATATCGACATTCAGGTATGTTCAAAGCTATTTGTAAAATACTGAATCTGAAATATTACTTCAACGCCATATTTTTTAGTGTTTTAGGACCTTTGAGTGTATGTTTAAAAAGTGTATTATTTCTTAAGAATACGATAACTGAAATCAAAAAAAGGAAAAAAAGGCATTTTAGGCCATTTTCTTTAGAAATGCAGAATTTTTCATGTGTATAACAGGTCAATCCCGCAAAAATAATTGCTTATTTACAAATCATGTTCTATGTGCTCACTTAATTTCACAATTTTTTTTTAGGAATTTTTGAGTGATTTTAGCCATGGCTATTTTGTTAATAGCCCTAACATAGCTATCCACATGCAAAAAAGATTTTAATAACACTTTATTATTAATAATTAATAATAGTTTTATTGCTATTAAAAGATTTTTATAGCAATAAAACTATTGCTAATTGTTAATCTATGTAGTCCAGATATATTTTGGTAATTTTTAGCCATAGCATTTAGAGCTTATAAGCAAAAAGGTCAATTTTCATATCTCCAGGCTATTGGGTGGCACTGTGCCAGTAATGGTAATGGTTGAATGTTTTGGCTGAAACGTAATTTTCTAAAAATGTCATATGATTCAGTTAATTAACATATGTCTTTATTAATTAACAATGTTCTATATATTTGCTCACTTATTTACTAGCATTATCCCAAATCTTTTGACGAATGTTCAAATCCAGGAAAACAAGAAATTTTAACTAGTGACATGAACGTGTCATGTGCCTCCATTCTAATGATGTCACACCCTCAATTTCTGGTGTTGTTTTATAAAAAACAGGGAAACACCAAAGGCACTTTGATATGTTATGCAGAGCAGCATTATAAAATAACCTTTAAATATATATATTTAGTCTGCAGTGGTGTAAAGTAACAAGTTACAAATACTCAAATTACTGTGAGTAGTTTTTCTCAGGAATTGTTATTTCCAAAGTAGTTTTAAAAATGTGTTCTTTTACTTTCCCTTGAATACATTTATAGTGCAGTATTGTTCCACTCCACTACTTTCCTTTAACATGCAGTCAATACTTTTTTTCCTGTCCATGGGGATTAGAAAAATCAGTCAGTGATTCTTGTCTAATTAAATCGCACATACAAAGTAAATTGTGCCTGCTGGACAATAACTAAATGCACTACAGAATGTTACGTTTACACACATCCCCAAATAACACGTAAATGCATTCGCTTTTTACAGCGTAATACTACTCTTGAGTACTTTTGAAAGGTCTACTTTTAAAGGTATACTTTTACTCTATTTTGCACTGCATTTGTATGCAAGTAATGGTACTTTTACTTAAGTATGTTTTTTCAGTACTCTTTCCACCACTGTATAAAACAGCATTATGTAATCACAACAGGAAGAGGCAGAAGTGGTTTACTGTGGCATAATAAAAGATCCACTGCTATTGTGCTCTAATCAGCAATTACTGTACTTCAATGATCTTGTTTTACTTTAATAGCTTTCAGCATTACTCTGCTTAATATTATTTTATAATAAGTTTTTTAATAGTTTAGCTCATCCGTGAACATGGTTTCAGTCCCATAGGATGTAAAGAATACAACAACTTCTGTTTCCACGACTTTCTTAGTTTTAAGTGTTAGAACTCTAGCAGAGAAAAATTACATACTGTGCTTTAAATACCAAGGTCTTGCTTGTGTTTATATCCATGTAATCACAATTCCATAGCTGTAATTGTGTCATTCTTGCTTTCATCATTTCAGGTGAAGGATGATGACAGGGCTTTGACTCTGGGAAGCCTATATATCCCAATGTCTCGTCTGCTGTCCAGCCCTGAGCTTACCATGGATCAGTGGTTTCAGCTTGAAAAATCCGGACCAGCCAGTCGTATCTACATCACAGCTATGCTGAGGGTAAGACAACAGACGAATTTTGGCTGTTAAAAGCATTGAAGACCCATAACGTTGGTGATGTTTGTTTCAGGTGTTGTGGCTGAATGAAGACGCCATCCTTACCTCTCCTGTATCTCCAATACCTGGAGAAGGATACGGCGAAACTGAAGTGTCTTCAGGAGCCACAAAAGTGACCGCCACTCCAAAACGCCCTGAGCACACTAGTCCAGACAGCAATTTTGCATCTGAGGTGAGCCTGTGGAGACGTTCAAAGCTTTTTGAAAACTAAAGTAGTATTGACGTTATTAACAGGGGCATTTACTTCACATATTTTAATTCAGTGAGAATTTTAATTCAAAATGCTCCATTAAAACACCAATATCTGAATAAAAATGATGAAACTGAATTAAATTGTAATCGGTTAGAGGGGTGGGATAAACCTTTCAATAAACTGAATAAAAAAAATATTCTGCCACTTTAAACCAGTTATCATATCATTCTATGTCATCATTTGCCACAACAAGGTAACCTATTTATGCATACACAGCTAGCATAGCCATGATTATTATGTTTTTGGCAAAAACCCCACTCAGTGTTTGTGCTGCAAAACTCCTATTACTGTAAAACATATTTTACTGGACTGTCCTGCTTTTACTGATTTCAGAAGGACTTTTTATGAAATTAACTCTTTTAAGGACATTTTTGACAAAGTGGAACCAGAAAAGATTTTAGAATTTTTATCATGTATTAACACAAAAAATCTTATTTAATTTATGTTTTATTTTGTTTGTTGATTTTTAAATTGTATATTTATTGTTGAAAGATTCCTGCCATGAAGATAGCCTTGGTTGCTGACATGGCACTAAATAAAAAATACATTACATTACTGTTTTTGGCAACGCAGTGGCACAGTAGGTAGTGCTGTTGCCTCACAGCAAGAAGGTCACTGGGTCGCTGGTTCGATTATCGGCTCAGTTGGCATTTCCGTGTGGAGTTTGCATGTTCTCCTTGCGTTCTTGTGAATTTCCTCCGGGTGCTCCGGTTTCCCCCACAGTCCAAAGACATGCGGTACAGTTGTGTGTGTGTCCGTGTGTGTGTGTCCGTGTGTGTGTGTGTGTCCGTGTGTGTGTGTGTGTGTCCGTGTGTGTGTGTGTGTCCGTGTGTGTGTGTGTGTCCGTGTGTGTGTGTGTCTGTGTGTGTCCGTCCCAGAGATGGGTTACGGCTGGAAGGGCATCCCCTGCATAAAAATGTGCTGGATAAGTTGGCGGTTCATTTCGCTGTATAAATATAAATATATATATAAATATAAAAAATGGATGATTTTTGTTTTCTTGCTCCTATAACAGCCTTCAACAGCAGTAACCAGATAACTGTTCGTTTCAATTTAGAATGACTTATGACTTGATGTGAGTGCAGTAATTTTAAATAAATATAATAATATTAATAATAATAATTGCAAGAATAATTCAAACTTGTATTTCTCCATCCTGCCGCCTTAGACAGTTACAGCATACAGTATAGTCCATTCAACCACAAGAATGTCTGGCGAATAATGACTCGTGCAAAGGTTTAGTTTCTATTCGAGGTCACAAAATTTCCCACTCCCATTCACCCTTACTATATTATAGTGGGGCTGATTAATCGAAAAGTAATTGAAATAGACATTCAGAACCTATAATTAATCTATTTTTTCCAGGTCAATTTTTTTCGTTTACTTTTCCTACCAAGTCAAGTGCTAAACTAATAAATGTTCAGCACTTTGCAGCCAGATCTGATCGCAGTATTACAAGTTGAGAGCACATACATGTAATTGAAGTTTACAGATCTGTAGCCAGCCTGGTGAAAGAGAGGATTCTTTTTTATCTCAAAAAGTGGAGCTTTTTGCTATTATACTTCTCATTTTTTATTGAATTATGAAATTTAAGTCCTGCATTTTAAGCACTATTTTAAGTTAGCGTGTCGGATGATCATCATAACCACACTTTTTGACTATTTTAGCCAAAATAGAATTTAAATCAATTTTAATATGGGCTGCTTTTGGTGCTTCACACCTTTTTATTTGTCATTTTCTGTTTCAAGATTAAGGTCCAAGATTTAGATTAAAAGAAAAAATTTTCTCTATTTAAAACAATACAGTAGAGAAAGATGACTTCTCTTATGTCAAATTGCATGTTTTCCTGCACAGCTGGATGTTGGACT
This sequence comes from Danio rerio, assembly GCF_052040795.2. Classification (NCBI taxonomy): domain Eukaryota; kingdom Metazoa; phylum Chordata; class Actinopteri; order Cypriniformes; family Danionidae; genus Danio; species Danio rerio. The sequence continues at coordinate 28,342,157 of NC_141043.1, forward strand.
CATGAAAAATTATTGTTTGCATTGGTGAAAACTGATTAGCAGAATTCACACTGAAGCAACAGCCAACAGATGATTCGGCTTGGTCTTAATGATTTTATTGATGGGTTATTTTCACTATAATGGCATAGCAGTCAAAATAGGAAAAATAAGCTCATGTATGGAACAAATTCTGGACCTTTTGTCAGTGAGAGGGGTCTTTCGAGCCACCTAAACCCTGCCTGGCTATAGGCCTACACTACTGCTTTTCTGAGGAGAGAGAGGCTCGTGCAGTCACCATAAAGCTCAGCTTCCCAATGCCTGTCCTTTCCTTATAGCCTATAAACAAAACCTTCCAGAAGTTTTATGCCTACAAATTCATACTATTGCTCGATTTATTTTTATTTCACATTTTACTGTAAAATCCGTTTGCATAAGAAATAACTGAACTAACCTTATGTTGACAGAAAGGCAGGACTGACTGGTGTGTGCATTTTAAATGAAAGTGGCACATGTAAACACCACATTGAATTAGATAGCGTCTCATGTAAACTCACCACCATACCCAATCAAAATGACAAAAAGGGTGCACTTGTAAACAAGGCTAATGTTTGTAATTCTAACATGTTCAAATTAGGGTGTTCTGCGGATCCATCTGGTGGAGGCACAGAGTCTCGTCGCTAAGGACAATTTAATGGGAGGAATGATGAAGGGAAAGAGTGACCCGTATGTGAAGATTAGAGTGGGAGGATTGGCCTTTAAGAGTCAGGTCATTAAAGAGAACCTCAACCCTGTCTGGAATGAGCTTTATGAGGTATGTCGACTCATTTATGTATTTTGAACAGGAAGGGTAGAATGACTGTATCAAAACAAAAGATGATTTCTGCTTTGAGTCACTTCATACCTACTCTGCATATTCAAACATTTGTTTTTGCTTCTGGATATTTGTAAGAAATGCAAATCGTGTCTGTTTGTACTGTAGGTGATCTTGACCCAGCTCCCTGGTCAGGAGGTAGAGTTTGACCTGTTTGACAAAGACATTGACCAGGATGACTTTCTTGGCAGGTGAGACTGCAACTTTTTTATTTCCAACACTACAAGCCTGTTTCATCATTTAAGACCACCCTTATGAAAATGCTAAGAAATTACAGACCTAAACAAGTGCTGGAAAACCAGAGCAACTACCCAGCAGAGTCTCATGTCATTATTTTCGAAAGCTGTGCTTTAGGAGAAAAAAAACCCGAAAAGACAGACGAAAGATATGACAGACAACACAATCTCAAACACATCTCAATGAACACTTGAAGCTTGCTCTACAGGCTGAATTAAGGATGTTTACACTACAACATCTACACTAATAAAAATAATATAATAAAGTAGCAAATTGAAAGGATCAAGTAAGCGGACGATAGTGAAGCCAAACAAAAGAAAGAAATATAACAAAACATTTCTAATTCATGAATAACCCCTTACCTTACTAAAACTGATAAAAAGAAAAAAGTCCTTCAGCGCAGTGCGCCACATTCTTCCCTATTTAGAATAAAATAAATATAAAGATGACGTTCAACCTCTTACCTGAGGCAAAATGGAAGTCATACGACATCTTCCCTATCCACCTTACTCTGAGAAAAGATTGAACTTGAGGAGTCAAGCCTGATTTATACTTCTGCGTCAGGTGACCGGCGTAACCGGCGTAACCCACGGCGCAGGTCTGCGCGCTGTCTCTGTCGGTCTGCATTAACACTTCCGAAACGCTAGTTGGCAGTGAGGTGTAAATGTTCCTCTGTGTTGAGTTTCTTCGCTACTTTTTTGCATTTCCTGAACACTTCTGGGATGTACAAGTGGCTCAAACTCGCTCATTTTGAGGCAGGAACCGGCGGACGTGCAACAACTTTAACTATGAGGTAAATACAAAACAAAACTTTCCATCCGGAGCTCCTTTACGGGACTCCACACTTGTAAACAATCGCTCGCGCGGCGTCGCGCCATTCGCGCGGCTCTCGGTCCCGCCCAGACTCGTCAGCGCTACCAAGCCGACCAATCACAGAGCTTACGCTACGCGTCGTTGCGACGTGTAGTTACATTTTTTGAGAGGTGCACGTCAGTGACGGCGATGGCCACGGCGAAGGGCTATGCGTCAGCGCCGTAGCATACGCCGGTGTTTGACGCAGAAGTATAAATCAGCCTATAGGGTAGCTCAATATTGCCGGGAAAGAGCAGAGCAAAGAGCAAAAAATTACATAAAAATCAATCTAAATAAAAATGAACAAAACTCACAAAATTTCTCAAAGTGGGCAAAAGTAATGCAAAATAATTTTACCCAAACGAAAGTTAAGCAAAAACAACGAAAATCATAATCATGTGAACAAAATACACCAAAAACGAGATCAACGAGATCAAAGGCAAAAGCGCGATCTCCGCTTTTAATATCCCCACGCGGCCGCGCCATCTCCGCCTCACCTCCGAAACGCAGCCAGCTGCAGACTGCAGTGAATAATGCTAAGCTGACTCTCTGCTTTTTCGCTGATCCACTGCCATGTCCCGCTATACACCCGCAACCAACCTGCAATTATATAATGTATTTTTTTTTATTACCCGACCCGGGGTTTAACTGCAGCGCCCGCAGATATAACCGCCATTTACGCATCACTAACGGGAAGCAAAAATACAACCTTTACGGCTCCCCGCATGTTTTCATTGTGATGCGCGACTTGTAAAATAAGAGTCTGCATAGACCTATTTGTAGTCTGTCAGACAAATTTGGTTAAAACATCCGCGGATATAACAGAGATCTGTGCATAACTGGGTTTATGGTTCCCGCTTTATACAATGTCAAGAGGGTGACTGCATAAGGTAAACTGCACACACTTGATTATGTAATGCGTGGACGTGTCTCACATCGCAAAGCATAACTAAACCTTTACATGTCCATGTTTAATCAGTCATCGATAAGATCTATTGATTAAAGTGATATTGACAATCAATAGTTCATCAAGTAATCCTTAGCATCCCTAAATAAAATATATTAAAGTATATTTCACCCTGATACATCCAAATTCATCCAAAACTGAAAATTCTGTGACCATTAACTCACCTTTACTTGTTCCAAACCAGGTTTTTTTTCTGATGTTGAAAAATAATATCCAATAACTTTTAATGTCTTTGGTTGTTAAAAACTTGAACAGTAAAAGCTGAATTTAGATTGTTCTTTTGTTTATTATTTTATTATTTTTATTGTCAGACAGATAAAACATTTTAACTAAATGTGTTAAATCAGCTGCACAAAGCCATTGGCTTACTGAAAATCATATAAAATTGATAGATAAAAAGATGTAACGTTTATCGTGATAAATATCGATATTGACTGATATGAGAAAAATTATCGTGATAATTTTTTTCCCATATCGCCCAGCTCTACTCACCTGCCAGATAAAGGTATTAAATAAATATTTAAAAACAATGTGCCAAATAGACAACGACAACAACAACAACAACAAAAAACCTGAACACTGTTTGAATGCAATCTTCTGCTTCCGTTTTTGAATAAAATAAGTAATAAATGTTTATTTTGAATAAAATAAGTTTGTTATTAGTTTCTCTCACAAGACATTTAAGCTAAATTAATAATTTTATTATTTTTAAAAAGTGTCAGATTTTAAAAATCTATTATTAGACTCACACAATAAGTATAGCCCTTTGTGATAAATGCTGAAAATATATATTTTTAAGTATATTTAATTATATTTCTGTCTCCTTAGACCTAATATATATTTTCTTATATAGACCATTTCAATGTGGTCATGTCATATGCCCATGAACATTTCTTGCTTGTTATCAAACTACTTTATAACTGTAACAAGAGGCAATTCCATCATCACTTAATGTTAAAACAGCTATCATAATGTTAGTTATCACTGTGTTGCTCGTTTTGGATTCTTGAAAGCTATAGAAATTAAAAATATAAAACAGGAAATATATTGGGGCCATTGCTTTTGTTTACATTCCTTAAAAATGGTGTATATAAAGTAGTAATTTACAGTGATTTAACTGTTTGCAGGGTTAAAGTGAGTCTGAGAGACCTCATCAGTGCTCAGTTTACTGATCAGGTAAGTTCAGCGTTAAAAAAAAATGCATACTAGTTTGTTTTTAAACATAATATTAATCATATTTTTTGCATTATATATGGTCGTGAGCTTGTTTACACTTGTTTCTATGTCTTCTTCTGGTGCAGTGGTATACTCTGAATGATGTGAAGACCGGAAGAATCCATCTGGTGTTAGAATGGGTGCCTAAAATTTCAGATCCCATCAGACTTGAACAGGTCATATCCTGTTTCTGTAAATGTTTTTTTGTTAACCTGAGTTCATTAAATATTAACATTTTGCTGAAGGGTTTTGTGTTTTTTTTTCTATTTAGATCCTACAGTACAACTACAGGCAGTCTTACCTGAATAAAATAGTTCCCTCTGCTGCACTGCTGTTTGTTTATATTGAGAGAGCACATGGGCTGCCTGTGGGTTTCTTTTTATTTCCATTCAAATGTATTATGTTTCAGTGACCTTCAATGAATATGATGTATGTTGTCTGCAGTTAAAGAAGAGTGGAAAAGAGCCTAAAGCTGGAGCAGAAGTGTCACTCAAAAATGTATCTTACAGGACCAAAGTAAGACCCTCAAATCATGACACATTTATATTGAGGTTATTAAAATATCAAAAGTTGCAAGGAACAATTTCTACTCCACAAGGTTGTGAATCGCTCCACTTCTCCACAATGGGACGAAGCCCTTCATTTCCTGATTCATAATCCAACAGAAGACACACTTATTGTCAAAGTGAGTTGTATTGTTTTTCTTTTGTGTGTGCGTGCGTGCGTGCGTGCGTATTGACTTTTGTTTTTGCACTACTTAGTTTGTCCACAAGAGGTCAACACTTAACCGGATCACCGTTTTACAGTCTTAACAAAAATAATAGACCTATTAGCACTTGCACTATGAATTAAAAGATATCCACTATTATATTAATGTTCATTATGCATAGAAAAATATTTATTACTTAACATTTGCAGAGACTTGACGCAGACACTGTATGAAGATGAATCTTTGGAATGCGCATATGCTTCAGAGAGCTTATATTTCTCATGAATTTAAAAGGCTGTGCTTTGAACTGGCATCATTGATTATTTTAAAATGTAAAAGGACAATATTTATCTTTTTTTCTCTGAACTGGAGTGTATTTGATCTGTTTGGCATGTGCAGGTCAGTCACAGCTGGGGTCAGGCTCTTGGTTCACTTGTTCTTCCTGTGCGAGAGCTGCTGGATGAGAAGGATCTTACGATAGACCGCTGGTTTAGTCTGGATGGAGCCATGCCTGAAAGTCAGATTCTGCTGAGAGCCGAACTAAAGGTTAAAAAGCACACTCATATTTAACATGTACACACTGACATACAGCTGAAATGTAGTCTGATAATGCAGACAGACATTTTCAATTATTCATATATTTACTCTATCATTCATATATATACTCCGAATTAGATTGTGTTTCTTTCTTCTGTTGAAGACAAAGAAGATATTCTGGTAACTGGTAACTTTCATGATACTTTTTACCCTATTATGAATGTGAATGGCTACTGGTTTCCATTATCCATTGAATATCTTCTGTTGAACAAAAAGACATAAAAGTTTGTAACATTTGATATTTTAAACATTTGATGTTTTGGACTCCATCTGTCTGGCGTAAACAGAATGCTGTTGTAAAATGTTAGGGTTACTGTGTTGTTTATGAGAAAATACGGAAACAACTCCCTTAATTGTATAATTGTTTTTGTCTTGTATTATTGGTATTTGTGGGTTTTTTTATTGGACCTTGAGTCTGGAAAATAAAGTTGATTAATTGATTGTAATCAGTTGAGGCATATGAGGAGAGAATATTTTTGGTTGAACCATCCATTTAGCGGGGAATTAAAAGGTTAGTTTACGCAAAAAAACGAAAATGATCCAATGATTGTCTCACCTAGAAGGCATTCTAGGTATATTTGTCTTTCTTCTTTCTGTTGAATTTAATCAGAGTAGTTTTAACAATTATCTTGGCCTCTACAATGGCAACAGTTGGCTGATTATCTGATATATATATATATATATATATATATATATATATATATATATATATATATATATATATATAAATGTATGTATGTATGTATGTATGTATGTATGTATGTGTGTGTATGTATATATATATATATATATATATAAATAAATATATATATATATATATATATATATATATATATATATATATATATATATATATATATATATATATATATATATATATATATAATCTACAGTGTCTGCCCTCTGTCATTATCATCTTCTTTTAATGTGCATTTTTGGTGCATTAGCGCCATCTGCTGGATTTTTATATTACTGGAGAGTGAAGAGCATGCCATGCACAGTTGAAATGATGGTAGATGCGCAGTGACAGTGAAGCAATAGTATCTGGATGCAACCTTTATGATGCAAGCTGAGATTGCATCACTTAGCGATGCAATGTCAGACACAATGCACTCAATGGAGTGAGTGACGTCACTGTGACGGGTCACGGGTGGGGTTAGGTGAGCACATTAAAAAGCATTGGATGCAGCTCAGATTGCACTGCACCAGGTCTGCATTCAGATCCTTTTCCAGTGAAGAGAGAGTGAGGTACATTTTACAATGGATGATTGTGCTTTATAGAACTTGTTTTGGACTGCTGACAAAAACACAAACTAACAAGTTGAACACAATTCCCAAAATATTTAAAAATGTTTTTTTAATCAAGTATGTATTCAATTAATCCAAAGACACAGTCATTTATAACATCAAAGTAGATTTCTAGTTCAAAAAAATCTTTTGAACTTTAAATCAACCACATTATAGTGTAAGTAATAATAATCATGGACCATTTATCTGTTAAACAGCTCCTAGACAGCAAGTTGGCACAATGTAGTGATGAAGAGGATGCTAGTCATGTGATTCCCAGTGCAGAACCAACTGTTGCAGCCAATAGTGAGCTCCGACACAGAAATGTACCTGTCCAAGGGTAAGAAACAAAGACAAGCTGCATTTTATTTCATAGTGTCCATAAACAGATTCGAACAATAATTGATATTTGACACGTGTTATGTTTTGTGTGTGGGTGGATGCAAATACAGAGGGGAAGATGCCAGTTCAACTGGGAAAGCCCAAATTAAACTATCTATTAGCTATTCATCTGAAGAGCACCGATTGATTATCAAAGTCCATGCTTGCAGGTAAATATCATTCAAATACTCTCACTTTTAATGAAGACTCCAGGCATGATACATAGACGTTATGCTATAAATGATTGATAGAAATCACAAATGCATCTCTTTATTTTGGTAAATATTATATTATATTATAATATATTATGTTATGTTATGTTATGTTATGTTATGTTATGTTATGTTATGTTATGTTGTATTGTATTGTATTGTATTGTATTGAATTATATTATATTATATTATATTATATTATATTATATTATATTATATTATATTATACACAAGTGTTGCTATATAATAATAATAATAATAATAATAATAATATAGTTAATGCAGTTGATATTAATGCATAAGTATGTTTATTTTTTATTTTATTTTATTTTATTTACAAGTGCTGCAATGAATATAACCAATGCTGCTGATATGCCATTAAAACATATTGTATTTTTACAGTGCATCTGGAAAGTATTCATAGAGCTTCACTTTTCACTTTTGTTTATTAAATTAAATTATGTCCTCAAAATTCTACACACAATACCCCATAATGACAATGTGAAAAAAAGATTTTTTGAAATAGTTGCAAATTTAATAAAATATAAAACCTGAAAAACCACATGTACAAAAGTATTTAATGTAATTTATATTATTTTTAAAAATTGTATTTAATATATATATATATATATATATATATATATATATATATATATATATATATATATATATATATATATATATATATATTTTATTTTATTTTATTGTCAAGTGATGTGATGAATATAGTCAATGCTGGTGATATACCATTAAAACAAATAATTTATATTATATACATATGTTGCCAATGCTGCTGATTATAATGAATAAATGCATTTATTTTATATATTATATTATATTATATTATATTATATTATATTATATTATATTATATTATATTATATTATATTATATTCCTAGAGATTGTTTGCAGCTGCAAGGGCATGCGCAGCATATGCTGGATAAGTTGGCGGTTCATTCTGCTGTGGCAACCTCGACTTAATAAAGGGACTAAGCCGAAAAAAAAAGAATGAAATTATATTATATTATATTATATTATATTATATTATATTATATTATATTATATTATATTATATTATATTGTTGTTATATTGCAGTATATTATTAAACAATGTCTTTTAGAAACTGAAACAAAAATGTTATAAAATGTGACTGTTTTTTTAACTAAACAAATAAGTTTACTTTAGCTGTTCTAAACAAATGAATAATTTCAAAATTTTAAGTTTAAGAAATCTGACTATAGGCCTCATTTTGATTTCATAAATCTATGTTCCTTCATAGGAACTTGCCGTCCTCCTCTAAGGAACCTCCAGACTCTTACATCTCATTCATTCTTCTTCCGGACAAGAACCGGAACACCAAAAAGAAGACCAGTGTTAAAAAGAAAAGCCTCAAACCAGAGTTCAATGAGATGTTAGTAGGAACATTCATAAATCACTGTCTTTGCACACAAGAGTGGAAGTTACCCATCTTTTGCTCTCTCCTACAGATTTGAGTTTGACATGTCACTTGAAGAAGCAAAGCAGAAACATCTTGAAGTTTCAGTCAAGAACAGCGTTTCCTTCATGAGTCGAGAAAAAGAGCTTCTTGGCAAGGTATTCATACATCAGCAGCATCACAGACACTATTGACCATATTGTTTTGACCATAATTAATCAAATGGGTATTTGAAGAAGTCAATTCTTGTTGATGACATTCCACTATCACCTTTACTCTTTTTGTTTAATTTATAGTGATTTAAATGTGACCCTGGACTACAATACCAGTCTTATGTTGTATATTTTTGGCAGTAACCAAAAATGCATTGTATGGGTCTAAATGATTTTTCTTCTATGCCAAAAATCATGATAATATTAGGTAAAGATAATTATCCAGTAATATATTTTGTAAATATCCTGGTGATGGGTTGTGGCTGGAAGTTGGCGGTTCATTCCGCTGTTGCAACCTCAGATTAATAAAAGGACTAAGATGAAAAGAAAATGAATGAATTTCCTGTTAAATATATTAAAACTTATTTTTTTGTAATTTGCTTTCGTAACACCGCCTAAATTACTTGTCTCGTTTCTTATCCAAATATCTAAAAGGATGTAAAGCAAGAAGCCTTTTCTAGACAAGAGTTTTTTCTTAAAACAAGCTGAATAATCTGCCAATGAGGTAAGAAAAACAAACTTGTTTTTGGTTTGATACATGAATATTTTGCTTGCCCCATTGGCAGGTTATTTTGTTTGTTTTATGAAAAAACTAACTTTATAAAATTTTCAATGATTATTTTTGCAAACAAACCAATGTTTTCTTTACTCATCTAGAAAATGCTTCTTGATTTAAGAATATTTAGTTAATTGGATGAAAATTTTTACAAAAACTCTAAGAAAAATATTGCTTTCCAGTGAACAGCTTATATTGGACAGTGATATTTTGATTTATATATAAAATATTGATAAAAATTGTGTTCCCGGGTCAGATATATTCATAAATATGTATTCTTCAAGCAAAACAAATCATTTGTTTTTAAATGGGTAGTATATGCACACAGTGGGAAAAAAACGTACAGGTGAAGGGAAAGTGATTAACCCTCCCTTGAAATTTTAATACATTTTCAAAACATTCCCAAGGTGATGTTTAAGAGAGCAAGGGAATTTTTCACCGTATTTTCCTTTATTTATTCTTTTGCTTGTTTGTTTGATTTCTGATGAAAGACGTTTAGTTTTGCTGGAATAAAAGCTTTTTTATTAAAAAAAAAACTTTTAGGTTAAATCTTATTACTGTTACTACAATAAATTACTGCTGCCCAATGACTTGCCTAATTTACCTAATGTAACTAACCTAATTAACCAAGTTAAGCCTTTAAATAACTAGTAAAATGTTATGTACTGTCATCATTTCAAAGCGAAAATAAATCGGTTCCTAGAAATTTGTTACTAAAACTATTATCTTTTAATATAATAACCACTGTTTTTTATATATATGAAATATATATAAAATGATATATCATAAATCATACATATATATGATGAATGAAAAGCACTTGGGAAATATTAAAAAATAATAATTAAAAATGGTCACACTTTATTTTGATGGTCTGTTTGTTGAATTTAAATTATATTGCATCTACATGGCAACTAAATCTCATTAGATTATAAGTAAAGTGTTAGGTTGGGGTTAGTGTAAGTTGACGTGCAAACTTTCTTATGGTCATATGTCTGTTAAAGGAGAAGTATCAACAGATATTTAGCAGACAGTCTACTAATACTCATATAGACCATTAAAATGAAGTGTTACCTTAATTTTCACAGGTGCTTTAATAATTTTGCCTTCAGCTGCATATTAATATTTTCTTTATGAAGTTTGGGGACCTTTCAGATTATTCTTTATATTGATTGAAGACTATGAATAGTTGTGATGCTGTATATAATGTAATACTTAAGAGTTTTGTTCTTTTTTTCTCCGTTACATGGAAATGTATGCAGTATGTACAGTGCTTAGCATAAATGAGTAAATCCCCCACAAATCTCTCATTTAAATTAATATTTCCTATAGGAAGCTTTACAGGGTTATATTTGTGCATATACATTAGATTAGTCAGTACTGAAGCGAAATCTGGAGCTTATCTAACAAAATAACTTACAATAATGGTTCAAACAATAGTAGCTCAAATTTATAAGTTAGGGAAAAATATTAATTACCATTTTTAAAAGAAGAAAAAATCAAGAGAAACAATATAAATATATATATATATATATATATATATATATATATATATATATATATATATATATATATATATATATATATATAAATAAATTTAAATGTAGTTTAGTTGAAATTGTATGGGTTTTCATATATATTTGCAATATTTTGCATGAATTTATTTGCATTCTTTTTCACTTTTGAAGATGTTTAGTGACTAAAATAATATTTTTATGAATAAATAAATCTGTTTTGTTGAAATGCACCAAAATACATTACCTATAATCACTGAGAATAAATTTATTTATATTTATATTCACATACAACTGAGAAAGTATTCATTTTCAAAATGGGGTGTACTCATATATGCTGAGTGCTGTATAGTAATTTCAGTGAAAAAATAAAAAAACAAGTCACGCGATTTCACTCTTAATGTGTTTCAGCTTCAGATAGATTTTAGTCCGCTGGATCTCAAGACTGGAGTGTCACAATGGTATGTGCTGCACTCATGTCTACATGCATTAAGATTACATAGTGTTTGTGTACATCTAATCTTATTTGTATAATTTCAGGTATGACTTGTCACACGAGACCAACTGAATGGCCTTCCCATGTTGACATTGTTCACATTGGTTTCATGGATGTTTACTTGTCCCGACACTAGCAGGGGGTTGGAACATTCCTAGAGCAGGGTGTCCAGAGTTTGATGGAGTCAGGACTGAGACTGCTCAAACTAGCCTTGACCCAAAATATAGCCTGCTTGGTTAACATCGTTAATAATGTTGGCACTAGAAGGCTATGAAGGCAACGTAATGGAGCAATGTTACGCTTTTAAGTATTTCATTTTGTAACTCCTAGAGGTGTGTGATGTTTATTTTTTATGAATATACCACAGTTGTTGTTTTAAAGTGATGATTCACCCTTAATCCTGTTTGACTTCATATCTTCTTTTGAACAAAAAAGAAGAATTTGGAAGAAAATTGAAATCCGGTAACTATTTACTTTCATAAAATCTTAGGGCTCTATTTTGACGGTCCATGCGCAAAGTTTTGAGAATAAACCAATCAGTCACATCTCCCATTCTCTTTAAGAGACAGTTGCGTCGCTGCCATAAGCGCATTTGCTAATTACATGAGGCAAAGTAAGTGGAAGTGGAAAAACTGAGTGTTTCACTAGCAAGGAAACAGTTAAACAGAGCATCTACAGTGCGAGAATGAGAGATAAGGCATCTCATAATCTACTTTCACTTTCGCTCTCGTGGATAGGGAAACCTTGTACACACAGATATCCATTAGCCTATACATAATTAATTTCGTTTGTTAAGCGCAAAGATTTGTTTTAAAACTATTTCTAAATTCAGTTCTAGTTTCCAGCAAACAAATAAATGAACAATAATAACGAAGTGTGGTCAAAAACCTGAGTTATATCCAAATACACATGCTGTGTCCAAATGATCTGAAACCTGACAGGTGGAAAAATCTAAGCTTGTTTTTAATAAAACAAATATGAATATAGATATAATAAATAATACTGCTAATAATGATAACATTTTACTAAAGCAAATTGTTATGAATGAACTGAAAAAGCCTCTCGAGGTGAAGAAGACATGAAGGCATTTTTTAAATTTATGTAGGCTGGAAAATAAAATGTTTTGTAATATTTTAATCCTTTATATTTATATCCTATATATATATATATATATATATATATATATATATATATATATATATATATATATATATATATATATATATATCCTTATTAGATCCTATATATATCCTTAATATTTTTATTCTTTTTCATATATAAAGATATTTGCGTATTGGCTCTACATCTTGTGTTTATTAAGCAGTGTGTAAGCGAGGCGCACAACTAACGCACTCTGTGCTCGACTTTAGACGGCTTTGTTTTGGTCTATTGAAAAATCTATTATTGTTTTCAAAATAGCAACGCGCTAGCAATGCGCCTTAGAACGCCTTTCTTTTTAGACCAGAACACCTATGGGCGCACATATCAGCGCAAATGCCTTTGCTATTTAAACACCGTGACAGAAAACGACTCTCAAAACGACTCTTGCGCCACGCTGAAACTAGCAAATAACAATTGCGTCGCGCCTTGCGCCACATTGCGCCTGGTGAATGATAGAGCCCTTTATGTGTGTGTCAATAATACGGTGCTACCGTATCATTGCCGTAACATCCTTTAGTATGTCTAATGGCTTCTTTTGCGTTTTTACAGGGGGAAAAAATTGTTTGGAATCACTTGAGAGTGAGTAATTTTTATATTTGGGTGAACTATTACTTAAATGATGTTTGAGGTGACATTACAGATGTCATGATTGCTTTTCCCCCTCAAATAAGTAAATGGTTCAAATTAAAGCCAGAGGAGAGCATTTGGTATTTCAGATTAACAGTGTTTAGTTCATGAATCAGTCTGTTTTTGATTTAGTCATTTGAGTCAATGATTCAGTGATTTACAAGGTTTTTAAATCAGTTCGCTGTTTTGTACAAGTTATTTGAATGAGTGAATGCCTAACTCATTAAGTGACTTGCAGCTTTCATTTTAAATTTATTTGTCATTGACAGACCTAAACCAACTATGGCTAAATATTATGTTTAATCATCAATAGCATTTTTGTTATATATATATAACATTGTCATGTTATATAATTTTTTTTAATCAAAATCACACACCCCTAGTGGCTTTTACTTTTTTTCATGACTTTTTTGATTAATTTTTTTTTGAAGAAGTTGGAGCTTCTGTTACTCTGTGTTTTTTTTCAGTGTTTGTTGCATTTCATGTTGACATTTTAAGTCAGGTTTTGCAATTGATTTATTTCTTAAACATACAATCTGTTACAAAATATTAACATTGTTTTTCTTTTTTTTCTTTTTTACATTGAATTTCATTAAATTGTTTTTGTTTCCTTTGAGATCGAAGAAAAGAAAAGCATTTTTAGCGCTTCTATATTATATAGTTCACATATTTTTGATACATGTTTGAGAGTATACAATTCATTTTACACATATCAAAAATGTTTCAATCACTGTGCAAAGTCTGTATTTTCCAAAGATTAACTGAAAAATTATGTTTGTGATTCAACCAAAATGCAGCATGAATATTCAAATTTCAAGTGCCATTGAGTCTCTGGGAGACTCAGAAATGTTACAAAATGATAGAGTTGTGTCCTGCAGTGCAGAACTAGTTACTGCTGAGAAAGAGTTAAATAAACAGCCGAAAGGACGAATTTTTCTTCTTCTTCTTCTTCTTTTTTTTTTTAAACTTTACTTTGAAATGTAGTATTTCTGCACCCTATTCGAGCTTGTATTGCAGTTTTAATAAATATGCTGTTTGCACTTTCAATGCAAAAGTTTCATTGTTTTGCCTCTACATTGTATGTCTATATTAAAAAAAAATGAGTTGGCTAAGCTGGTTGGCTATTTATCTTATGTTCAGAATCATGATGGTATTCCATATTGTATAAACGTCTGGAAAGAAAGTACCGCTACTATCAAATAGCTGTGAGTGAAATAATAAAACTACCAGAGCGGTATGGCAAGCCATTTACCGTTTAATTATGTGTCAATAAGGTGCCATTGGTGACACAGTGGCTCAGTAGTTAGCACTGTCGCCTCACAGAAAGCAGGTTGCTGGTTTGAGTCCCGGCTGGGCCTGTTGGCATTTCTATGTGGAGTTTGCATGTTTTCCCTGTGTTTGCTTGGGTTTCCACGGGTGCTCCGGTTTTCCCCTCAGTCCAAAAACATGCACTATAGGTGAATTGGATGAACTAAATTGGCCGTAGTGTATTGATGGGATTGTGAGAGTGTATGGATGTTTCCCAGTACTGTGTTACAGCTGGAAAGCATTCGCTGTTTAAAACAGATGCTGGATAAGTTGTTGGTTCATTCCGCTGTGGCGACCCCTGATGATTAAAGAGACTAAAGGAAAATGAATGAATAATGTGCTATCTAATTCCATGCTTTCTATACTTTTTAGATAGCAGTAGCTAGTACATTTTCCATTAGATACTACTTTTTAGGTATACTTGGGTAGTATTAAATATTTAAAAGATAATGGTAGCCTATTCATTACCCAGCTAAAAAAATGTGTTGGTTCTATTTGATACAGGTATTCATCCATATTCATTCGATACTGTATAATATTATTCTAGTGCTTATTAATTTTAAAGTAGAACATTTTAGATATGTGTATGATACTATGTACTGTGCCAATGTATCACTATAATAGGCGCACTGTTACTTTTCTTTCGTTAGACTATTAGTAACAAATGTCATATTTTTGCCATTGACTTCTATTGGGATCTGTCATTGAGAAATCAACCATTCAGTTTTCACTAGTGTGTATTTTAGTTGTGACTAGTACATATTTTTATATAGTAGTTAGTTAGTAGGTTCTGATTCTTATTGTAGATATATAGTAAACATTACGATAAACTACCATTGCTTAGTCATTAGATACAGTGCCAATTAAATACTAGTTTTATATATTAGGCTACTTGCTATTTATACGGTGGACTGTTTTTTTTGTTTTGTTTTTTTGTTTTTTTGGATAGTAATACTTATTCATTAGGTGTTTGTAAAAGGACATATGTGCTACAGTGACTATAGAATAGTCATTTTAAAGTGAGCAGTGGGCTATGTATCGATTTGATAGTTTCTAGTTTTCAATTAATAAATACATCCACACTGAAAACAATGATTCAAAGGTGATTGCTTGGATTTACTGAATTTTTTTTTAAAGTTAAGTGGTTAACATTTTTTGGGCTGAATTAAAACAAATTAAGTTGAACATTACTACATTTTAATTTGTTTAATATTTCTATTCAATTGGTACTTGTATAAACTAGTAATTAATACAGACTTGTTTCAACAGGCAACAGTACTTAAAGAATATGCATATCCATTGTAAAATAAACAAAGTATCTAAAATATAAATACTAGCATTAAAAAAGTAACCATTGTTTATTAATTGAATGTAATAAAAGCTTGCCATGCAACCGGACTACTGGATGATGCTAATTCTAGGGATGCGAATTTCAGTTATCGGCCGGCAGGAGGCGATAGAGTTAATGAAGCTCCAGCCATTCATTTTACGCAGTTTGTAGATTTGCGTGAGGGGTGGGATCAGTTGCATGTAGTTGGTTTTCATTGTGGACGCTGTGAGTTAACAGATGAGCACTAATCTGGATCACGCAAAATCCAACATAAACAAAAACTACAGGATCAACAGGAGAAGAGAGACAACATAACGAGGAGTTAAAGGGGACTGACTGCTTGACATGGAGTGTCCACACATCTGCAATACAATACTTTTCATGAGGAGGATAAAACTGAGACTAACTTAGGATAGAAGTGATACTTTGTGGCTGTTTTATTCATGTTTTTTTACATCTAAAATATAATATATTTAATCATATTGTAATCTAGGGATCGGTTTAGAAAAGGATCGTTTTTTTTTTTTACTTTTTGAACTTTTGTGACAAAAGAAAACGCATGTGGAATGTGATCGCACGAACTGGATGTATTTTGGATTTATAAAGGGCGCCGGGAGGCAGAGAGTGAATTAAACGCAGAGCATCTGAATCCTGCATCTGGTCGACATTATAAAAGTTAAATATGGGGAATATTGAGAGTGTGGACGGGCAATCTGAGATGAAGCATCATATCATGCCCTTGAAAGTTCCTATGCCTGACCCAACAGAGCTGGAAGAAAGATTTGCTATAGTTTTGGTGAGTATGCATTATGTCTTACTATACAGTAGGCTATGTATTGTTTCTTTTAAAACATATTTGGAACTTTAAAAGGCTATGCACATTTAAAATATTAACATAATTTACATATGCACATTAAATTAAAAAAAATTCTTTAACAATGTTTCCTTCAACATAACACTTTCTCACCAATGTATTCTTAAAGATACTGTTTGACACTCAAACTTCACAGTGATCAACAGATAAGCACAAATGAGCGAAAGAGACAGTGTTGACATTTCACTGATGTGTTCCGTATGTCAGAAGCGCGTTTGCTTTATGACTTTCTCAAATGTTTCCCCGCCACCCCCATTTTGTTAACTCGCACGCTGATCCTCAGCCCTTTTGTCTGTGAAGCATCACGATAAATGATGCGATATCAAGACACACAATTCACTTTACTGGACAGAAGTTTTGTTAGGCAAAATGAAACATACAGGCAAAGAATATGATTTTATGAGGGCTGGAATGTAACTCATCTCCTCATTGAGCGCAGCATTTTCTGAATTCCCCCAAAACTCCTACGAGCGAGAGATGTTGAAAGATCCGCCTCCTCTCTCGCTCTCTCCGCGTCTCTGTACCAGGCCTGATGTGAGTGGACTTTTATGTAAAATACAAACACACTTGCAAGATCGTCTGTCATGTAAATCTGAAATTATGAGGTCATCAGACGTGTTTATATACGGTAACTAGCATCATAACTTTTGGGAACATCGCCCACCCTGATCTGTCAAACAGTCAGATTTTTTTTTTTTACCAGCTGTTGATTTATTTGCATATTAATAACGCATTCATTCATTTTCCTTCAGCTTAGTCCCTTTTTCATCAGGGGACGCCACAGCAGAATGAAACGCCAACTATTCTGACACAAGTTTTTTTCTTCAGCGTATCCCTTACAAAAAATAGCTAACTGCAGTAAACTGAAGTTACCTTGCAGTAACAGCAGAACAACAGCAGTGTATAGAAATATAACTGCAGTAAAATTAAGTACAATTCCTAACTTGCAATACAATGACATAAACAGTTCAAATACAGTACAATTTCAACAGCAGTGTAAGTTGCAGTAAATTGGAGTAAACATTACTAAAATATTTTGTACTTTTTTCAGGGATGTTTTTTGGATTCAAGTCATTTTCTTATTGGAATTTTAGGAGTTTATTTGCAAAAACAAATAAAAAATGACTGCAGTGAACTAAACAGTACAACAGCAGTAGCCTATATTCAAGGATAACTGTGGCAAAATTGCAGTATAATAAGGTATAAACGTATAAACCCAGTTGAACTATGACGCAATAAAGTTCAACAGCAGTACAATCTGCAGTACAACTGAAGTAACATTAAATAAACCGAGAGGGGCAATATAGTTATATGTTAAAATTTATTGCACTTAAGTACATCAGTATTAAAAGTGCACTTTAGTTTTAATATATATTGCAAATATAGATGATTGTAGATGCCTTTCTGTAGTTAGTTATACTTCAGAAAAGTGCAATACAATATTGTGGTAGTACGTCAGCAATACAACTAAAGTACTGTAACCTCATTTGGAAACAATTGTCCACCAAGCAGGAAAAGTAGCAGTTGTACAGCAGTTGTATTGCAATAGTAATATGGCAGTTGTGCCGTAGTAGTATTTTTTAGTTGTATTACAGTAGATGTACTGCAGTTGGTTGTATTGTAGTACTTCAGTTGTATTGCAGTAATATTGTAAGATACTTAAACAATGCAGATTTTCGTGTCCAAAACACCTGCACAACAAAAACTCCAGTATTCCTTTAAAAAATGGCAGTATTTAAAAAAAAAAAAAAAAACTGCAGTCATTTTTTGTAAAGGATGCCCCTTCAGCAACCCTGGGATCATTCATTCATTCATTCATTCATTCATTCATTCATTCATTCATTCATTTATTCGTGTTTAAAAAACATTATATGGCTGGACAGACAGACAGACAGGAATTGAGGTTACTTGCATGCTGCTGCACAGTTGTTGTTTTGGGTGTTACTACATTACTAGATGTTTGCGCTGGTGTTACTTGGTGATTGTTCTGAATGATTGCTTTGGGGTTGCTAAACATTTGTTTGGATATTAAAGGGGGTTGGTAGGCAGTTGCTATGGTATGGTTGCTTGGGTGTTGTTAGATGTTCTGTTTCCTAGGTTTTTAGAACATTCTGGATGTTGTTATGGTATTTTTTGACAATTAGGGTAGAATTCCAGGTGTTCTAAGGTGTTACTCAAGTCATTGGTGACTGCAGCTGTACACACTGTGTGTACCTACAATGAGAGGGCATGAATTAATTCAGTTATTTATTTAATATTTTTATTACATAATTTAAATAGGTTTTGTCATTAACAGTGAAATTATTTTATTTAACAAACCAGTTCATGTTTTGGCACTGAAGCATATAGCGTATTTGTTTTGAAGCACTGTTAATCGTTCTTCTATTTTATCTAGTAGATAACTGACTCTATATATATATATATATATATATATATATATATATATATATATATATATATATATATATATATATATATATATATAAGATATATTAAGATATATTAAGATATAAATTATACCAAACAAATTTTATTTCAAAAAGATTTTTTTTTTCAAGAAAAATATACAAATGATATTTTCCACTACTCAACTGTGCAGGTGGATGATTTGTTTTGCTCTGTGGAAAATAAAGATTTAATCAATGCTCCACTGTGATTGTTGTATCACAAACCTCTGTCAAATATTTCCAATTTTTTTAATATGTCATAATTTTAAAGATTACTCTTGAGGATCTGATTTGGTGCTGATGTGCTTTCATTTTCTCCGTCTCACACGCAGAAAGAATGTTCTTAAATAATGTAGCCTATGACAGCAAGCATCAGTGTTTCTTAAGATTGAAATAAGAATAAGGGATGATGGGGCAGAGTGGTGCTGGATATGTGCCTACATTGGAATAAAATCCTGCGTCCCTGACTGTAATGTTGATAGGTGATTGCATGACAATTGTTTTGATGTTATACTTATTTGATAGGCAGTAGTGATATGGTTGCTCAGGTGTTGTGAGGCAGTTGCTAGGCAGATAGAAGGCTATTCTTTAAGGTTATTTCTTAGATAGATAGATGGATTGAATTCCTCTGATGGAATAGGCATTTGCTTCTATACAGTTAATCTGGCTACTATGTTTTTTTAGGATGGATGGACGGATGGATTGATTGATTGATTTCATTCCCTGCATCCACTTACATAATGTTTTGATTTTATAGTTGATCAAAGAGTTGTAGTTTAACATCAAAGTGACCTCATTCTCTCCATACTGGACTGAGGATGGAAAGACTGACCATCCCAGGGTGGGTCCGAGGTCAGTTTCAGAGCCTCGTGGAGAGTCTTCTTTAGGTTCAGCCAGATTTCCTCTCACTTCTTTCAGTTTGTGGGAAAGCATAACATTCTGAGTAACATTTGAGTTTCAGTGCTGTTATCGGCTGACAGCATGGGCTGGGTTCTGTCTGTCCCACGCGGCAGATAAAGAAACATCAAAGTGTGTGTCCATCGCTCTGGAAAAGAGGTCTTTGGCATTACTGATTAGAGTCAAGTAGGTTAGATGTGTTTCTTCTATCTAAATGCTATTAAATCTGAATAGAACTACACTCACACAACGACACATGATTACTTGGGTGTGCATTATTTTTTATTAATTTAACAGACTAGAGTTAGCTATTATGCTTATACTATGATTACCAGACCTGAACCCATTTTTCAGATGTTGCTTTTAAAAACATTTGTCATGTTTTTGTTCTCATGACCAATTTATTACACATCACATCCAGAGCTATTTATTTATTTTAATTTGATTTTGGTTGTTGTAGGACTGCACAATACATAATTTCAGCACTGATATCTGCAAAAGTCGCATCGCAGGTTCTGCAATGTCAAGATGGGATTATAATAAACAAGGAACCACTGCTCTGAATAATAACTTACATTGATAGTCAAAATCATATTCAAATTTAATGCTGTCAAGACCTGCCTGCAAGCATTTTAGCACTGCGCTTGATTGAAAAATATTGGACACATTGGTTCATCAGCCAATCAGAATCAAGGATTTCAAAGGCCCCACTGTTTAATAAACATTTGAAAGAAACAATATCCCCTCACAGCCTCCTATTTATGCATGTTTCTATTGAAATACATCATGCAGTCAGTGATGTAACCCTTCCTTCCTTCACTTCCGCTCTTGATTTCCTCTGTGCATCTGTTTGTAGTGCACATTTAGCTCAGTTTGAGGTTGTGTCTGCTCGTACCATCTCTCCTCCCTCAGACAGACAGTGTATAATGATGTCATAGGTGAAGGCCATGCCAGCACAGTAAGATCCGTGCAATGATGGCTTTTACAGGAGCTCAGCACACATAGGGGGAGATGGATCAGGGGACGAGACCCTAGGGTTACATCACAAGGCTGCATGAGCTTCACTAATAAAAAGCTTAGGTTCAGGCCTAACCGAGCGCATGTGCCGTATGCATCATTTTGCTCTTTTTCCTTTTGTCTGGCTGATTCAGACTCTGCTCTTTGCGGCTGGAAACAGCTGCCTGACATTTTTCCCTCGTTTGCGAAAGGAAATTGCTTTGTAGAGCTGAAACTGTGGCCAGTTTCTCCAGCGGTGCCTGGAGAGATCAGGACGTTGGCTACTGGCTTTCTTGATGTTCTCAATCTGGACCACTGCATTGGTTTGCTTTGGTCGCGCAGCTTTCCAGCTTCAGACGGTTATGATTTTCTTTATTCAAATTGGCAACATCTTGATTGAGTTATGAATATATCAGGTTTCAGGAAGGCTTAAAGTGATAGTACACCCAAAATGTTTAATTCTGTCATCATTCATTTAGTCAGCCTCCTTGTGTTCCAAAACTGAGTTTGTTAAGTTTTGTGAAACACAAAAGGAGATGTTTTGAAGAATGTTGGGAAAAAAGTAGTGATTGTTTTCCATGTTTTCTTTGGTTTTTGCCACTAGCTATGGCTGTCACTAGTTGTTTAACCGATTACAAATCTCACGGTTCGGATCACATTAAGGTTTTTTAGTCTCGGATTGGACTATTTTTCATATCAGCCTAAAAGGGAGGAGACAAATGTAACTTGCTTTCCATTTATTACAATACCTATTAAAATATAAAAAATAAAATGAGGAAATAATCAGCTAAATAAAAATAAATAATATTCATTACTGTGAAAAATCCATTGTTACTACTATTGTTGCTGATAACGCTAAATTTATGAATCTAATACTATATTTTGTACAACCCATATTTATTTTTAGTCTCATTTTCAATAAATGATTCAGTTATTCACTCATAAAAAATCATATTTTAATGCTAGATGGGTCATTTTTGAAGTATTATTCTGTGGCATATGTTTAATGTCTGGTTGTTGCCACCTATTGGTTAAATAATGTAATTGTTGTCTACAACTATTTTTTTTGAGCGTCGTCGAATGTATATAATGTAGGGCTTTGCAATTAATCGAAATCGAATCATAATTTGAAAAAATGTGATTAGTTAATCACAAGAGGCTGCAATATAATATGTAACATATATATGTAACAAATAACATCTGAAGTGCTTCAAAACCAGTTTGCTATGCTTCAGAAAATTAAGCATGCTAGACTTTCTGCAATGGTGTCATGAGGCATCGCAGACATGGTACCGGTTGTTGTGAACAATGCCATTATACGAGAAGAAACGATTGAATCTTGTGTCATGGTGCCCATTTGGTGCTTATGACTCCCCACCACAACACCCTATGTCAAGGACATTTTTAAGAGCTGTCACAGAATTGTTGCTACAGATTATTGAGCTGAAGCTTGAATTAAATTAAAATCAGCTTGAAATAAATCGCAAATCAATTCCCAATATCTGTCAAAAACATTCCAATTAGCAATTTTCCTCAAATCGCACAGCCCTAATATGATGGTGATTTTAATCTTTACCATAAACATCAGTGGTTATATCTACATTTTTGCACTAAGGGGCTGTTTTGTCGTACTGCGCCTTTAAGGTTAGTCCTTCCCGCCTACTGTTTCTACATGCATTTCTGCGTGCCTAAATCTCCTCCCTCGGCCGTGTCAGACAACAGACAGACTTAAAAGAAGAAGATCTCACTTAACTTTTTTGAGAAATATTACAGTAAGAACTTTACCAATGAGTATTTGTTGTGCAGTAGCATCGATGAGTTAGGGTGCTTTCACACCTGTGAATCGATTCAGTTGTTCCGAAACAGAGATTACAATTGTTACATTGTTGCTCTTTGGTCTTGGAGCAGTTCGCTTTCACACTGCAAAGTTTCTAATCGGACCAAAAGAGCTAAAACAAGTCACGTGCGAGTAAACTCTCCTCACATTGGTCAGAGTGTCATGGTTTATTTTGCAGCGTCCCGCTCAGCTGTCAGGAGAGGTGGTGATTTGGTGGTGATTGACAGGGTGCGCGCGTGACGTGTCTGAGGAGAGACACGGTGGGGAGGGGTGAGAAGGGTGCGCGACGATGCCTATTTGAGGACTGGGAGAGAGACGCGAGATTACCGGGAGATCATCACTCGTTTGCGGGCATCCGGAGACTCGCGAAACTTCCCGCCCTACTCATAATTCTCTCTTCATATAGCCGTAAGCCTATTACATATCCATAAAACACAGTGATATAACCACGCTCGGATCGTTTGCTTTCTCACTGCAATTGAACCGCTCCAGGGTTCGTTTCAACCGAGCCGAGACCACCTCATTCAAGCGATCTCGGAGCGATTACTTTGGCGCGGAACAGAGCGCGATTGCCCTGTTCACATATGCCAATCGAACCGCGCTAACTGGGCAAACGAGACACGTTCCGAAACAAAAGTGTAGGTGTGAAAGCACCCTAACACACAATGTCGTTACAAAGTTCGTGCACACACAGATACACATGCACACACACACAGACAGAGAGAGCGCGCATTTAGCTTTACACTCTTTTTGCATGCATATGTGACAGGATACAGGTTAATCTCCACTGCCGTATGGATATCTGTTATGTTAATGTAGAAAATAAATCTGATTTAACGTCCACAAACCGGGATTGAAGCGTCTTCCTTTATAATTGTTCTGAAACACGGCTGTGCTGATGAAGTAAATCGCTGTAATTCTTTACACACATGCACTGTTTTAAAACATTTTAAACATGTGAAACTCACTCTTAATCATATTTGATGATGATTGATGATCCTAGCAAACTGAACAGACCTTTTATTCCCAGCTGCTTTGCGCACATCTGGTCTTGTTGATATGATTATACACGTGACTACTGGGACATATTAATACGTGCAGCTGTCAATCAATTCAGTGGGCGGGGGGACTGCACTCCTACATCAAGTTGCGGTTAGTCTGAAAACCGCTCCAATTGGTCCACCGTTTTTATGTTGTTAAATTGAAAAAAAAACGACTGGGTGTGTTTATATCACCTCAATATGACAATCTGTACACTATATCTACACATATGTCTGTCCAAACAGCTTGAAAAGTAGATTTTTTCACTTCACTTCACTTTTACTTCAATTTAAAACTTTCCATCAACTTCAACTTGACCACTTACACCATGAATTATTATTGTATTAATTCTTACTGTACAACAATAGAGTTTTGTTCATTTTTTCCCCCGCAGTTCAGCTTGATGTCGACAGAACTCTAAATCCATATGGAACGTTCTATGGTAATGGAACACTCCTTCACCTCTGAAACTGAAGTTGGGGTCTGGCTTCCCGACTAAACTTCTCCATATGGGCCTCTGTTTTGTTAAAAAGACAGGAGGTGTAATTTTTTTTCAGAGGTGCAGTGATGGAGCGAGAGTAGATGTATGTGAGATATCCTCTTTCAAAGTGCTCCCGCTTGACTGTGCTGCTGCAGATTCCTGTGGTCGAAGCCACGGGAGAACTTTAGAGAAGGAAAATTCCCTTTGAACTGGCTGTCTGCCACCATGCGCCATTGTAATGGTTTTACCAACACTTAAAACAGAATGTCGTACTGTGGAGCTGCTTCAGTGGTTTATTTTCTTGTTTGTCTACTTTGAAGTTTACACAGAGAGATTTGCTGTCTCAGTTATTGAAGTAAACTTCTCTTTTTTTAGCGATTCCGAGTTTTATGATGTGCGCCACACAGGAAGAGGCGACACAGTGACCCTTCCAGCCCCATTGCTTGTCGGTGTGACCCCTGACACTGTGCTGTCTGTCATGTCACAGTATTTGATAGATGTCACTCGAGTGGAACTAATGGAGTCAAGCTGTGGCCCCTGTTTATGGGACATTAAATCTAAATCATTTTCATTAGTTTGGCCCGTGCTTCGTTTATCTGCTCTGTGTGTCTGGTCAGGCTGTTTTCAGGCCTGAGTGTTTCTAAAAAGCCCGCAGGTGGGGAGGAATTGGCCATTGTTTGTTTGTTATGCCGCAGACTCATGCTGTGGGAGTGTACATCTGTTTCTCCAATGGCCCCGTCACAGTCAGGACCAGGACATCTGAGGCTCCTCTCTGTGGGCATCCTTGTCCTACACACAAAAACACAGACTCAAATGTATGTGTTCTGTTTAAAGCTGAAAGTGTACTTTGTTTTCTTTTGGACAGATTCAGTGGTATGCCTTTTGAAGTTTGCACATGTACTAGAAGGTTTCATCCTTGTTCATTGTCTGTGTTTTTCTTTTCAAAAGTTATGAGCGATAAAACTGTCTTTGCACTTGTTTAGAATGGAGTTCTAGATATTCTTTAACTGATTTAATCACACCGGTAACAACTGTGACTACAATTGTTTTGTCAAGATTGGTGTCTTGATTTTTGAGTAGGGTCTTTCTGTCGACTGCAACACAGGGGCATAACATGAAGGGGCCTAACTTGCATTACGTTAGAGGTGTAACTTTAAGTTATGGAGACATATGCTAAACCTAACCCCAATGGCTGATTCACACAGATCTTAGTGTTTGAAGTTGGGGCTGATCTGACCATCATAGCATTGTCAGCCAATGAAATTAGTCAGCAATTGGCTACTGTCTGAGCTGGTGTATTTGCATACAGCGATCTAATTGGCTGACGCTTCCATCGGCGTTTGAAAAGTTGAGAAAGTCCCAACTTCTGCAGCGAGCAACGCCACTGAAACAGTGTAGATGGATCCACAATGCAGTTCGGAAAAGCCTGACTTATTAACATCTACACCTACCCCAACCCTTAACCCAACCATCAGTTATTAACGTCTACATCTACCCTAACCCTTAACCCAACCATCAGTTAATAACATCTACACCTACCCTAATTCTTAACCCAACCATCAGTTATTAACGTCTACACCTTCCCCAACCCTTAACCCAACCATCAGTTATTAACATCTACACCTTCACCAACCCTAAACCCAACCATCAGTTATTAACGTCTACACCTTTCCCAACCATAACCCCAACCATCAGTTATTAACGTCTACACCTTTCCCAACCATAACCCCAATCATCAGTTATTAACGTCTACACCTTTCCCAACCCTTAACCCAACCGTCAGTTATTAAAATCTATACCTTCCCAACCCTAAACCCAGTCATCAGTTATTAACATCTACACCTTCCCCAACCATGAACCCAACCATCAGTTATTAAGGACTACACCTTCCCCAACCCTTAACCCTACCGTCAGTTATTTACGTCTACACCTACCCCAACCCTTAACCCAACTATCTGTTATTAACGTCTACACATTCCCCAACCCTAAACCCAACCATCTGTTATTAACGTCTACACATTCCCCAACCCTTAACCCAACCGTCAGTTATTAATGTCTACACCTTCCCCAACCCTTAACCCAACCATCACAATTATTAACATACAGCCACGAGTTGCAAAGGTTTTCCTACTTTTGTTATTTGCAACCACAGGGGGTGACGGTGAGTAGGCTAACTGTCATGACAAAAAAGTCAGCGAGAGGAGTTGTATGGTGGAGTTGCTAAATGAATGGATATAATAATAGATCAAATGAATTGGTTGTGGATAAATTTGGAGAAAACTGATGAAATTTTGGTAAAAATTTTCACTGGTAAGTAATTCCGCTATCTTGCTAACAAGATCTGGTTGCAAGTTGCGCCTCTAACTTACTTCAAGTTATGCCCACTTCATGTTATGACCTTGTCTTGCAGTTCACAGACAGATATGCTTGTTTTTCCAAAACTTGTTATTGTTTTTGCTCCACATTTTCCTGTTTTACACCTTGTGGACGTAGGTTATATTTGCTGAAGTAAGTCAATTCATGCACTGTGTAATATCATTGCACCTGCTACAGCCATGGTACAGCAGCAGCATTTCTTGATCATTACGCGAGAATGAGATTATAGTACCTAGCCAGATATCGACCAAGAAGATAGCAAATTTTCATTTTCTGTTGGTCTTAGTACAAGATGTAACTACACAAGAGTCCAGTTTTGAATAGGAAAATTATCAAAACTCCTGATGCTAATGGTCTTCAGTGATCTATGCCAAGCTAAGCTAAGTATTTCCACCACACCTGGAGATCACCTGAATAGATTCAAAAATGGTACATCACAACTGTTTGACTCTTGTGAACTTGAGTCTATTTTCAAACAAAGTGGAGTGTTCCTTTAAGATGTCATTTTTTGCAGTCCAGGTGTGCAGTGTGTTGTTTTCAATATATTACCCATTATATGGGATTTATTTAATGTGTACGGTTTACGTTTGGCCATAGGTGTGTGTGTGTGTGTGTGTGTGTGTGTGTGTGTGTGTGTGTGTGTGCTAGTGGGTCAGACAGCTCTCTCTGTCGCAGCTGTGTTGAGGGTCCATTCTGAACAGTGGTTTCCTCTCCAGCACAATGGAGGCTCTGTGAGTGTGTGTTGTTTTAGAGAGAGGGCCTCTCCCCCCGAGCCCTTTGTGCTCCTTTCTTTTACTATGTAGAGCTCGCAGGAACTGCTGTAAGAGTGTGTGCTTGCAGATGAATGTGATTTCTGAAAATAATTATTGTTTTATTTCTGTCAATATCAGGCCAATCATTATTTAGACACAAATGTGAAGCAGAACATCCTCTTTTTTTCTGCACTTTTTCTCATGCTCACGTTCAGAGAAAGTGTATTTCTGTTGTTCCCGTTATTTTGAGGCTGGCAGGACTGAGTGGGTGGTGACTGTACTAGAGCTCATCGTTATTATTATCTCAGGGTGAGTTTACTCACCGCACCATTATGACACAGGCCTGGAGGCCTCCTCGCCTAAACATTTTCTGCTGTCTTTGGCTTTCTTCAGGATTCTGCACTGCAATTTACACTTTTCCATGCTGGCAGTGTTTGGAGCCACTGTGGCGTTTTCTTAGATAGATATTCCTACTGCTGCGTGTTAAATACTGACAGAACATGGCTTGACAATGAGATTATGAATTCACTGCATAAAAACAATACTTTTTGCAGCAGTATTTGTCAAAATATTAAAACAATAAAATTTATATAAGAAATATATTCTATATAGGGTGGCATGGTGGCCTCACAGCAAGAAGGTTACTGGTTCGAGTCCCTGCTGGGCCAGTTGGCATTTCTGTGTGAAGATTGCATGTTCTCCCTGTGTTAGTGTGATTTTCCTCCTGGCGCTCCAGTTTCCCCTACAGTCCAAAGGTGAATTGAATAAACTAAATTGGTCTTCGTGTATCTGTGTGAATGAGAGACTGTATGGGTGTTTCCCAATACTGAGTTGCGGCTGCATAAAGGTAATGCTGGAATGGTTGGTGGTGCATTACATTGTGGAGACCTCTGAAATAGAAACTAAGCCGAAGGAAAATGAATGAATGAATATATGCTATATACAGTTGAAGTCAGAATTATTATTCCTCTGAATTATTAGCCCCCCTGTTTATTTTGTTTCCCAAATTTCTGTTTAATGGAGAGCAGATTTTTTCAACATATTTCTGAACATAATAGTTTTAATGACTCATCTCTAATAACTGATTTATTTTATCTGCCATAATGACAGTAAATAATATTTGACCATATATTTTGTAAGACACTTCTATACAGCTTAAAGGGACATTTAAAGGCTTCACTAGGATAATTAGGTTATCTAGGCAGGTTAGGGTAATTAGCCAAGTTATTGTATAAAGATGGTTTGTTCTGTAGACTATTGGATAAAATAGCTTACGGGGGCTAATATTTTTAACCTTAAAATGGTTTTTAAAAAGTTAAAAACTTCTTGATTCTAGCCTAAATAAAACAAACAAGACTTTCTCCAGAGAAAAAATATTATTGGACATACTGTGACAATTCCCTTGCTCTGTAAAACATAATTTGAAAAATATTTAAAAAAGAAAAGAAAAATCAAAGGGGGGCTAACAATTCTGACTTCAACTGTATATAACTTATCTAATAAAATATATTTATTTTGGGAGCAACATTGGATATTAAGATTTGACTGATCTTATTGACTGATTTTATTGATCTAAATATTGAATATCTGAGAATGTTTAATATTTATGGACGTATATAACTATAACTCAGGAAAAGCTTTAAGCAAGATTCTCTTCTGTTCTATTCTATTGTAAAGAGTAAATATGAAGCTAATATGCTATTAAGATTTCTGTTTATAGCTATAGTGTATAAGAGTAATAAATATTTTAATTACAATACAATATTATTTGTTTTATTTTGTACATGTGATGACATTTGTTTAAAAAAAATGTAAAGAAATTTCATTTGGAGCATTTATTTTTTGCCTAAAATGGCAAAAGTGCCATTTTTTTCAGGCATGTTTCAGGATTTTGACAACAAATGAAAACATTTGTTATTCTGACCAAGTGTCATTTTCTTTTTTGCAAAAAAAGGCTCTAAACACTTGTCATGTAATTGTCGCTTTATAGAATAAAACATATAAAAATTTAACTCCAACTCTATACCTAACAAACCCTTTAAATCTAGAGAATCTGAGAACTCTCAAGTGTTTTTTTCAGAGCTGTTTAATTAAAACATTTTTGTTATAGTGTAATACCAGTCTGATCTCACGAGAAAACATAACTACTTTATGATTTGTCAGTTTAGTGGCTAATTCGTATGAATTAATACGAGATTATAAAATAAAGAGGTGGCGAACAAACCCACCACTAAATCCAACTGTCATTGGGGTATAAGCAAATTGTACTCAATTGTGTGAATGAGATCATATGAATTCATACAAAGTAGCCACTAAATCAAAACAATACAAAAATACAGTGAGATTGTGTTGGTAATACACAAGCTTGAATTAAAGAAAAAGGCATTATGCTGTGTTTAACAATTATTAAATAGTAATTAAAATATTTTTTAGAGTATGTTTAAAAGAATCATTTTCATTTAGATAGAGTTATCATAATACATGCTTACAGGAGTGTGTGTTCTGCAGACTGATGAATATTTGTCTGTCTCCTGTCTCTTGTTGCTTTTGTATATCCGTTATTATGACTCTGTTCCTCTCCATCTCCTGTGTGGCCGAGGGAAGACGCAAACAGGACATCCTCTTTTTAAGTGTCAGCCAAAGCCTCTGATTCATTATACAATTAAATCGCAGAACGTTTATATTTGTATCACCATACACTCAAATCTGACTTTATGACTCCAAATGGATATAATTAATCCTGCACATATTTAATAACTGAGCTGGGTTTGATCAGGACAGCATTTGAGAGTGTTTATAAGTGCTTAACGTGCCACAGATCTAGAAAAGGAATCTGGAGTGCCACATCTGGAAGCCTAATCAGGATCTTCAGGAGTTCCTGAAATGAGGATTGCTCACAGGAAAAAGTCTTCTCAGAGACTGCATTACCAATAGAACAGAGTGATTTTGGATAAACCGAGAATTGTTTGTTTGTTTGTATGTATGTAGAAATATAATCATGTTGCTGAATTGGGGGGTGGCACTGTGACTCAGTGGTTATGGTGGCATTTCTGTGTGGAGTTTGCATGTTCTCCCCATTTTAAAGACATTCTCTATACAGTAGGTAAATTGGATGAACTTAATTGGCCATAGTGTATGAGTGCATGTGTGAATATGATGTTTCCTGGTACATATGCAGGAATATTTGCTGGTGCATTTCACTGTGGTGACCCCTGATAAATAAGGGACTAAGCTGAAGGAAAATGAACTAATGAATGTTTGAATTGGGACATTTAAAAAAATAATAATGAAGACTCATGTCCACAGCAACCTTTTTTTATTTTTTAATAAGCCCAACACAGTGTGTACAATATGAGCATATACTGTATATACAAAAACAAATCAAAAACATAGAAATAAAAACAAAGAAAAAAGGGAGAAACAACTAAACACAGGGGGTATAAAAACATATATTAAAAGTTGCTCATTAAATATAGAAAAAGATTTGCAAACAGATACAGTTTTAGAGACTTTTTGTTGTTAGACAATTGAATCAAGGAAAGGTATTGTTTAAAATGCACTACATACATTTTCTATATCATCTCTGCACAAGAAAGCTTTGTCAAGTGAACGAGAATGTTTTCATTATTTATTTTTTTAAATGTCCCTTTGTGAGGACATTTAAAGTGGCTCCGTAGATTTAAGATTGCATTCTTTCAATGCTAAATTGTGCAGTTCTGATCATTGAATCTAGTAATGTTTTGAAAGAGGTTCCCACAACATGCTTCAAAACTGGAAGTCTACTTTTTTGTTGCTTATATATATAAATAAGAATAGTCAGGTTGTCTCTGCAAGCTTCTGGACTTTCTCTTTTAAAAATGAAATGTGTTTGTGTGTTTTTGAGCTGATTGATGATTTATGGAGGACGTCCTGATCCTCAGGGAGCCGCTAGCTGGAGAAGAAGAGTGCAGTGCACTATAAACATCACGGCTGTATAGCAAAGAGGTGTTAATGCTCAAATCATCATGATGTTGTCGGACTTTACAGCGTCTCTGTTTACCAGTTTACCCCTCTGTGCTTTTATAAAGTATTTGTGTGGGAAGTTTCATGTGCCGATAATTTTGGGTGTTTCATTTCAGTTCTGAAAAGTTCAAGTTGCACTGCTGTTTTTACTTTCGATGATTGAGTTTGTTTTCTTTTCACAGCTGATTGTGGTGGTTTGTCCAGGAGCATGTAAACTAAAGTAACATAATCTACAGCTAAATGATATTATCATTACCGCTTTTGTGTATTAATTTGAACTAACTAAAAATGTTCTTTGTTTCTTTTTGTTTCTTTGTTTCTTTCTTCTTTTCTTTCTTTCTTTCTTTCTTTCTTTCTTTCTTTCTTTCTTTCTTTCTTTCTTTCTTTATATATATATATTATTGTTATTGTTCTTTATTGTTGTTCTTTATTTATTATTATTGTTATCAGTAGTAGTAATATTATAAATGAATTACATTTTGCTTATTTTATATTTTGTATTTTATATTTTTATTTGATGTTATTTTCACATTTTCTTTATTTACTTGTGTGTTTTTTATTTTATTGGTTTATTGGTTTTAATCAACATGCAAACAAAAACAAAAAGAACAAAGATAACAGTAAACACAAGTATAGTAACAAAAGTCATAACTGTTTTTTTTTAATAATTAATACAAAAAAACACACAAAAAAACATTATAAACAAACAAAGTTATGCTGTGATTGAGTAAAGTCACACTTATTATGAAAATACATCTCAGGCAGTCAGAGGTTTTACTTGTGTATTTAATATTGCTTATTTAATATTATTATTTATTATATTATTATTAATAATTTAAATATTACAAGTATTTTGCAAATATTAAATAGTTTTTTATGTACATTTTGTTATATTTATTGGAGCGTATCCGGGCTGGGGTGAAGTGGGTTGTGTTTGTGTTTCTAATGTAAACAGTTGATGGGGGATGGTGTGTCTTGACCTCCCTCTTCTTCAGTGTTGTGGTGGTGTTTCTGTTTTGTAGATCTGTTTTGTTGTGATTGCCTGCTTCAGGTTACAGGTTAAGACTGAAGATCAGGTGTCAGGGGCAGTGAATGGAGGACAACATTTTCTCACACTCATTTAATCTTGCTCGGTGTCAGGAGATCCTGTAGATCCCAGCGCTCTTTCTATTCAAGTAAACTTTTATACTTTTTGACTAAGTTTAAAAGCTGGAAGTCCCCCTGGCCTTGTGATACCTCTGACAATTGAGGTTTCTGTGCTTTTTTTTTTGCATTGTAGCAAAGAATAGGAGGAACAGTAGCTTCAATATTTTTGTGTTGATGTGGTTTGGTCAAATTTGGAAAATCAGTCATAACTATGTAAATGAAATGTGATTGGAGGCTCATGGTCTTTTTCTTTGGTCAAAACTCGGTTAGCGCTACTCTAAAAGGTTCTTTATTTTTCAGAGTTTTCAGTGTCTTGTCCAAACAATAAAAGTTAACCAAAAACGTACAAGACGCAAAAAGGTGAAGAAAGCAAAATGTTAAATCAAGAAATGAAAATGTTTAATAGAAGTATTGTAGAAGTATTTGTCCCAGCACAAATCGAAGTCAACTTAACAAACGTGTGGATTTTGTGATTTGAACATAAATCATTGAATTTGTCCCACAAAACTCAAGGATTGTGTAGTTTCAGCTCATTTTAAATAAGTGGTTTATTAAATAAGTGGTTTAACAAGTGGTTTAAATAAGTGGTTTAACAAGCAGCAAAACATTTTTTTTGAGTGAAGCTTTATCATTCAGATATATAAACCTATTTAATATTCCATGAATCTATGTTATAATTGTTCATTTGAAACTTAATAGCAATCTGTTCCAGTATATTAAAAGTGCAATATGAGACCTTGGTAAATGCTAATGTTAGCCTGATAGCACTGAAAGCCTATGTCTTACCCTGCAATTGGCATCTAAAGCCTTGCCTCCTGAACGCACTAGACAACATCACTACAATATATCACTTAACATTCACCAGAGAGAAAACGTTTTAGTACAGATAGCAATTACAGTGCCAAACTTAAAAAAGAAGGTAGGTTGTTGATGTTTGTCTGTCATTGTCTGTCTGAACTGCATGAACGTGCCAGTGATGTAATCCTTTCTGCGTGCAGAGGTATCCAATGGGCTATATGCACAGCTAGTGTTTTTTAGCCAATGATAACCTTTCAGTAAAATATTAATGTAACTGTTTTCAATTTCCTTTTACAGCATTGATGTTGTAATGTAATTACATTACATTCAGTTAAATAGACTTAAGCATTCATTTAGTTCTTCAAGTGTGAAAGACTGTGCAACAGCTAGTGCCATCAGGATCAGCAGGCGAGCGCAGAACCTCCATTGAAAGGGGCAACGTAAACTGTCATTTCAAGGATATGGCGGGGGAGATTAAATAGAAATACAATGTAAATAAATACATTTGTTCCACTTTATTTAAGGATTACAAAGAATGTTAAAAGATGTTCAACCAGCAGAACAAAAAATGTGGTAGCACTTTTTATTTTCACATATTCCATGCACTAATTATAGCAATTACAGTGAATTGTGCATAGTTACAAGGAACTATTCCTAAACCTAACTCACATTATAATTATTATTGCTAATAAAATACATTGTTAACAGTTACACAATGTATTAAAAAGCATTTCTGTCAATCTGATTACATGTGGATGATGCTTAATACAGGTGTACGAGATGTTCTTAGCTTTACCACTCCATAGCATATCCAGGGTCAAAGTTCTTTTGTTTTCTTTTGAGGAGGGAGAAAGAGAGAACTTTTGTCTTCACCATGCTTGAAGAAATATTCAAATTCCTTGAGTTTAATGCAGTGAAGCAGAGCTTTGTCGAAAGGAAAGAATGGTTGAACAGTTTTACAGCTTTAAAGGGATGGTTAACTCAAAAATGAAAATTTGCTCGCCATGAACTCTCAAGTGGTTCAAAATCGTTGGGTTTTTCCTCTGTTGAACAAAAAAATAAGATGTTTTAAAGAATGCTTGAAAACAGTACCCATTGACATCCACAGAACAATGGAAATCACACTGTAAAAATAATGGGTCCCTCACAATTCCTTCATATTGTCGCAACATAAGTTAACTTGATTGTTTTTACAAATTTAGGTGGGTTGAGCATAAAGTTTTCCACCCAAAGAACTGAAATTGTGTTGATTCAGTTGTTTAGTTTAAGCAAGCCGCAATTTTAATTGAAATGGTTACAATATCAGAAGAAGAAATAAACTTTGATACAATTGGAAGCTCAGTAAATGATGACAGCATTTTTAATTTTTGGGATGAACTCTTGGGTGAATCTCTTTAACAGTGACTGTACAGAAGGGTTTTAACACACACCTTCTCCCAAAAAAGAATGAGAGGAAAACTGCTTCAGCAGGCCGGCATGACGTTCTGAAGGATCTATTGTTTCCCACTCAAGCTTTTAGTCCACAGTGTCTGGCGGGTCTGCTGTTCATTCCTCAGGTCCAGCGCTGACGTTCGGCTCTGGGGACTCATTAGCTGGAGCTCCGTCAGTAGCTGAAGGCTGGAGACGCGCTCAGATGGTGAGACGGTGTGTGTGTGTCTGGTCGTCTGCTCCAGTCTAGTTGACTCTGCTGACACATGCTAGACCCATTTAAAAGAATATGAGATCCCAAACTCCTTCTTCATTCTTCCTGTAGTACAGTAGAAGCTACTGCTAAAACTGGAGTCTCTACCTGTTGACTTAATAGCCCAAGTGCCGTTTAGATCAGTTTGTAAACCACTCTTATTGGCTTTGGGGTTTAAGTTATGTTAAGCCTGCAGGTTTAAGTGGGCTTTGGAAGAGTTTATGTTGGATGTCTCCCAGAGTCGGGTCTCAGGCATGGGAGCCGACGCTTGTAGCTGTGGATGGGCGAAAAGTGTATTTGTGTTGTTTGTGTTTATAAATGCAGCTAAGAATTTTTCGCTCACATGAACTTCCACTGCCCTCTCGGAGCGGATGGAGAACCAGCCAAATAAGGCTGTAAAAGTGTGTGGCCTGATTTTAAACATGCCATAGTTGTGTCTCTTGGTGGGGACTAATATTTGACCACTTCATGAAAGTCGGTTGTATGCTGCTTCGTGGTGGTTGTTTGATGACGATCGTCTTCGGTCTGACTCTTAAAGTCAACATGAAATCAAAATTAACTGTAAATTCTTCATTAGTTTATAGTATAGTGTATAGTAACACAACAAACAAACAAACAAACAAACAAACAAAAAATAATGATACATATATACACACAGTTGAAGTCAGAAATTTTAGTCCCCCTTTAATTTATTTCTTTTTAAATATTTCCCAAATGATGTTTAACAGATTAAGGAAATTTTCACAGTATGTCTGATAATATTCTTTTCCCTGTGGAGAAAGTTTTATTTGATTTATTTCGGCTAGAATAAAATCTGTTTTTAATTTTTATAAACAATTTTTAAGCTGTATATTTTTTTGATAGTCTACAGAATAAACCATCGTTATACAATAACTTGCCTAATTACCCTAGCCTGCCTAGTTAACCTAATTAACCTAGTTAAGCCTTTAAATGTCACTTTAGGCTGTACAAAAGTGTCTTGAAAAACATCTAGTAAAATATTATTTACTGTTATCGTGGTAAAGATAAAATAAGGTTTCCTTCAGGTTCTTCGGTATCCCACACAGTCCCAAAGACATGGCTGTAGGTGAATAGGGTAAGCTAAATTGTCCATAGTGTGTATGTCCTGGTCCTCAAGATTGGGGGTAGACCTTGTAAAATATAGATTTTACGAAACACCAACATGGTGTGGCTAAATATCAACTTCAATATAAACAGCCCTGAAATAAAGTAAATTATAGTAAGCCTCTCCTCTCCGTGTGCACCAGGCACTATCTTATGAACACTCCATGATTTTGAAAAACATTGTGCATTTTTTAATGCGCTTTCATACATGTGAGTGAGCTTGACAAACCACCTGTAGATGACACACTTTTTTCTCAGTTTGCACCAGAAACCTTCTTATGAGCAAAAAAAAAAAAGCAAAAAGAAAATATATTAAATAAATAAAAATCTTATCATAGCACTGATATATTACAACTCTCTATTGATTTAAAGTGCTTCTTTTATCCTCACTTGTAAGTTGCTGTAGGTAAAGGCATCTGCTAACTTAGTAAATGTAAATATTAAAATGATTAAAACACTGAGTTTGATTTATTTATAATAAACTAAATTAAAATAAATAGCAATTCAATATGACTAGAATTATGAATGAATGCTTTATAATAAAGTACATGTTATTGTTAAAATAAATGATAATACAATTTTATAATTTATTTTAACAACAGCATGTACTTTATTATAAAGCAAAAATTCCTCCGGGTGCTTTGGTTTCCCCCACAAGTCCAAAGACATGCGCTATAGATGAATTGCGTAAGCTAAATTGTCCATAGTGTATTTGTGTATGTCCTGGTCCTCCAGATTGAGGGTTGAGCTATATTATTTAAATTAACAAACAAACAAACCAATCAGTCAATAAAACTAATTTAAAATCTCCAATACAGGACAGATTTCTATGATATCACTGATTCAAAATTCATGTTTTATGTTCACTAAATAGTTTGGGTTGGAGTTTCTGGCTGTGCAGTAAGTCCTAAACAAGAGACCTTTTCTCCTGCTGAGAAAGCACAGATTGGCTTCATTTTGACTGTACGTTGTCTTCCCATCTGACCTGTGCTCT
This sequence comes from Danio rerio, assembly GCF_052040795.2. Lineage (NCBI taxonomy): Eukaryota > Metazoa > Chordata > Actinopteri > Cypriniformes > Danionidae > Danio > Danio rerio. Next base: position 28,379,552 of record NC_141043.1, read on the forward strand.
CAATCAAGTGCTGTGTTTTGTGAGGAGGGCTGTGCGTGACTGGGGTTTGTTCACCCCTTCTCTTCTCTGTCTCAGGCTCTTCACGTCTTTTCATTCACTGCAATCTGATCCTCAACAACAAATCAAGCTACTGTTCTCCAAGACTTACCATTATCTCCCCTTTCGCCTGCCCCACTGATGCATCAGCCAAATTTCCCAATTACTACTGGTAAATCTGCAGACTAAACTTGCTGTTTGTAGCATTTTTTTGCTTACTTTCATTTTTTGTTTTTCACATGTCATGATATCTGTTCTTTCCCACACTTCTCTTTCTCTTTCGTCTTGTAATATTAGAAAGAGGAATCTCCAGATGTGTCATAGTTAAATGTAAGTTCCTATAATTTAAAATACTTGCAGTACATTTAGTTTTAAGAGTGAGTGTGAATTCCTCATTTTTTGGGTAGCACCAGTACCCACAGTCTATTGTTCAAGATGTTCATTCACCAAAAGACTCAACGTGCCAGAAAAAGGGAATGGTTCTTTTGTTGTGTCCACACAGTCACCCTTTCACAAACTATACTGGGATCAAACAGAAGCTCCTTTTGTCTGTGTGGTGGGTTGCATCTTATTATTTTGTAAGTATAGAGCTTTTAGGCAGTTGATTTTATGTGTTATTTTTAGAGATAGATGCTGCTTTAAAATATATTGTTATATTCATCTTAGATTTAGGATCTGGGTCTCTATTTAACGTCACCTTGGCAGGAAAACAAGACTGGACTTTTGTAGGGGAAGTGAAATGAGATTAGCAAAATTAGGTAAGGGATTGCCAGTTGGGTAAAGCATTTGCTAGCATTTTCAGTTTTGGTTTTTGTGTTTTTGGTTAGATAATCAGTTTTGTTTTGGGACGTAGTATAATATAAACAGTGATTCGTCACTTGAGTAAACTTGTTTAAAAGCAACAAGTTGACTTAACTGAAGTAAAAAAAAGTGAGTAAATTGTTGATCATTCGTTGTAATTTGGAATTAAGTTGACTTAACTTAAGTCAACTTTTCATAATTAAAGTCAACTAATCGCTTTAAAATGAAAGTGAGCTTACTAACTTTTTAGTTTTATATTGTTTTTTCATGACTTGTTTTCTGGAGACCCCGAAATATGTCCCGGGAGGTACATATTTTTGCATTTTTTGCGAATTTATGAGAGGCCGCTGTGTGCGCTTTTTCTCATCTCAAATTTCTCCCGCGAGTGACGTTTGCACCCACGCTGTTCTTGTGAAAACACACCAGAGGCCGCTGTCAAATGACTGTCTGTCTGTCTGACTGACTGAATGGCCAACTGGGCGACCGGCCAATCGACTGACCCACCTTCCTTCTTCCCTACACCCAACCAATTTTATTGATTGATCTGCCCACCCACTTACTTCCCTAAACCCAAACAACGATTTACGAAAGCCATCCAGAAAAAGAAAAGCCCTTGTCTGATTTTTACAACGTTTTCGTATTTTACCACATTCTCACCCTGTTATTTACTTGTGGATTCTGTTTTTGTCTTACCTAATTTCTGGAACCACTCTTCCCTGAACTCGAACTCGGTCGTCGTAATTGTAGTCAACTCCTTTCTGTGTTGCAAGTCTACCAACGTACATGACCAGCTAACTGGACAAACTGGTTTCAGCGGGAAAGCTTTAAACACAGAGGTAAGCGGTTAGCTGGTCAGCGAGAAAAGGAATGGCGTCATACCACCCCGTAGCGTTTGCTTAGAAAATGAAATGCAGCCATACATATCTCTCGCTACATAATTTGCGGTTTCCAGAAACGTCCTTGGGACTAGGTTTTCAGAATGAGCCTGTGTTAGTTTTTTTTGTTTTAAATTAAATCAGTTTTTGGCGGCACGGTGACTCAGTGACCCACAGCTGGAAGGTCGCTGGTTTGAGTGGGCATTCCTGTGTGGAGTTTGAATGTTCTTACTGTGTTCGCATGGGTTTTATCTGCATGCTCCGGTTTTCCCCCACAATTCAAAGACATGCACCATTGGTGAATTGAATAAAGTAATTTGTCCAACTAAGGCTCATCCGTAAAACAGCCATATATACATTTCTGGAGATCACGAATGATGAAACCAAAAGTACAAATAGCTGCATTTTGTTTTTAAAATTAGCGATATGGGGCGGTATGATGTCGTTCCGATTCGCGCTTACCAGCTGACTGCTTACCTATGAATGGATGGCTTTCCTGCTGTTACCAGTTTGTCCAGTGGCTCATCATGTACGTCAGCAGACTTGAGACACAGAGAGGAGGTGACCACGGTGATTGGGTTTGAGTGTGGTGAAGAATGGTTCCAGAAGGCGAGTAAAACAAAAATAGAAGGCAAAAAATAAAATTAAATAAATGAGAAAATAAGAGAGTGAGAATGTGGTAACATCTAAAAATGTGGGAAATACATCAGGTGAGTGGTTTTCTTTTTAGGATTTGCTTTTTAAAACTGTCGGTTGAGTTTAGGGAAGTGGGTTGGTGGGTCAATCGGTGCTTTTGAAAACACTATTGGTTGGGTTTAGGGAAGGAGGAGGGTGGGTCAGTCAATCGGTCAGGCAGTCATTCAGTCAGTCAGTCAACAGTGGCCTCTGGTGGATTTATGTGAGAACAGCAGGCGTGAATGGCACTCACAAGAGAAATTTAAGATCTAAAAAAAAAGTGTACACAGTGGCCTCTGGTGGATTTGCAAATCAAAAACTGCAAAAAAATTGCTCTATGGAAATATTTGGTGCTCTCCAGAAATGTATATAGTGGTATGTTTTCAGAAGAGCCTGGGTTGAAATTGTCTGTTGTGTATGAATATGTGTGTATGGGTGTTTCCCAATACTGGGTTGTGTCTGGAAGGGCATAAGCCTAAAACACATAGTTTGCGGTTCATTCCTCTGTGGCAACATCTGAAATAGAGAATAAGCCGAAGGAAAATGAATTAACAGAATTAACAGATCCGTTTTGTTTTGTAGTGTTTGTTTGCGTTATTATTTTTGGACATGACCTTTTATATTGTAATTGTATACTATTTGCAGTCGTTTCTATCTGAATGCGTGGGAATTTGTTTTATACCAAAACAAGTTGTTCTTCTTTTCCAGGAACAGACAAAGCGCTTTCATCCCATTGAACTATGTGCCATCTCAGTGGTTAGGACAGTATTTAGTGTTTTGCTATTTCAGACTGCTGTTTTGATAGTAGCCTGGAGTGGACAAGCTAGTTTTTCCTCACTCAGCTCCATAAATATCCAAATCTTCATAGTGTTTTCTTTGATCTTACTTCAGTGAGGTTTTAGCATTGGCGGCTCTCCCTTTGATTCAAATGCTCTTTTTGTGCTCTTTGGCCTTTTTTTGTACTATGCAGGCCTCATTTCATTGTGGCAGTTTTGGTCTTCAGAGGTTTGGCTAATAATATCTGCCCAGGAAGCTCTTGGGGCCCTGAGAAAAAAAAACCTAAGAGCAGACACAGCAGAATCAGAAAAGTGAATCTTAAACTTATTTGCTGAGACATTCATTTCCAGACCAGAAACAAAGAGGTCTAAATCTCGGAGAGCTTCTGTAGATCAGATAAAGGCTCCTCTGAGCCCTCTGCAGCCGCTGTTATCAGTGATGTGGCACCAGATCGCGGGTCATCATGTGAATGGAGGACTGTGTTCTAAGTGCCCTAATTACATAACAGACCAACAAATGGTCACTAGGCAGTTCTTGCAACCTGGCAGCAGACATATGGCCAGATCCAACCTCTGATTCTCTATTTTGAAGACAATTTTGTTGCTCACATGCAGTGGTGTAAAGTAACAATTTACAAATACTCAATTTATTGTAATTGATTAGTCTTTCTCAATTGAAATTGTAATTTATTACAATTAATTTGTGCTTTTTACTGTCATTTAAGTACATTTTAGTGCAGTATTGGTACTTTTACTCCACTACTTTTCTTCAGCCTGCAGTCACTACTTTATTATTTCCTGTCTATAGGGATTAGAATCAGTCCTGTGATTCCTGTCCAATCAAATTGCACAAAGAAAGTAAATCACATCATACTCAACTCCCTTAGAACATGCAGCAAAAGATACTTTACGAGCAGTGACCCAGAGACTGCTTAGACTGCATGTCACTGATGAGAAGATGACAGATGTTTACTGTATGATGACCGAATGGCCTTAAACTATGACTAAATGCACTACAAAATGTTACTTTTATAAATACACACACACACATGTACACAAATTGCATGTAAACGCATCAACCTTTCCCAGTTTAATACTCACTACTCTTGAGTACTTTAAAAAGGGCTACTTTTAAACTATACTTTCAGTAATGTTTACAACAGATACTTTTACTCTACTTGCACTACATTTTTGGGCAAGTAATGGTACTTTTACCTGAGTATGATTTTTTAGTACTATTTCCACCACTGCTTACAGGTTCAGGCACTTGAGACTGAAGCTCCTTAACTATCAACTGTGTGTCAGATGCTTCTCCTAAGTTGCTTATAGGAAACAAAAACAAACAAATAAGGTAATTGTTGACATCCTTTTCCATTAGGGTCAATGTTTACCCCCTGAAATTCCAAGGGTGTTTTTTTAACATTTCAAAGGGCATTTATTTTTTAAATAACTAACTTATTAATATGTGGTGTCATTTATGATACTTAAATATCACATTTACAATCTTTATGATACTTCAATTTAACCAGTTACTGTTAAAAAAACCTTTTCACTGCAATATTAGATTTTTCAGGTACAGTATTTGGCTGCAATATTATGATTAAAATCTAAATCAAATATTGCAAATCAACTCTTTTTACTCATTTCTAACTTATATTTATTACAAATAAACACATATTTAATTTACATTTGTACATTTGTAACTTTAATTGTGACAACTACAATATATCTTCACCTTAGAATTTTTGTCAAAACTGAGTTATTGACATATTCTTCTTAAATGACAACTATTTACTTTATGGGATTTTTTTTTTTTTTTAAGTTGTTTACATTTTAAGACTTTTTATTTAAAAAAGAAATGTTACACACATTTTGTTTGCCATGGAATGCAAAAACTTTGAAGCCCAATATCTCAAAATCATTCAGAACACAGATAGAACCTTATAATTCCAAGGTGACGATATTTAATTCTATTAAAAAATGCAGGGAATTATATTAAATTTGTAATTTTGTTAATTTTGGTGATATTTTCACCTCAAGCCTTCTAAAACTGAAAATTGATAGTACATTTTTGAATACACAATAAAATCTCTTTTGCTGTGGACATTAAAATGCAGCATAGTCCATATTTCCTCTGACACTGGATTCTTTCATATTGACTCAGCAAGGAGGTTGATATTTTTGTAGACTTTCTGTCCATGTTCCTCAAAAACAAAGGATGATGTTTGTGTGTGAAATGTTGGGAAGCAATGAGCTCATCAGAGAGAGCTGCCGTTTACGTCATGTATTATATGCCATGCATGCTAACAAGTGTAGGAGTCGCCCATTCCATCTTTGACATTTGAGTTGGAGAGAAAAAGAGAAAACTTTTATCCTATAAGCTGGATAAAACTCCAACCCAAAATCCATACACTCTGTTCGAAGAGCAGGGAATGGAGGAAAAACTGGGTGATAGAAAAGATGAAGTGGGATAATTTATAGCTAAATTCATTACTGTTATAAACAGGACACATTCCTTCTGGAACTGTGGACATCTGGAATGCACAACGTAGGTCACAACTGGGGGAAAAAAGAAAACATTGGAAAGGGGAATTGTGGGCGGGAACTGTGATGCTTGAAATCTTCCCAGACAGAGCCAAATTACATTCTCCAGGGCCTCTTTTACACATTGTCATTTCTGCTTAAATGGTGTAAGCTTTTCAGACATTACAAACCCTAGTCGTTATAATTTGGTTGTCTTCCAGTCGAATGTGGTTTCAAACAAAACAAATTTACTACATGGTCAGTTGAGTCTGTCTGCTGTTGTATTAAATGCTGGAAGCTGAACTGTCTGAGAAACACATGATTAATGACTCACTTTTATAAAATGTTCATTTATTTTAAATACAAGTTTTAACTCACTGACAGATTTTCACTGATGGCTTCCCACATTTTTAACCATATGACTCAAAACTGCATAAAAAGCATTCTACATAAAGAGAGATGTTTTAAAACTGCTTTTTGAAGCTTTAAAATCTTGCATTTAGATTTAGTTCATTGGAATGTGTTTAAGCAAGTTGTGTGACTTAAAGTATGTGTATACTGGAAGTTGCTAAGACTTTTATTTTAGTATGTTAATGTACTTCCAACTGAAACAGAATATTGAGTAAGGGGCTTTTTTTGCGCATCATTCGCTTTTATCAAACTAATGGTAATGGGCTGTGGCTTTGAATATTGTGGTTGAAGTCAACAGACTTGGACAACCACTCCAAACGCAGACGCAATGGTCTATCTTTGACTGCAGATTACCTAAACAATTTTTTTTTGTAATTATTAGATTTATTGTTTACCTAAAGCAGACCTGTGCATTTTATGACCCGTGTAAAGTATTTATTTAACTTAAATTCAGCTGCAAAAAGGGCCTTGCAATGCACAGGTCTGATATTGCAAGTCATCAAAAGGGGACTTTCACATATAGCGCCTTTTGTGTGCACAGCTTCGTTATTTCGAATGGAGACGTGCGGAATTCAGCGTGCAAATAGGAAGGGATGCACATGCGTTATGTCACGCTCACGTTTTCCAGGCGCCCCGAGTTGAAAAACATTTCACAAGCGAGCCACGAGTCATGTGACAGGAACCTATCAGGTAGCTTCACACTTTATGTGGAATTACACGATAATAAAGGTAGACTAATTACCTCAGATTTACGATTGAACAAATCCAGATACAGATCCTCGCTCAGCGATGATCATTACATCACATAGCCTATCCACCACACATTCAACCAGACTTCAGTGCATTTGTTCAGTAAAGCAATCAAACAAACAACCCCATGGCATTTATATAAAGTTGATATTGTGAGGCTGGTCAAAAAGTACAAAAAGTATGTGTTGTGTAAAAAAAAAAAAAAAACTTTTTTAAACTTTAGTGTTTTTTTATTTTTATTTTCCCAGAATGTTTTTTTTTTCATTAACCAACTTAACTGTATTGGTCTGGCCCTCTAAATCCAACCAGAGTCTAATGTGGCCTCTTGGAAAAAAATTGGCCACCCCTGTTCTAAAGGATAACAATGTGCACTGGCAAAATCAACATTGCAAATTTTGAATAGATTTTACACAGATTGTGGATTTTTTAGTCTTGTTCAGAATTCTAAGATTTTAAAGCAAAAAAAAAATTGTTTAGCTGATTTTGAACAAAGAATTTGCTTGATATGATGAATAAAAAAATAAAATAAACTATCTTGAATTATTGTGACAAATCCAGGGTCTGAAATGTTTTGATCTTGTCCACTTTTCAAACCAAGAAGTTCTCTCAAAAGATTCTCCACCAAATGCAGATTTTCAGATATATTAAGATAAAGTACACAAAAACAAGGTATTCAGACTTTGCTTTGTTTTACCAAAACACATGGATTATGAACAAAATTGTTGGCATCTGCACCCACATTTGTCCTCACATGCTTTTCAGCTTGTTCTTAGATCAAAACATAAACAAAAGTGATGTAGAATGTAACAAAATAACAGTTTTAACAAAATCTGAGCACAATTAGCCAAAAGAGATGCATTTTAATATCTGATAGAAAACAGCAAAATGGCTGAAAGTGCATGTGAATACACGGTGGAAACATGGTCTGAATGAACTATGATGGAAAACATTCTGAAACACTGCTATAAGACTACGTTCACCACCAGTCTTTCCCAGACATATCACAGAATATGATTCATACGGGCTTGTGGAAAAGGTGTAATCACTTCACAGTGGAAACAAAATAAAACTCATTCTTTCAACACACACAATATTCACTTTCCACAAATCATGGAGTCAATACCACTGGAAAAACTTTTTGGTTATAATAGAGTGGTCATGTAATTTCAGATGATATGCTACCCTGGCAATAGTTTGTGAAGCTGTTGGCTGAATCCCTTGCGGGGGTGATGGTCATGGGTGGGTGTTGATATGGGTGTGAATGGCATCTTCAGAACAAACACCTCTGCCATCTTCAAAGGGAAAACCCACTGAGAGCTCTATAATATGCTGTGACAGTCTGGCTCGGAGCCTACTATCTGTAATCATAGCTCAGAGTCTCAGGTTAATAAAGGGAGAATGAGTGTTTGATCGGAGACAGTTGTCGACTCAGTGTGGGTTCCACCATTAAAGAGATTCACATTCAGATCTGTTTGTAGTGCAAACATGAGCTGATATTGGAGAGTAGACTTGTTACAATGCAGCACTCTGTGAGAAGTGGGTGAAGGAATGATTTATTTGTCATTCAAACAGTAGCATTATTATTATTATTACTATTATCATTATTATTTTTGTTGTTGTATTATTAAGGGGCAAGCACTGAAGGTCCATAGGCACCTATTGCATCCATTCCGGTTCTTATTATTACAGTTTTTCTTGATTGCTTTGATGCAGCTGTCAACTGAAATTCCACATTTTCAAAAGAGTTAACACACAGGCCTAAACAGTGGCACTCATGCTCAAAATTACACATTTTGCTTGTAAAACGCACATAACGTGCCAAAACATTTAAAATATGCAACAAAAGCTAGCTTTACCTTGTGTTAAACAACACAACTTGAAAATAATTAATAATAATTCGTTACATTTATATAGCGCTTTTCTGGGCACTCAAAGCGCTTTACACAATGGGGGGGGAATCTCCTCATCCACCACCAGTGTGCAGCATCCACCTGGATGACGCGACGGCAGCCATTTTGCGCCAGACCGCACACCACACACCAGCTGATTGGTGGAGAGGAGACAGAGTGATGATATGCCAATCATGATATGGGGAGGGTTAGGAGGCCATGATGGACAGAGGCCAGTGGGCAGATTTGGCCAGGATGCCGGGGTTAAACCCCTACTCTTTTTCGAAGGACATCCTGGGATTTTTAACGACCACAGAGAGTCGGGACCTCGGTTTAACGTCTCATCCGAAAGACGGCGCTCACTGAGCAGTATAGAGTCCCCGTCACTATACTGGGGCACTAGGACCCACACAGACCGCAGGTTGGGCGCCCCCTGCAGGCCTCACTAACACCACTTCCGGCAGCAACCTAGCTTTCCCAAGTGGTCTCCCATCCAGGTACTGACCGGGCGCAGCCCTGCTTAGCTTCAGTGGGCGACCATGTGAGAGTTGCAGAGAGCTAGCTGCCGGCGCGAAAACAAGTATAAGAGCTCTTTCAATTACAGTTTTTCTAGTTTGCTTTGACCTGGTTAAAGAAACTAGGTTCCTCTTCATTTTCATTATCACTATCCCAGCAGAGCAGAGGACCGGTCTTGCAAATGTGTAAACCCTTTCTCATTGGGTTGACACATTTTCCCTACCATTTTTCCAAACAGTTAACACAGATGTCATTCAAGCAGTCCAAACTCCATTGCTTTAGTTTTGGTAACCAAACAGAAACCATCTATTCCTAACTATTAAAAACTACCAACATCAGTATGAAATCACTGAAGCACCGGTTTGACACTCCTTCACACAAATCTTCAATTAGCCATCATTCTGCAAACCTTATATAAACGATGGAAGGTCTGTGTTGTTCTGTGCCAGCATTGATGGAGGAGGTCAGTATGGCTATGTCCTATACTCCCAATAGATTTGACTGTATATTAGTTTACATGTGTTTTCTCTAATATTTACAGTATTTTATTACTTTTGTCTGTTTTTTTATATACAGTATTTCAGTTTTCAGCCACAGTTTGAAAAATGTCATGAATTCAATATATATTCAATCAAAGCACATCTTATTCTTGATCCAATTCTTTGCAAAAAGGCGAATTTGACAGATAGAGACAACAAATGCCATTGGCTATAAGCTACAATGGCAAGCAATGGTGGTGCATTTTGAGTTCTGTATTTTGTATTTTGTTGTCTATTGTGTAATGATTAATTGAAAGAGCTCATATACTTGTTTGCAAGTTGTGTAGTTTGAAGGTAAAACTAGCTTTTGTTGCATATGTTAAATGTTTTGACACGATATGTGCCTTTTGCAAGCAAAATGAGTCATTTTGACCATGAGTGCCGCTGTTTAGGCCTGTGTGTTAACTGTTTTGAAAATGTGGAGTTTCAGTTGACAACTGCATCCAAGCAATCATGAAAAATTGTAATGATTACACAATGGACAACAAAATACTGAACTCAGTATGAATCAGTGCACCATTGCTTGCCATAGCCTATTGCCAATGCCATTTGTTGTTTTTCTATTTGGGCTGTCAAATCTGCTTTTTTTTTGCAAATAATTGAATCCAGCATAAGAAATGCTGGGATTAAATTTATTTTGAATTCATGAAGTTTTTCAAACTGTGACTGAAAACTGAAATACTGTTAAAAAAACAGACAAAAGTAATAAAATACTGTAAATATTAGAGAAAACACATGTAAACCAATATATAGTCAATTCTATTGGGAGTATAGGACAAAGCCACTATTGACCTACTCCATCCATCCTACCACAAAACAACACAGACCTTCTACCGTTTGCAGACTGATTGCTAATTGAAGATTTGTGTGGAGTGTCAAACCGGTGCTTCAGTGAATTCACACCGATCTTGGTAGTTTCTAATGGTTAGGAATAGATGGTTTCTGTTTGGTCACCATAGCTAAAGCAATGGAGTTTGGACTGCTTGAATGACATCCGTGTTAACTGTTTTGAAAAATGGTGGGGAAAATGTGTCAACCCAATGAGAAAGGGTTTACACATTTGCAAGATCTGTCTTTTGCTCTGCTGGGATAGTGATAATTAAAATGAAGTGGAACCTAGTTCTTTAACCAGGTCAAAGCAAACAATAAAAACTGTATTATTCCGTCATCTTATTCTTATGAGCCCTATGAAACATTTACGGCATTTGCGCAAACTTTGGCACACTGATAGAGAACAGTCTGATCCACAATAATTTTAGACTCCCTAACTAAGGGAATAATTTTACTTATGTTTATCTTTATAGCTTTTATACCAAATGGGCTACAATCAAAATGATTTTTTCCTCTGATTCCTTGGCTCAAGCTGATTCAACACAGTGCCTTATTATTATTATTATTATTATTATTATTATTATTATTATTATTATTTAAATGGGAATCATGAGTGGGTAACTCTCAAATGTGCAAGAATGTTTGAAAGTTTGGACTATGTTTTAAAAAAATAATTCAACAAGGGTCCATTGAATAGACTAAAAAGGAATGTAATTATTATTTAATGTCACAATATTGCTGTTTATACTATATTTTTTGTCAAATAAATGCTGCCTTGGTGAGTATAAGAAACATAATTTAGAAATATTAGAATGTTTTACCGACCCCAAACTTTGTACGACAGTCAACGTATTGCATTCCACAAACAAATACTCCAACAATGTATTTTAAATACAATTTTTTTAACCATATCTACAATATATCTCTTTGTCTATGAATGCTACAGCATATTTTAGAATTAAATATAGTTAATTAATAAACGGTAATGTATACTGTAGTTTTACTACTTTTACTACAGTAAGCTTTGGTGTATTGCACATAATAGGATTACCAAAACAGATTAATTTAAGTTATTTGCAATAGTATGGTTAAAAAAAAAGCTATAAATGGCCGTGATATTTTTTAAATATGGGATTATGTGGAAGTAAACCACCATTAAACGTGAAGTGCATTTGAAGTAATTTAAGACACGACAAACCGTTAATTACGATGCATATACTGTGGTCATCTGACAAGGTTTAGACAAGATACAACTAATACTTGAGCCTAGTGGTCTTGGTAGCACAATATTTGACCAAATTACATCAGTTATGGCATGTTAGATCTCCCTGTTTTGGCAGAGTCAGAGAGAGCACAAAAAGGAAATCGAGGGCGTACTCACACTATGTACAGTTGCCTTGAACCGGGCCAAAACACAGCCGTCTCCCTCAACAGCCCGCACTCGCATTACATTCGGGCCTGGACATGCTTACGTCATTGATGATGCGCTGTTCAGTAAGAACTTTAGCTCAGCACAGTGGAGATTTCTCTAGTTATATCGTTTTCATCTTTTAAGATGCAGTGAAACACAGTCAAATATTTCTCAGAACAGATCAGCCACTTTTGACGCTCATAAACAATCATAAAGTCCTCGTGCTGCAGGAATTAGGAGGTTTGCTAAAGGTGCAGCTGTGGTGCAGTGAGGGGTTTGTTTCTTTAATAATCTACGACAGTTTGTATTCATTGAACAATAAGAATGATTAATTAATCCATAATGAAACAGTCCCTTAAAAGTCACGCCTCACTCTCGGTTTCGGGCTCAGGCGCGTTTTGCACTCACACACAAGTGTACTGCACCAAAAGCCCAAGTGAACCGCGCTCTGGCACACCTCTTTCAACCAGGCCAGGGCCGGCCAAGTTAACCATGCCTGAGCCTGATTCAGAGCACTCTCAAATGGGAAACGGGACTGGGCATGGTTTGGATAGCATATTGTGAGTAGGCCCTGAGTTTGTTCATGTATATGACATGGGCATATCTAATAGCTCATAGCAATATGTATTAGCTACCTCTTCACAAACATTTTTAGACATGTTTCAAAGTTTGTTGATTTCCATCAACTCCTTGGTAAAGCAGACATCTATAGGTTCCTGAGCTTACCAAGATGAATGAAGGCTCTGGCAACTGTCTGTCACTGAGTTAATATGTGTACAAATATTGTACAATGTTTGAGGGAAGTGCATTTATTTTGAATTGTGATCAAATTTGTCTGGAACTACCTGTGCATTAAATGACTTTTGGACACCTTTCAGCCAATCAGAATCAAGAATTTCAACAGAATATGTCATAATTGTGGATTTAAGTATCCTGTTAAAGTATCATTTTTATATTTGCTTGTCAAGAAAAGGTCTAGCATTGGTCTGCTTAGTTGCACATAGCCAGACCTTCAGACTGACAGCAGAAGGTTTGGACTCTTTTTCATCCTTTATTAACCAAGGACTGCCATCAAAGAGGCTGTCTGACTGACATCTAAAGCAACCAATCACAATATGTTTTGTTTAACACCATGTTCACGAGTGGGAAAATGTAACATTAGCTACAATAAAAGACAGATTTTAACCATTTTTAAGTACATTTCATAAAGCCAGATAAGGGTTAATTGTCACATTTGTCAATGTAACAACTTTAGACAATGTCCCACTTTAGACATTCAACTAACTGTAAGTAACTTTGTAACTACATGTCAGCTAGTAGTCATTAGAATATTAGTAGATCATTAGCACATTATTTTGAAGGACCCTTTATTTTTATTATATATCAATTTATATATAATTTTTTTTCATGCAGCTACAAAAGTTACATGAAAGTGTCAAATAATAATCCTACACTCTGTGCTTAGGACAAGAGTGATGCATTATGTAATTTGGCTTGCTTTGTAACTTTTGCAAGCAATGTTTTTGTAAAAAGGAGTGTTAAAGATAGTAAAAGACTGTCATAATGTTTGACTCAGGCTCTGAAGAGAAATATGGCATTGAACAGGATGTAAGGTGTCAGCCCAGGACGTGAGTTTGCAGGGTTTCTCGTGTCAGACAAGAAACCGCTGTGACCCAGAGGAAGAGAAGCGTAGAGACAACTCTACAAGGTCGTTGCTATGGATGCTTGGAGGAGTTCATGGCTTCCTGTGTTTTTTCTAAAGCACAAATGCTGTGTTTTGCAGAACTCTATGAACCTGCCCCCGGATAAAGCACGACTCCTCCGCCAGTATGATAATGAGAAGAAGTGGGACCTCATCTGTGACCAGGTACTACACCACTATCATGACTCACTTTCATGCCACATCCTTTCGTTCTAGTGCAGTCCTGAAGAACATTGGTGTTGTTGACATGACTTAAAAAATATTTAAAGCTGTGTAACTTTGTTTAAAGTTTATCCAAATTCTAATTTTTGCAAGTACATAGCCAACCAGTGTTCATAAAATGATCTCCATACCTTATCCCAATTTACAACATTAATATATATATATATATATATATATATATATATATATATATATATATATATATATATATATATATATATATATATATATATATATATGTCAGAATTACTAGCCCCCCTTTGATTTTTTTTTTCTTTTTGAAATAATTACCAAATGATGTTTAACAGGGCAAGGAAGTTTTCACCGTATGTCTGATAATATTTTTTGTTCAGGGGAAAGTCTTATTTGTTTTATTTTGGCTAGAAGGTTATTTTATTTTTTAAACACCATTTTAAGGATAAAATTATCACCCCCTTTAAGCTATATATTTTTTTCGATAGTCTACAGAACAAACCATCATTGTACAAAACCTTGCCTAATTACCCTAACCTGCTTAGTTAACCTAATTAACTTAGTTAAGCCTTTTAATGTTGCTTTAACGTCACACTTAACAAGCGGATAGGATTCTTTACAATGACATTTTTAAATGTACATTAGATTAGTGAGTACCAAAGCCAAAACTGGAACTAATCTGATAAAAAAAGATTACTGTCCAAAACTTTGTAAACTCAAATGAATATGTTGGGGGAAAAATATTAAATAAAATTTTAATTAACTGGAAAAATAGAAATATAAAACATTATTGAAATTTTGAAGTTTGTATTTGTTTTTTGTTTTTTTGCAATAGCTTATTTAAATTTAACTTAAGTGTATTATCTTTTTATTCCTAAACATGATACTTGTCTAAACTCTAATTTTAATGGATATAACTGTTTAATAAAACAGTTTTTTGAAATGCACCAAAATATGTAGGCTATATTCACTTCGAAATAGATAAAAGTAATCATTTTCAAAAGAAGGTCTACTCATTTATGCTGACCCCTGTACTGTACTTCTTGAAACATTAGATTTGCCCTAAGAACCTCACCGATGCACAAGCCTTGCAAATAACAAAATCTCTTAAATTGTTTTATGTTTAATCCACTTAAATTTGCAAAAACAATAAGGCTAACTTACAGGTTTTCTCAGTCGCTCTGGTTCATTTCTCAGATCAGAACTGAATTTCAAAGCTACCTGTTTAATCTTCAGATCATTGTGTCACTTGTGCACATCAAAAAAGCAGTTTCTCAGTCCTTTGAAGAAGTTGCAAATGCTTTTGTACATCCATGCAAATGATTATGCGCAATTCCCTGATGTTTCCTTCATTATCAGTTGCTTTTGTCATGTTGATCAAAATGTATTATTTTGGTCTCTGTTGAATTGTCTCACCCTCACAACATTTTATGTCTTGTTTATGGCAAAAGTCTTTACATGCAACAACCCTCCAGAGTGCACTGTTATATTGACAACATGACTGCATAATTTGACTGTCTTATCTGTATACAATGACAGCAGGACTTGCCTTTCTGATGTCACTGACACATTCATTGACACAGAAATTTACTTTTGAGAGAAGGGAAACTAAAGATTTTAAGCAAGACTGGCTTTTGCAAAGTTTCATTTCTGATCTGAGAAATATTCCAGAGTGACTGAGTAAAACTGTAATATATTAGTGTTGGGACAACATGAAGTAATTGTGTGGGACTCAGTATTTTTTAGTGTCTCATTGGAAAGTTTTAACCAAAACTGAAAAGTCATAGGCTATTCAACCTCATGTTGTTTCAAAACTCTATAGTAATCCTAAAATTATACATTTTGAGCACTGTCCTGGCCATTCTTTTACACTATGCAGTTATAATAAATGGGATCTGAAGCTTTCCAGTGCTCATACTGTATGAACTGCTTTTGTGATAATTTGATGGTGCTTTTAGCTCCAGTCCTCATTGTAATTGCATGGAAAGTCTGGTTTGGAATGAGGGTGAGGAAGAGAAGACATTTTCATTTTTAGAAAGAGCTGTCTTTTTCAGTAAACTGACACATCCTGCTAAATACAGGGTCAAGCAGAGAAAATGCACAAGGATGACTTCAAGCACTACATTTCATGCATGTTTTGAGAAACTACTATTTATGATTGTCTAGTGCATCTTTGGCACATCTTTGCTGCTGAAAAAGGGAGTTCATAGTTTACAACAGTAAAACACTTTAAGAATAATGTAAGAGCTTTTTTAAACAAACAACACGAGATGATTAAGAATATGTGTATTCGCTGAATAAAACAGAACATTCATCTTTTTGTTGAAGGTGTTTGATGTTTTCTGTTTGTATATAACACCCCTGTCTCCCTGTCTTCTGTGTGTTAGGAGCGTTTCCAAGTAAAGAACCCTCCACATACATACATCCAGAAACTAAGGGGATATTTAGACCCCAAAGTCACACGCAAGGTCAGTATCATACTCCTGAACGTATAAGCAATGTTTATTATCCAAATGTGTTTCATCATGACATACTATAGTTGTCACATACGTTCTACATGTAGCTGTTTCAAAATGTTGTGTGGAGATTTGTGGAAACGTGATCATCTTTTTAAAGCTTTACTTACTTCCAAAGACCAGAGAAAGGGATGAAAAGGTAATAATAACTCATGCTTGTTTATGAATCATTTGTGTGTGTGTCTTGTATTCCTTATATTGTGGGAACTGTAAATATACAGTAATACTAGTAAATCTTGAGGAAAATGTCTCAAAAATCAAAGAATAAAGTATTTTGAAAAAGAAAAAAAGAAATGCAGATTGTTTGTATGAATATACAGTCTGTGCAGTAGAAATATCACTGTAGGTACATCCCAAATCACATACTTATGCACTATTCTACACCATTTTGTAGTATAAATAGTGTAAGTAGTGCGTTCACACTGAAAACTCTAAAAATAATAAGTGCACTTTAATTACCCGGATGATGCACCTATTCAATTGTTAAAAATAGGTGTTGAATGATGTACATTTCTCACACTCAATGGCTGCTGCTTTGCTCACCTAGTCGTGAGAAGGGGTGAAGCTATTGGGCAGTCATGTTGGATGACTTAATTTATTTTGGATTGTGAAAACAGTATTTTCCTACGAGAGTGATCATGCCATCTCCAGATGGGGAATGCGGTTAAACCAATGACTGTAAAAAATATGGACGACGCGACAGCCCTTTTTCCCATTGAACGCCTTGAGGGCAAAACGCCTGCTTGACGGGCACAAACTGTCGCAAAAGACTGCTGAAATTGGAGCCAGACATGCGCAGAAGGATTGTCTGATGGAGCCAGAGGAGGAGCCGCGAAAATGAGCAGAGTCGAGCTTCCAATCAAACGCTTTATGTAAAATCAACTACGCCCCCCGAACTTCTCAGCATGCGTTTGCTGTCATATCAACACAAATGGATGTAATAACGTTAACAAATATGAGGGTTTTATATATTCAATCGCGCCAGCTCCAGGCCGCAGCGCATAACTTACTCGCGGCGTCGCGGGCTGATTCCGGCTCGCATGCTGCAGCACCGGCTCGCTCGGCCGCCGCATCTGGCTCGATTGACTCGGACTGGAATCGGGCAGTGAGTCCAGGCATCCGGAGTAGGTCCAGCAGAGGTAACATTAGTCAGTCTGAGCTCTAAGAGATAAGTCTCCAGCAGGCGAGAATCTAGCCGGAACTGTGTTTTGCTATCTGGGTGGCTAGGCGTGTATCAGCAAACTAATAAAGCCCGAAAAAAGCCCTGAACTTAGCGAATAAACAGTGTTCCACCAGGATCATGTATGTCAGAAACTATAGTTTACTGCTGAACTCATTTTGTCATGGTAAAATAACACAGAAATCGAATAATAACATTTCAGTTTACTTCAGTCTCCTGCCGAAGCTCAAACGCCGCGCTTTGAGAAACTGTCAATCACAGCTGTCAATCACGATGACACGCCCAGCATTAAATTACTGCTAAAAACAAACTGTTTACAAAAATGAAGATCTGCACCTATTTCAGCACAATAACCAGTGCCTTAATCGACCAGAACTATCTTTCGGGACATTTTATTGCAAGTGTAATATTTTTTTTTATTTGGGCTCAAGTCTCCTTCATTAACACGGAGGAGGCGGGCTTTATGACTTGTACTGCAGCCAGCCCCCAGGGGGCGATCTAACGGCCGAAACCTTCACTCAAACGTAGGCTTGCGGCACACTTGGGTTAAACTGATGGCAGGTATTATTTGGCACTTTGGTCATTTATTTTATTTTATTTTTCAACCGCCAATTTTCATTAGGGAAATGGTTTGAATTTCCAACTTAGTAAAAAAACTTAAGTGCTTAATGTGCCATTTGGGATGCAGCTTGTGTTTTCGGGAAGTCCCCATAAAGGAAACTGTACAAGTGTGTATGTGTGTTGCATTTCTTAAATTGTGGGGACAAAATTGAATTCATCTTTATTTCTATAGCGCTTTTACAATGTAGATTGTGTCAAAGCCGCTTCACATAGAAGATTATAGTGAATTGAAACAGTGTCCGTCCAAACAATGAGGAACAATCCAACAATGCACAGCTCTACAAGTCCCGAACCATGCAAGCCAGTGGCGACAATGACAAGGAAACAACTTCACCAAATTGTTGACAGTGAAGGATATAAAACCTAGAGACAAACCAGTCTCAGTTGGGCACGTCCATTTTTCCTATGGCCAAATGTCTTGTGCAGAGCTGCAATCTAGTTGCCAGAAGCAGGAGAACGCTGGACATCAGCGAAGACTCGTTTGTCCCTGGAGTCTCACTGGAATCAGACGCATGCTCTCTACTCCTCCATGACCACCAGCAGCTGCTCAGGATACGGCCCGGTCCGGGATTGTGGAAACCTTGGGATCATCTCTTCACAGGTCTTGGATAGCATCAGTGGCACTGCATAATCTCTGAGGTCCTCGGGATGAGTACCCCAGGTGGAAATAGAGAATAAAGAGAATAGTTAGCGTACCTGCTGTCCATAGTGCATATAAAAGAGATGCGTGGAGCACATTATGTATCATATACTGCTATGTGATGCATTGAGTGTATGCTTTACTAATAAGATAGGTCGTTAATCTAGTTTTGTACTGTGAGAGTGTGTCTGAGCCTCGGACATTATCAGAAAGGCTATTCCAGAGTTTAGGAGCCATAAATGAGAAGGCTCGACCTCCTTTACTTGAATTTGCTATGGGTACTACCAGAAGCCCTGAGTTTTGAGATCTTTAAGAGTCGGTTGGACTGTAGCGAGGTTGGTTAGATAAACAGGAGCTAGATTATTTAAAGCTTTAAATGTAAGAAGTAATATTTTAAAATCAATATGAAACTTAACATGCAGCCAGTGTAAGGAGGATAAAATTGGGGTGATATGATCATATTTTTTAGACCTGGTAAGAACTCTCGCAGCTGCATTTTTACAAGCTGAAGTTTGTTAATAGAGGATGCTGGGCAACCAGCGAACAGAGCATTACAGTAATCCAGCCTAGAAGTCATAAAAGTATGGACTAGCTTTTCTGCATCTGAGATGGATAGCATACTTCATAACTTGGGGATATTTCTCAGATGAAAAAAAAGGCAGTTTTTGTGACATGGGATATATATATTTTCAAAAGTTAAATGGCTGCCTAATGTGACACCCAGATTTAATGTTTTAATAATTTTAAGAAATTTTAATATTAACATAATGTGGAAAAATAAACTCATTATCACAATATCATTTTCCTATATCAATATTTTTTTGAGACCTAAAATAAGAAAAATAAACTACTTCTACCCTACTTCATTATAATGTGTAAATGAACTGTATTCTGCTGAGCTTGCCATTTTCTTCTGAACATGGCCATAATCATCATCATCATCTTGTCTCTGTGTGCAGAAATTCCGCAGGAGGGTTCAAGAATCCACCAAAGTCTTGCGGGAGCTGGAGATTTCACTGAGGACCAATCACATAGGGTGACTAATTCCTGTCTCCTCTTGTTTAATCCCTCTTCTGCATCTTTGTTTCTTGAGTTGATCTCTATAAACACCCCTCCCAGCAAACACCATCCCATAATCCTGCAGTAGGGAGTTTATAAGGCTCTGGTATACACACTTTTTCTACATCCCATGATGCTTTGCGTAGATTATGGGAGTATTGTCTGGTTAAAGTGTCAACAATGAAGTGCTTTACAAAAAAGGCAACTTATTACAATTAACAAATGACTTTCAGCATACTGTAAACAACATATAATTATATAATTATACTATAATTCCTTCCATAGCAATATCATTGACTGTTTAATATTACTGTACTCTAACGCAGTTTTCATGACATCTTATTTGTATACAACCGTCGTCAAAATCTTCATAATTTTAAATTGTAATTATTTTTTCCTACAAAATATACTGTATTATTGTACTGTAAAAAAAAACATAAATCAATCATTTCCGTATTTTATGATTCACAAGAGTTTTCCGTTTATTTATTCTGTTATATACAGTTATGAATTGCATAATGGCACCTTGTTAACGGGTCACATAATTCATACATGTATTTAACTGAAAAGTGTGAATGTACTGATATTTTTATGATGTGGGACATTTAAAGAAAATGTTTATTTGATGTATAAAACATCTAAAGCATGAAACTTACTCTACATTTTTATATAAATAAAATAAAAATAATAAATAAATAACCCTTTAATCTTGACTAAGTAATAATGAATAAACAAATATATAAAAGCTGTGACAAAAATCACAGTTATGTTTAGCTGTACATAATTTGCAGAGTTGTACCAAAGGTTTGTTTTATATTTTGTTATATAGTTAAGATATAACTATTTTAAAGTGCAGTTCCTCTAAACATATAAAATAAATATTTTACTTTTTGTGTGTATATACAGTATTTATACAAACACACACACACACACACACACACACACACACACACACACACACACACACACACACACACACATATATGTACATTCACCGGCCACTTTATTAGGTACACGTTACTAGTACCGCATTGGACCATACAATCTTCTCCAATCTTTTCCAATCTTCTAGTGTCTTCTATTGTCCAATTTTGGTGAGCCTGTGTAAAGTGTAGCCTTAGTTTTCTGTTTTTAGTGGACAGGAGTGGCACCCGGTGTGGTCCTCTGCTGCTGTAGCCCATCTGTCTCAAGGTTCATTGTACAACAAGATGCTCTTCTGCACACCTCGATTGTAACAAGTGATTATTTAAGTTACTGTTGTCTATCTCTCAGCTTAAACTATTCTGGCCATTCTCCTCTGACCTCTGGCGTCAACAAGGCATTTGTACTCACAGAACTGCCGATCACTGGATATTTTCTCTTTTTCAGACCATTCACTGTAAACTCTAGAGATGGTTGTGCATGATATCCTAGTAATCAGCAGTTTCTAAAATACACAGACCAGCCTGTCTGGCACCAACAACCATGCCATCGTCTTGACCATGTCTGCATGCCTAAATGCATTGCGTTGCTGCCATGTGATTGGCTAATTAGAAACTTGCGGTAATGAGCAGTTGTAGCTATTGTAGCAGGTGTACCTAATAACCTAATAAAGTGCCAGTGAGTGTGTGTTTATATATATATATATATATATATATATATATATATATATATATATATATATATATATATTTATTATATACACTATATATATACTATATTATAAATAAACTATATTATATATAGTTTGGCAATTTATTGATTTTTTTTACCCTGAAATACATGTTAAAATATAGCTTGTAATATGAAGGATGACATTCAATTTGAAAAATATATTTAATTGGAGCCTCATATATATTTTGTATATATTTAAAATATTATTAAATTTTTTTTACATTTAAAATGCATGCAAATTCAAATACATTTTAAAGCATGTAATTAAAATATTATTAACCCTTTTTTCCCCCTTTTTTTTTAACATTAATACCGCATGGGTACTCACATGCTAAAAAAGTTATATACAGTGCAGGGAACAATAGCACTGCTAGTGGTCTGGCCAGGGAAGCTGTGTTATTGTTTGCCTTTCCCCTGCAAAGAATCACTCTTTCTTTGTTCTTCCTGTTGTAGAAAGCTAGATGCAGTCTTTGCCTGCTGTTGGCCTGTTCTGCCAGCTTCCCTATGCTTACATAGTGCTGTCTATAGACCTCCAGATGGTTTTTATTCATCTCGGCCCTCACACACCACCCTTTAGCAAGCAGGAAGCTGGAGTTGTGTGTGTGTTGGAGAGCCAGGAAGCCTGAAGCATCCAACAATGTAGTGTGTGAAAGGACACGTACACTCATATGCAAACACAGCTTTATAACTCACGTTGATGAGCGCAGACAAAACACTGTCACATGAGGCTGCAGCACAATGAAACACTAGAAATCTGTTCACTGTTTGTATTTTGTAAGGGCACACAGACACAAACTAATGTTTATGAATACAGAAAACAATGTGCTGTGGAACTGTGAAAGCATTTACACACAACTGCGTTAGACAAATGCATGCTTTGTGATGTGCATACAGTATGTGTGGTGCAGTACATCCGTACCAGTAGGATGAAAACATACACACAAAGAAATTACTAACTTTACCGCATTTTTAACCGATTTCTTTTCCTGGTAAAATAAAGGCTATAATAATAGAATAAAATAAAATGAACAGTTCAAAGTAGTGATTGAAGTCACCACATAAAAGAAATTGATTTAGTGTTGTTGTTTTTTTTTTTTGTGGTTAAATGTTCAGATTATTCTCTTGTTAGTTGTTATAAATCAGGTTGCATCCTTAGGCATATCATTAGTTTGATTTTATCTTTTTAGTTTAACAGATATTGGTTTAAAATACTGGTTTATTAGGGTTAAACTATTTGGGATCATTGTTTTGTGTCAGCAAACTGTGGCTTTAATTACTTATTTACACTTTTATATATTAATTAATAAAAATATTTATTTCATTAATATTATTTAATGGAACAGAATAGTTTCTTTTTAAATTTCAAAATGTGTTTTTATATTTCAAATTATACATTTGAAACAACAAACCGTCTTATAATTTAAAGTATTTTTAAATTTTATAACAATTGTATATTTACAAATTTGTTATATAAGTTATAATATGGGGTGACGCAGTGGCACAGTAGGCAGTGCTGTCGCCTCACAGCAAGAAGGTCGCTGGTTTAAGCCTCGTCTGGGTCAGTTGGCGTTTCTGTGTGAAGTTTGCTTGTTCTCCCTGTGTTCGCAAGGGTTTCCTCCAGGTGCTGCGGTTTCCCCCACAGCCCAAAAACATGTGTTACAGGTGAATTGGATAGGCTAAACTGTACGTACTGGATAAGTGTGTATGAGTGTGTATGGATGTTTCCCAGAGATGGGTTGCAGCTGCGTAATGATGGCATTAGCTGCGTAAAACATGTGCTGGATAAGTTGGTGGTTCATTCCCATCACAGGGAAACATCTATACACACTCATTCACACACATACACTACAAACACACACATACACTACAAACAATTTAGCCTACGCAATTCACCTGTACCACACATGTTTTGGAATTTGTGGGGGAAACTCACGACAACACTGGGAGAACATGCAAACTCCACACAAAAACAGCAAAAAAAAGCTTGAACTAGCGACCTTCTTGCTGTGAGGTGAACGTGGTAGTCACTGCGCCACCGTGCAGCCACTAAAAAATAAAATGGACATCGCAGTTGGCATTTCTGTGTGGAGCATGTTTTCCCCATGATCGCGTGGGTTTCCTCCGCGGGCTCCAGTTTCCCCAACAGTCTATAGACATGTGGTATAGGTCAATTGGGTAAGCTAAATTGTCCGTAGTGTATGTGTGTGAATGAGTGTGTATTGATGTTTCCCAGTGATGGGTTGCAGCTGATAGGGCATCCGTAAAACATAGGCTGGATAAGTTGGCAGTTCATTCAGCTGTGGCGACCCCAGATTATTAAAGGTAAGCGGAAAAGAAAATGAATGATTAAACAATATTTTATTACAACAATTTTACAGTTTAAATTATACAGATAAAATAAAGAATTAAATAAGTTTTTATTTTGTAATAATTTAATATAGTACAAATAGTACAAGTTTCAAGTTAATTACAGTTATATGCATTATTAGTTAACATTGTTATAAATAATTACATTTATTTAATAAAAATATACATTAGCATTTTTAGCTTTTTAATATTTATGTCTTTACATTTTACGCAATTTTTAGTCAATTACCTGAATTAGCTTAGCAAGCCATAGATTCCTAAAAATACTGATAAATACACAGCAAGTAACCAAAATCTCAGAAAACGCTGTGTTAAAAGTTAATTTTGAATGACTTCCTTTGTCTTCATTGAGAGCCATAAATCACCAATAGACTGATCTCCAGCATTAATATGAGCTGGAGGTAATGTGTTTCTCATTAAAACAAAAAGAAAAGAATAGGCAAGACTTTTTTCGGGGCTGGATGAAACTGAACAGAGTGCTGTTTATTGCATGTGTCTGATGCCTGGCCTCTTTCCGATGTGCTGCTCCTTGCTTTGCCAAGACAATCTGAAATAGCATCTGGCCGGACAGGAAAAGAGTCTGAAGGGGGGCAGGAGGGGGAGGTGCAGACAGGAAGCTGATGATGGAGTGAGTGCACCACCTTTTTAGCTCTTGCTCACTTTTTTTTTGGTCTGTATTTCTCATGCAACTTTAGGAGTCTGGTAGCTTTCTCCACTGATTTACCCACGACCATTTAAAGGAGACATATTATGAAAGTCTACATGAACCAGAAGTTGCTGAGACTTTTATTTCAGTATGTTGATGTACTTATAAATGAAGTGGACTATTGAGTTGGGCCGGAGCTGTTTTTTTGTGTATCATTCTCTTGTAGCAAACGAACTGTAAAAGGGGCATAGATAAGAATATTGTGGCCGAAGTCATTAAACTGACATCAATGGCCGCTTTGATATCACGACTGACGTCCAAACGTGGAAGCGAATAGTCATTTTTTCATTAAAGATTACCAAAAAATATATATATATATATTGAAGAAGGGTATAAAAGGAGCATCAAGCCAGCTCCAAGTAGGTGGGACTTGAGCTCCAAGCTGGTTTTACAAAACGTCCTGGAGTTTTCATTTATTGAATGTCTTATACGTGACATGGAGTCTGTATTAGCCTCTAGTTTTATCCTCTAGTTTGAATTCCTTTGTTCACCATATTTGATGTTAATTGAGAAATCATTTGATACTTTGTTGTGGAAAAGCCATGAGATAAAATATGTTAAAAAAGGACAATTTTATTTCTTCAATAGAGACGTATAAAATAGATCATTATTTAGATAAATAAACCACATGTAAATTGGACTAGAAAACAAATAAAACAGCTGAAATTCAAAGTCAAAAAGTTGTACACTCCCAGTTAGCCACACCTCCAACCTTACACCTTCCTATTTATTGGCCTTTTGACAACAAAGGCTTATTCTAAAAACGCAGCCCTATATACAGTACATTTCTGGAGATCACAAATTATGTAGCCAGAGCTATGTATGCTGCATTTCATCTTTAAAATGAAAGCTATGGGACTGTATGACGTACCTGCATGTGGACGGCTTTTCCGCTGTCACCAGTTTGTCCGGTAGCTCGACAAGTACGTCTGTGAACTTGAGATGCAGAACAGAGTTGACTGCGACGGCAGGGCAAAGGCAAAGAACGGTTACAGAAAGAGGAAAGACAAAAAAAGAAGCGAAAAAATAAAATAAACAAGTAAATAGCAGGGTGAGAGTGTAGTAAAATCAGTAAATATCAGACTAGGGCTTCTCTTTTTCTGAATTGCTTTTCAAAACACTGCAGTTCGGTTTAAGTAAGGGGGTGGGCGGGTCAATCTGTGCTTTTTAAAATACAATTAGTTGGGTTTAGTAAAGGGGAGGGGGAAGGGATCGCGAAAGGCGACCTCTGGTGGATTTGCAAAAACTGCAAAAAAATTTAGCTCCTGGGGTATATTGGGCGCTCTCTAAAAACGTATATAGGGGCATGTAATCAGATTGAGCCTGGGTTGTTTTTTCATTAATGTCCACCTACACCAACCCTAAAGCCAGCCTACTTGCGGTTTAAATAACTCCCACTGGAGGTCTCTTGGCTGCAGTGATACCTACTTGTTATATTTTCAGTGAATGACCAAATTTTGATTTCACACAGACTTTAGGATTGATCCAGTAACTTGTTTTGGGACAGCCAATTCAAGTTGTACCAAACCAAATCAATAAAGTTAGCACATTTAAACATCAAACAATTAAACAATTAAGTTAAACTGATTTTGCATAAGTAACAAGCAGCAAAATATTTTTTAGTGTTTATTACATTAAAGTTGCCATGGGTAATTTCTTAATTTCATTTGATTAATAAATAGATTTAATCATATCAAATAATGCAATAGATTTTTTAATTTCAATTTAGATTTTTTTTTTTACATTTTATAATTAACGTATTATAATAAAAACATAATTCTTGTTTTAACCCAAGGGAGATCCATGCTGAAAACTCTAGTAAAGCTGCACCTGCCTCTGCTGATGTCTTCAATTGTCTTCTATCCATCAGTAACAGTGTTTTTTTTTTATCTGATCCATTTACAACATTTAGTTGAAAGATTTAATTTCAGTTTGCTGTTTTGTAGCTCAACAATAAAACAAACTACCAAAAAAAAGCTACCTCTCTTCTAAGACTGCATGGCGGGCCAAAATACCAAGGGCCAACTTTGGCCCGCCTTCCCTAGCTGGGCATCTCTGCTTTAATAAATGACATGTGAAGCATTTTTTTTAGCTAAAACATTTTAGGGAAAGCAGAGATTTATTTGACATTTTATGAAAAGGGCATAATATGTGCCTTTTACCAACAGAGAAAGGTTCATTAGAGTTTGTGTTTGAGAAGTAAAATGAGAAAGAAGGGGCAGAGAAGAAGAATGCTTGAGTGAATGTTTGCACAGGGGAGGCCATCTAAACACTCGCTCTGTCAGACATTTAACCTCTTCTTTCCAGCTCTGATCTCCACGTTCCTGTACTTTGTGTGCTGGGAATTCCTTTCGTTTTGAGTCCCCCCCCCTCCACCCCCCAGAAATCTGGAGCTAAATGAAGGAAATCTAAAACTAGCCTCTATTCTGGATTTTCCATCTCAGGCCTGCCAAGTCAAAGAAGCCTCAAGGTTTTAAAAAAAAGGCTTTTAAAGGATTTTAAAGTCAACATGAAGCAACCTTGGTGTATTTAATGCAACAAGGTATCGAGCATAAAAGGGGCAGGATTGGATTTTATTCATCAGCATTTGGTTGGATCATGACCATGTGTTGTTACAAACTAAACTTTACTATTAGTTGTGATGGATTGTTTTGTTCCATCTTATAACAAAAGAAGCACATTTGGTATGGTTTTTATGAAGTTAATCTGCTTGTTAAGTCATAATGAAATATGGTTTCCAGGTCCAAGCCACTACTCATTTGAATTGAGAAAATATCTGTTTATGACCACTTTTTAGTCATATCACACATTAAAGTCAATTTATATAAAATCATGGTGCACACAACAGTCTCTGGATTGTTGCATCACCGACACCAATATTTTAACAATTTACAGTATAAAAACTTTATCACTTTCTGGTCATCGGATATTAGGCATGGACATATATATTGCGATCGTGATTTTCAAAGGCATTACATCGCTTTGTAAACCTTTATTATTACCATTTGATGAACCTCCCCATACAGTTTGATTTGGATACCTGGAAACCACTTCGTATGACGTCACACCTAAGAAGTAGATATGTCGCAAATAGTATGGAAAATGTTATCAAACCCCTATAAAAATATTAACATTTAATTGAAACTAATATATATACAAATAATCTAAATATTTATGTCTATATACTAATATAATATATGTATTTAAAAAAAACTAACAAAAAAAACTTTTTTGTCAAATACCATTTTAATTGTATAGTTTTATGATTTTTTTGTACATTTATTTATTTTAAACAAATTATTTGTAGTCTACCGTTTCAACCTGACCCGCATGGTCTTTGTTTTAACCATAAACAAATCATAAAAAGTAAAGCTAAGTCACACACAAATTACCACCTGTCAATCACTTTTTCCGCAGGACTCTAGCATGAATAGGCAGATTGATCTGTGTCATCATAATGGCGTTGACAAACTTGGTTGGTAAAAAGGTGCACAACCAACAGGAACCAACCAAGAGTGTCTGAGGTTTTCGCTAAAATGACTAAGTACAAGCGGGAAAGCAAAAGATTGAAGCAGTGTAGTGGCACTGTGACACACTACCTGATAGATTAAAGACCGAAGATAGAGACAAGACAAATTAAATATCAAGTTTAACAACTATAGTAAGACACAATTTAGCGGTACATCATTGATAAACTGTCTGACGTGCACTGCTCTCTGAGGTTTTGTGCTCAAAGCACCCGTGACTGCTAGAGCTCAGATATGCACGTACAACGCTGCAGTGCATGACAGAGTGTGTGTTTGTTTGTGTGTGGTCACGTGATGTGCGTTTTCAGCGGTATAATGTGGAAGGAGGGCTTTTCAGAAATGCTAGATGAAACGCCAGTGTGGACGTGGATTGTTTTTTATTCTAACATGCCATTTTAAAACTAAGATGTATTAGTGGAAACAGGGCGGTGTATTTTTCGCGAGCTTGTTGCTGCTGTGATGGGAATGGGGCGGATGATCTTGATGCCTACTCATGCCAACCCTACTCATATCATATGATGTCAAATCATAAATCTCAGCATCTATTGCCCCATCCTTCAAGCTCATGATTATTCAGCAGTCATTCTAATAATTTTCTGATTTTGGAGTTTTTTGTATCGTTATCAATGTTGGAAATAACATTCATATTTTCTAGTTTGAGATTCTTCCGTGAATAGACATCATTTATTTAAAATATAATTATTTGTAATATTATAAACGTTATTATTCTAACTTTTGATCAGTTAAGAGTCCTTTAACTGTATTAAACTTCTTACTAATCCCTTGCTTCTGAACAGTAGTGAATATAGGGTGTGTTTGTTTTCAGTGGGATGTTGACCTTTGTCTTTTTAATGTGGCAGGTGGGTTCGCGAGTTCCTCAATGATGAGAACAGAGGTCTGGACATCCTGGTGGAGTATCTGTCATTCGCCCAGTGTGCCGTCATGTGAGTAAAACTCTAAAAACATTTAGCCACAGTCATCCACAACACACTGCACCATCTGTAGGACACCTTATAATAAGACAATACAGGCTGTGATGAATCCAATATTGTTTAATTTTTAATAATACGCTGAATGCCTCAATGTAGGCCTGCTGCATTTTGGTTTGTGCTTTGTTATGCCTTGCTGAAATGTGCTTGGACGGTCATGTGCTGCTGTCTGCGCAACCCTGGACCTGTTGCTAACCCTCCCACCCTTACCCCTGCTCTCCTCATGTGCGGACCCTTGTGTTCGCGACTCAGGTTGGATTTTGAAGGGCTGGAGAATGGCGAGGACTTTTCGCTGGACAAGGCTAAGTCCTGGAGCAGGTCCATTGAGGATCTGCACCAGAACGGCTGCAATACGCTGGTTCGCTCTGCGCGGCAGTCCGTCCTCCGGTATGTACTGTGTGTGTTTGGCCTGCTTGTGCTTGCTGCGCTCAGCATCGCTTTCAAATTATGTTTGCTTGTGTGAAAACTTGCTTTGGTTTTGTTCAGGCTAATCGCATATGACTGAATAGAAATATGAAATGCACTGTTTAGACATCGTTGAAATTTCAAAAACAAACACTTTCCAAGAAAGGGGTATAAAAAAGAGCATTAAATAATAATAGTAATGTTTTCTTTCATTTACATTTTTCATATTGTTGCAATCAAAGAGATCTGTATTTTTTTTCCAGCTGTTACTAACTCTTTAACCCTTTGACTGCCCCTCTACCAAATGGTTGACCATGTTTTAAATAATGACTGTTATAGAATGACTTTTAAATAATGGATTGCATACACAGCATTGTTAGTTAACAAAAAAAAAATAAATCAAACAAACATCCTGTTGCACTACTACACTTGATTTTGGTTTATTTGTAAAAAAAAAAAAAACAACAACAACAATAAAACATGTTCAATTAGAATCTGAAATATTTTATGACATACTTTAAAAAAATGCGATTTAGTAATTAAAAATGTTTTTTTTCGAATTTTATTTTATTTAAATTGGTCTTACACTTAATATTTTCAGATTTTTCATTGTTTATGTATTAAGACCGGTACTTTAACTATAAACCGACATATCAAACATTTGGTAAAGGCTAATATTTTAGAAAATTTGGTATATGTTGAAAGAAAAATGCATTGAGTGTGTTAACTAGCAACATTAGGAGTTAAGAAATGCAATCCAAACATTTTTTTTTCTTGGTGGGTTAGTTAAAGGGTTAAAGGGATGGTTCATGCGTTATTTTTGTAGCAATAAACGATCAATTAACATACAAATTAGCAAAACATACAAACTAAAATAACAATATTAAAATAAAACCCTACAGCGCTCAAGAAAACAGGATATGACCTACATTCACTTGCAGGAGGAAGCTGTATTGGGTCAAATATTGGCTTGTACTCAATAATGAGTTTATATTACACATGCTCTAAAAATGCTGGATTGTTTAATCCTACTGTTGTGTTAAATATGGATAAACCCAACTTTATTTGACCCAACATTTGTTTAAAACAACCCAATATTTTATTGAAGGTATATAATATAGGCTCTTTTTAAAGGAATTACTCTGAGTACAAGCCAATATTTATCCCAATACAAATCCATATTTGTTTAATCCTGATTTTGACTAATTAAATAGCTGCATACAAAATAAAATAAAAAGTTTTTGTAAAACAATTTTGTACCTGATATCTAACTGTAACTCAAAAAAAAAGGAAAAGTAACAAATATTTAGGCATGTTTTTGCTCAGGGAAAACATGAAAATATCCAGACCTCTAAAAAGGTACATGTCAAAATCAGCATTTTAATAGGAACATGTTTTAAACTAACCTCTCACCCTATATATTTATATTTATGTTAGATAATAGTTTATCCAATAAATGTAACTAGTCTCCACATAAGAATTTTAGTCTATCTCTACAAGCAGTTTGAGCCTATTTGTTAAAAGTATCAACTATTGTTCCAGTTGTTATTGTTATTCAGTAAATGTCTGTTCATGCAATGACAGGAATGTTAGTGCTTTACACTGAAACAAGGAGTCGCATGCGTGCATTATTTTGCCCACTGAGACAAAGCCACATTTCCTGAGGGTTGATAACACACGCGAATGAAAGTACATCTTTATATAGCGTGTCTGAGTGATGGCTGGTGCGTGAGTGTTCTGTCAAATCAAACACAACTCTGGTGAACTGCTGACTTTGTCTTTCTGTTTCAGCTATGGCTCAACTTCTAACAGCAAAACCATCAAGAACTCCAGATTGGTTAGTCAGAAGGACGATGTACATGTGTGCATCATGTGCCTCAGAGCCATCATGAACTATCAGGTACCAGATGCACAGACCTGATGGTCACAAAAAAAAAACCTCAGAGTCATCTGACTTGATTGTTAACAGAAAACAAGCAAATTAACTCTTCTTCCAGATATGAAAACTAAAACATCACTCATTAAAATGTTTTCTGTTTAAGCATAAAACCTTTTATTGACTCACCTTTACATTTTGGTAAAAAAATTTATACTTAAAGCTACATTGTTTTTTTTTTCTTTTTTCATCCTAGTATGGCTTCAACCTTGTCATGTCTCATGCACATGCAGTCAATGAGATTGCTCTGAGTTTGAACAATAAGAACCCAAGGTAAGAAGAATTTAGAAATATGCTTTTAAAACATGAGATTTTTGGCAATAGGAGGCAAATATGTGGTCTAGTAACATATTTACTACTATTTACTAGTAAAATGTGTTCCCAGATGATAATATTTAGCACAATGTGCTACAGAATAGGTCTGTGCGATTAATTGAAATTGAATTAAATCACGATTTAAAACTGTGATTCGCTAATCGTTGAGTCTTCAAAATGACATCTATACATGCATACAAGTATTATATAATTTCCTCCACCCAGAGCAAATACAAATTGGTCTTACTAGCCAATTGAGTGAGCACACTTTTGTTCTGCCCTATCAGAATTGCGCAACCCAACTATGTGGAAAGCCCACAATAAAACAAAAAAGAGCGGAAAGCATGGACAAGTAGGATGATAGTGTCTGTCGCTTCAGAAGCATTAATAGACTATTCATTCATTTATTTTCGGCTTAGTCTCTTTATTAATACGGGGAAACCGGAGCACCCAAAGGAAACCCACACAAACACAGGGAGAACATGCAAACTCCACACAGAAACGCCAACTGACCTAGCCGAGGCTCGAACCCACAACCTTCTTGCTGTGAGGCGACAGCACTACCTACTGCACCACTGCGTTGCCATTAATAGACTAATCAATATCTAAGAAAAACAGCATGTCAGTAATATGGAAATATTTGGTTTCAAAATCACAGACACTAAACAGAAATAGGTCATTTGTAAGAGCTGTCACACAATTTTTGCCACAGCATGAGGAAATGCAACAACCAGCACCCCAAAAAAGCACCACAAGCACTATATGAAGAGTGTCTTGCTAAAAAGTCAACTAAAAGTATTGCCTGTGACGGTCAATCTAGTAGCTAGCAACAGCAAAGTACAATTTCAGAGTTGTTCGCAGCTGTTACACCATTTGAAAAAACATCACGAAGGCACTAGGAGATAATTAACGCCATAAGTCACTACTGTTTGAGAAAAACGAGTGTTTAATTTCTGAATATTTATAAACAAATTTGAATAAAAGCTATTAATATAATAAAATATTGAGCTGAAGCTTGACTACAAAATTAAATTACAAATCAAATTGAAATCACATTATGTGTCAAAAAAATCACAATTAGATATTTTTTTCCAAATCGCACAGCCCTTCTACACAATCTAAATGTATTTATGTTTAATTGTTTGTATGAAGAAAACAATGGAAAAGCAATGTAGTAGAATGCAAAAAAAGTATTCTGTTTCAATGCCATAAGAAATGCATTCATCTTTAAGGCAAATTACAGAGCAAAAATAATACATTCATCACAACCTTTATTTGTTGTGACATTTCCCCAACTTGTCATTGTCATTGTCATTTTGTCTTAAACATTATTGTGTATAATTGTGTCAAGGATATTTTTCTGATAACTTTTGTTTTTCCAGTGGAACAAACTGAATTTGTCATAAAAAAATTAATAATTCTATAACAGCGTTATTAATGTTTTATGACATTTCATTACATTTCAATGACAATTTAAATGTGTTCTACTGCAGTTAAGGTTCATGAATATTACAGATTAGGAACATTAATGAAACTTATAGAATTCATGACACAATTATAATGGCCTCATGACAATGATGTTTATGACAGGTTATGTTGCATTGGTAATGTCAAGTTGTCATGTCATCTTGAACAATGTCACATTTACATTTAAAATGACATAATTGAGCTAATGACACAGTTACTCACTGAAGCTAAGCAAGGCTGAGCCTGGTCAGTACTTGGATGGAAAATAAGGTTTCTGTTGGAAGTGGTATTAGTAAGGCCAGTCAACCTGTGGTCTGCGCGAGCCCTAATGCCCCAGTAAAGTGAAGGAGACACTATACTGTCAGTGAGCGGCGTCTTTTCAAATTGGCCCATACCCATTATGGCCTCCCAATCATCCCCATCCACCGAATTGGCTCTATCACTGTTTCTCCACTCCACCAATAGCTTGTGCGTTGTGAGTGCACTGGCACCATTGTCCTGTGGCTGCAGTCACATCATTTAAGTGGATTCTGCACAGTGGTGGTGATGTGGAGAAACCCCCTGTGAAGCGCTTTGGGTGTATGGCCATACACATTAAATGTACTATATAAATACACATTACATTAATGACAGTTGTCATATGCATGCATAAAATCTTCATATTAATGACGTGTCATGATTATAAAGGATTCATGGCAGTCTTATAAACACCACTTCAAGTAAAGTGTCTGAAAAAACGTAATTTGTTTATAACGAAACTATGAACTTAAGACGTGTGTTTCAAACATCGTGAGGTAATACTTTTTTTTTCTTAATTTTGGAGTGAACTTACATTTAAATATAAAAAATTGTTTTTAATTTGATATATTTTAAAATATTTGAAAAACCTCTTCATAAACACCTTATAAAGAGAAAGCTCCATATAGTATATCAAAGTCAAATAGAGTAAAATGTACTTTGAATGAAGAAAGAAAAGTAAAATTCACTCAACAAAACAATCTAAACTTGACACATTTTAGTAATTCCATGTATGCTATTTACCTAAAAACCTCAGTGCAAAGACTTGCACAATAAATATATACATTTTAGCATTTTTCTTTAGTGTAGCAGATCCCTAATAAGCCGATGTAATCCAATACCTTCAGTAGCCTTTAGTTTTGGTTGTGCTGTCGAGTTAAGGATTAGAGTTGTACTTTTGTTTGGTAAGAATGATTCCCTTAAAGCAGATTAGTGTCAGTCTGACTAGATGCATTTGTAGTCAAAGCTTATTTCAATTCACACCAAAGCATGGAAACCCCCACGTCATTCCTCAGTGAATCAGTGCTCCAACGTATCACTTAATCACAGCTTTAAACTGCACCGGGAAGACCTTTCTTAGATTACGTCCTTTTAAAACACCACCAACAACAACAAAATATTACCCCACCTACATGTGCTCATATAGTCAGCATCAGATATGACCCCTATGCGAAGCTCAAGATAAAAGTGTGCTATCGTGTTCCTGATTTTTTTTTTTTAAATTGTGCAACAATGGACACAAAGCTGCAGTTCTCCCTGAAGGATAGATCTAAGCAGGTGTGGGTGGGTAATGACCTGTCAAGTTGGTAATGTTAGCTGTCTTATTGTGCGAGTCCTGCTCTGCCCGTTTGGATGCTCACTGAAGCTTTTGTTCCCGTTACAGAACAAAGGCGCTGGTCCTGGAGCTGCTGGCTGCGGTGTGTTTGGTGCGAGGAGGCCATGAAATCATCCTCTCAGCATTTGATAACTTCAAAGAGGTACATTCTGGGATATTTACACCTGCAAGTGTGGCACAAAAAAATGGATGTTACATTCAGTGCTTTTTTGTTTAAAAAACGTTGTATTTTGTGAACATTTTCAACAACCTGTTCTCCAGGTTTACTCCAAAAGTAAAATATCAATAAGACTGTACTTCAAAAATATTCTGCCCATGTTAATTCATAGGGGTGTGAATTATTGTGACACACATATATTTAATATAGATATTTGTTTTTGATAAAACTGCACTATAAAAAATTTTAGGATTGTCCTGAGGTTGGGTCAAATATGGAAATGGGCAACTGCTTGTTTAAATTGAATTGACATTGTGTTTTGGCCATATTTGACTCGACATTACAACAACCCAGCATTTTTAGTGCGTGTGTTGTGTTTACAATTGTTTATTCTCAATGAGAGAGTTTTTGTGTTTGTTTGTTCATCTTCAGAACACAAATTAAGATATTTTAGATGAAATCTTAGACCCTCCAAAATTCCAGAAAAGGAGCCTCGAGTCTTCAGTTCTACTGTAATCATGTCAAGCTCCAAGAATACTTTTGTATAGCACAAAACTGTATATTGGAATTTGTTTGCCTATACAGTATCTTCTCTCCCATATCAGGTCAGTGTGCACCTTTACTCTGGGCAATACAGTATATTGGCATTAGAGTCAGCAGTGTAACATGCAAGTGTTGTATTTGCCATAGTAAACACACACCCTGATCTAATGCATAAGACATAGGCGAACAAAATAGTTTTTAAACTTTTTGGCATACAAATGCATTTGTTGGAGCTTTTTTGGATTACAGTTGATCCTCTGAAGCACAGGTGTCAAACTCAGTTCCAAAAGAGCCGCAGCTCTGCACATTTTAGTTCCAACCCTAATTAAACACACCTGATCAAACTAATTGAGTCATTCAGGCTTGTTTGAAACCTACAGGTAAGTGTGTTGGAGCAGGGTTGGAACTAAACTGTGCAGGGCTTCGGCCCTGCAGGAATTGAGTTTGACACCCCTGCTCTAAAGTCACATGGAATATATTGACAATGTTTGTGGTTCCTTTTTTGGAACCTTGGATGGTTAGAGCTCTCTGATTTTATGTAAACTATCTTATCTATAATTTGTGTTTTGAAGATGAACAAATATCTCTGGGGATTAATTTATTAAAGACATTACATTTCTTGGGTGAAGTGCCCCTTTAATATTTTGAACAAAAGATACAAATTTTATTAATAAATCAATTGCTTATTTTTACAGAGGGTGCGAACATTAGTGAATGGCACTCTATAAAGCCAATTAGCCAGCCATTTTTTCTCTTCCCAGTTGCATTTGTGGGAAAACACCACATCTTAAGCCAGTCGTTGCATTAAACCCATGTCTCTGATAAGGATCAAGGCTTTGGGAGAGTAAATTGCCCACAGGCTCAACCGTTCACTCTGTTTTGTTTGCCTAGTCATTTATGTAAATACCGGAAACGGCCCAATTACTCCGTAACTGTCTAACTCTGTCCTGGGAAACTCTGAGAGCTAATGAACAGAGCAGTCACAACAATGCTGTGAGAGAGACTGAAATAAAATCCTGGCTGTAGACTTGGAGCACTAGTCTTCAAAGGCTCTGTGGCTGCAGCCTAACTTTGAATTTAAACGGATGAATTAAATGTTCCCCATTTCATTGTGCAGAGCATTGGGAACTCTCATTAAAGAATTTTCAAAAATATCTTTTGCTAAAAGCATTTTATACGTTTCCTATTATGTAGCGCCTTTGTTATTTCATTCCCTTTCTTTTTCCGTAAGTCTGTCTTTCTTCTGGAATGGACTGCGATGTGAATTCTCCATCAGGCTCAACTTCACTGAACCCAATAACCTCATACCCTATTGTTTCTGTATCTAGGATTATATATATATATATATATATATATATATATATATATATATATATATATATATATATATATATATACTTTTTTAACTTATGAATAAAATGAACTTTTCTTACTTTAACAAAACTTACAATAATAATAATAATAATAATAATAATAATAATAATAATAATAATAATAATAATAATAATAGTAAGTTAAATTGTCCATAGTGTATGTGTGTGAAAGAGAGTTTATGGGTGTTTCCCAGTGATGGGTTGCAGCTGGAAAGGTATCCGCTGCGTAAAACACATGCTGGGTAAGTTGGTGGTTCATTCCACTGTGGCAACCCCTGATTAAGTGACTAAGTTGAAAAAAAGTGAATGAATGAATGAATGAATGAATAAATGAATAATAATAATAACAATAATAATAATAATAATAATATTAATACATAAATTAACTAAAAAATAAGTCAATACATTACAATTACATTAAATACAATACAAAAGCAATAGCATACTCGTCTATATATTTTTCTTGTCCATCAATTGAGTTTTTTTTTTAATAATGATTGGATTTCTCTGTTTAATCATTGTATTTTTCAAAGTATGTTTGTTTTTAAAAAAAATAAGCAGTATAACTACTCCACCATATTTTAACTTGGCTGGTACAAACAATAATAAAAATAATTGGCAACAATAGATTTTTAATTAACCACATTTGTGGGCTGCTGTGCATCCACCAGTCATGCTTACAGTAATGAAAAATGTCTTCATGTGGTTGCAGAAAGTGCATTCCCCAAGTTGTGTTTTTTAAATAAAATGTTGGCAATTGTTGGTAATTTTAACATAATACATATACTATACTCAGGGTTTTTCTGTTTTCCTGTGATGAACAAAGTAAATATGCTTGTAGGTGTGTAAGGAGAAGCACCGCTTTGAAAAGCTGATGGAGTATTTCCGTAGTGAAGATGGGAACATTGACTTCATGGTAGGTGTATGAAAGTTCTGTAGTCATTTTTGTACCTGTTTTTTTTTTTTTAAGTAATTAATTGTGTGTTTAAATGTCAGGTGGCTTGCATGCAGTTTATCAACATTGTGGTCCATTCGGTAGAGGACATGAACTTCCGTGTGCATCTACAGTACGAGTTCACAAAGCTGGGACTTGATGACTTCCTGGAGGTATTCAGTCAAAATACTCAAGAAAACCAGACTTTTTATTGCTCTCCCTTAATAATAAGGTTTCAATTGTTCATTTAACATTTAAAACTAAAATGAACATCCCCTATTACATTATATTAGTATTATATTGTATTAGTTTATGCAGTGTTTGTTAACAACTTCATTTTCATGAACTAACGTTAAAGATGAGTATATGCTCTAATAAATAGTTCATTGTTTGTTCATGTTAATTAACACTAATGGAATATTATTGTAATGTTCACTGTGTAGATGTTGTGTTTAAAACTATATAAACAAAATGTTGTTCTGAATTACTGAAAAATATTAAATAATTCAATCTATCAGGATTTTCGAAACATATCTAAACTCTAAGAGTAATTAAATAATAAAACATTAAGAAATCCCCTGTGTTCTCTTTCAGAAATCCAAGCACACAGAGAGTGATAAGCTGTCGGTGCAGATCCAGGCTTACCTGGATAATGTGTTTGATGTTGGAGGTCTTTTGGAGGATGCAGAAACCAAGAATGTGGCCCTGGAGAAAGTGGAGGAACTGGAAGAGCATTTGTCACATGTAAGAAACATGAAATATTCCCATTCATTAAAATAAGTAAAATACTAATAGAATAGAATATCCCATTTATGTGCACTGTATACACAAATTAAGCTAAATGTAATAAATGAACAACAATGAGTAATGAAGTATTAGTAACAGAAGAGATTTAATGTAACGGAGAGGAGAATGCTCTTAGAACCAGAAAAAACCCTTCTAAAATTACTGCATACATTTTCATGTAAACGATACAGAGAAAATTAAAAATGATAATAAATATTAACATAATAAAAAAACATTTATGGACAATACTGCAATACACATGACTTTTCATTTTAAGTTCACACTTAATTTTGTAAAACTTTAATAATTAACAAATTCTTTGCACTACTATTTTTATTTAACATTTTTGAAAGAAGTCTCATATTCTCAACAAGTCAGCATTTATTTAACAAATTTAATAAAAATTGTAATACTATAATATAGTATTAATATTTAAAATGTAAAATTTAAAACTTTAAATTAAATTTTAATTCATGAATTCCTTTTCCTTTCAAATATCAGCCTCATTATTCGAGGCGTAAATGTCAACACAGTCCTTCAGAAAACATTCTAACATCCTCATTTTATATGTTGAAACAGATATTTCTTACTATCAGTGTTTACAACAATGTGCTGCTTAATACAGTGGTCAACATATATAAGTACACCCCTCTCAAATCTCTCTTTTAAATTCAGATTTTAATAGGAAGCTATACAATAATATGCTTGTGCATATACATCAGAGTAATCAGTACTAAAGCCAAATCTGGAGCTTATCTAACAAAATAACTTACGATAACGGTCCAAAGACTAGTACAGCCAAATGTATATGTTTTCGAACAATAATAAATACTTATTTTAAAAAAAAGAGTAAAAATCAAGAGAAGCAGAAAAAAAATATTAAGTTGAAAATTTGGAAGGTTGTAATTTGTTTTGCAACATTTTGCTTGAATTTAATTTTAATATCTTTCTATTTATAAATATGTTTGGTGACTAAAATATTCTTTTGATAAATGTATCTGTTTAATAAATCTGTATTGTTTAAATGCACCAAAATACACTACCTATATTCACAGAGAAATGGATGAAAATATTCACTTTTAAAATGGGGCATACTTTATTACGCTGAACACTGTATTTTAGTTGTTAATTTATTTCTATTTAATTCAAAGAATATTCAAAACAGCATTTTATTTTTTTCCAAATGTTAAAAATATTTAATAAGGCCTTAAAAAGTTTAAACCAAACCTGAAATCTAAATCCATTGCATGTACATTTACAAATTACATAATTTAATTATTTTCTAAGAAACTGAAAGTCCACTGGCAGGGATTTATTCATGTTTTAATCATAAACTTCATGTTTTATACTAATACAATATTTATAATAATTGAATCTTGATAAAACAACACGCTTCTGTGTGATAAGAGGATACATTATTTCCATATTGTAGTGTTTAAGAGCAGAGTTTTTCACACCTTAATCTAATGCTTTGCAAAAACAATTCAAAGTAATGTAGATCTGTGCAAAATTTCTTTTCTCCCTCCCTTAAATAAATACTGCTCCCTGTCAGTGTACATATTATAATTTTTGACACATTGTGATCCTGAAGATAATTTTAATAAAATCCATTGATCTCATAAAGGGCAGTTCATTCTGTTGTGGCGACTCCAGATTAATAAAGGGACTAAGCCAAAAAGAAAATGAATGAATGAATGAATGAATGAATGAATGAATGATCTTCTAAAGGTCTTATAAATGTCTTGAAATGTACATTCCTTAGATGTAAAAATGCAGGGTTCCACACAATTCCTACATGTGGTCCCAATTCAAATCCATTAAGTGAGCATAACTGTTTTTTACAAAATTAAGTTAATTGACACAAAATAATTAAGTTTTCCTAAATAAAGTCTCAGGAATTGTGTTGTTTTCAGCTTATTTTAAATAAGTAGTTTGAACAAGCAGCAAAAAACATATCTACCTTTTAACAATCCAATAAGTCTTGTCAGTCACTTTCAGTATTTCAATGACTTCATCCATATCAGAGTTCACTATAAGTTCAGGAAAATCATGCTTATTTCCTAGTATTTACCCACAACATAGATTAATAATTCACTTTTGGCACAGGGGAATCTTAAAAAATATGATCTGACCGGCAGACTACTTAATATAAGTTATTTTGTTTAGCAGATACTAGCCTGTAAATCAGAGTATGCAGGCAGTGTGAAAACAAGCCTCAGATTGTTCCTCTGATCTGGACACAGTAGTGGGTCTTTCTGAGTTATGCTCATGCCAAAGGTCTTGAAATGGCCAGAGCATCACACAACAATCAATCCTTCTGCTCTCGCTGGGGGTGGAGGAAAGAATTCCCCAAATATTCCTGTATGCAATGGTGCTTCAAAAGTGAAAGTGCT
The DNA here is from genome assembly GCF_052040795.2 of Danio rerio. Taxonomy (NCBI): domain Eukaryota; kingdom Metazoa; phylum Chordata; class Actinopteri; order Cypriniformes; family Danionidae; genus Danio; species Danio rerio. The sequence continues at coordinate 28,420,682 of NC_141043.1, forward strand.
GCTGTCTTATCTGCTTTGTCATACTGCTGGAAATGTTCACTTTATTGATCTGTAAGAGAGTGAGAGACACTGAAGGAGGCTTAAAAGGGAATGAGAGGATCAGTGCTCGGAACTGCCTGTCTGCTTTGTCCACCTCTCACGCCGTTATGTTTTCTCTCTTGCTTTGTTTTTTATTCTGTTGGTTTAGGTGACAGAGAAGCTTCTGGATGTTGAGAATGAGACCATGACGAAGGTGGCAGACCTGGAGAAGCAACTGCTGCACAAAGACAAGGAGCTGGCAGTCATAAAGGTATAGACCACAATCACTTCCACTTTTTCACTGTCACTGATGAGCGTGACTTGCAAATAGCTCATAAATAATTTGGTGTAATATAAAAAAAAAAAATGTTATATGAGCCATACAGTGACCGTTACAGTGAAGAATATGTTGCTAGGAAAGACAGATTGTTGTTTATTGTTAATATCTACAGTAAATGTCAGATAAAATAAATAAAATACCATGTTTTTGGTTATTTATAATGGCACTGCAGTGCTATTGTGTAAGTGATTTAGTATTTATATTATTTATTTATTTATTTGTTGTTCACTTGTTTGTATTTTAGGTACTTCCCAGCAGGAACACAATCGTAAGACGTTATTATTAGGTTAGATTTAGGTTGTGATGTTAACACTGTGTAACAACTTTATCCAATGATCATGGCGTGGATATTTAGTTGATTTTAGTTGATTTTAGTTTGTGTTGGAAAGTGACCAAAATTCAATGTCAAGCCAACATTGCAAACCAACATCATATTGACATCAAATACTGACATTTATTCGTCAGGTATGGCAACTAAAATCCAAAGTCTGATAGACATAGTCATAGTGGTAATATTATTGTATTATTGTATTATTAAAAATATTAAAGTATAATATTGTTTTTGACTGGGCAAATAAAAATATTTTCCATCTGGGCCCTTTGAAAAATTCTTTAGCCCTTCATGAGTCTAAAATTTTATTCATAATGGTCTTAAAAATTTCTTAAAATGTCTTAAATTTAAGTTGGTGAAACCTGCAGAAACCCTGTATAAGGTAATTAACAGACAAATTTTAGCTGGAACTACTCTCAGAAGACAGAAATTAATCAAGCATAACCTTTAATCAAACTTCATAAATTTTTTATAAGGGATTTGCAAGTAAACAATTGTAATTAGGTATCCAAATAAAAAAAATTAAACATTAAACGTTTTTTTACGTGTTTTTTTTACTTTTTTAAAAAGTAAATTAGAAGACTCCAATGTCTATAATCCAACATCTAGCCAACATTCAAACCAACGTTATATTGGCGTCAAATACTGACAATTATTTGTCATGTATGGCAACCAAAATCTAACATCTGATAGACACAGTTGTAGTGGTCACTTTCACACAATGTCAAGCTGTAACATCATTAGGCGTTGAAATTTGGTTGATTTTAGGCTGGATATTGTACACAGATGTCGGCCTGTGGTTGGGTTCTGACGTCAATCCTATTTTTAATTTTCAAACAAAAATGCAACATTCCCACAAAGTCGGGGTACAATGTTAGTCTAATGTCATGTTTACATCCTGGGCCTGCCGGGCTTAACTACAATGCTAACATTATGGTATTATTGCTATAGTTGCTATGATTTCTTAAAATGTTCAAATTCAAATATTGTTATTATGAGCATTTATTTTTTTGGCTTAGGCAAAATAACACAATACATCACAATAACAAATGTTTAAATATGTTGAGTTGTATTTTTTCTCTCGAAATTTAGATTTTTTTTTTAAACAGTTTATAGTTTCCAATGTTTAAATGTTGGTATTGTGTTAAAAAAATAAAAATAAAATAAGCATGTCTGAAAACATGACACATTTTGGTTTTGCTCAAATTTTTTAAAAAAATTTATTTAAGAAGTTTAGAACAAAACAATTATAAATTCCTAAACACACAACTGAATTGTTAATACAGGCAATTTGTAAATATTGTTTACAGTATTGTAAATGGATATTAGGAAATATTAATTTAAGATCCGAATAGTTTAAATATAAATCTGCACACCATATAACTGTTTATTTTGGGGGGTGAGGGGTGTTTACAAATGTTGTGTAGTGTTATTAGATGCCATGCTAAGAGTAAGCACCAATGTAGGTTTGGCAACATCATTGACTGGACTCACACTCACACTTTTGCAGGAGACGTATGAGTCAGCCAGCACACAGGTGCACACACTGCGGCGGATGATCCAGGAGAAAGACGCCGCCTTCCAGAGGCACAACAACATTGAGAAGCAGCTGCTGGAGCTGGAGCAGCAGGGCACCATCCGCTTACGCAAGCAGCCTGATGGAGACATTGCCATCGAGACTCTGGGTGCTGGAGCAGTGGCTGGAACTCCTCTGACAGACCTAAGATCACTGACTGTAGGCATGAGCACCATTGGAGGTTTGGGTGGCACTTCAGCTGTACCTGTTGAAGCTGTTGCTCCACCGCCACCACCACCCCCACCTCCACCACCTCCTCCACCTGCCCCACCACTCCCTTCAGAAGGTACAGCTACATTTTATGAAATGTATAGTGTTTTTTGACCCTCCATTGAAGGTCTGTTTACACAAAACTCTGCAATTAATGAGTAAAGGAATTAGTAGTAACACTTTATTTTGATGGTCCATTTGAGTATAAGTAGACTGTCTGCTTAATATTTTGTTGAGACTGCTCCTTAAACAGACATTTAACTGACTATAAGAAACTTTGCAAGTGCATGTCAACTTACACTAGCCCTAACCCAAACCTAACAGTCTACTTATAATCTAATGAGAATCAGTTGACATGTAGATGCAATGTAACGGACCATCGAACTAAAGTGTGACCAAATCAATCAATCAATCAATCAATCAATCAATCAATCAATCAATCAATCAATCAATCAATCAATCAATCAATCAATCAATCAATCAATCAATCAATCAATCAATCAATCAATCAATCAATCAATCAATCAATCAATCAATCAATCAATCGATCGATCGATCGATCGATCGATCAATCAATCAATCAATCAATCAATCAATCAATCAATCAATCAATCAAGCTGTTTAATAAAATGTTTCTGATGGCTCTTGATCATGATCACTTTATTTGATTTATATAAAATACATTCACCTGCATTACAGTTTATTGGCAAGCAATGTACAATGTAAAAATACTGATTTAAGCACGTATATATTGTTTGTTTTAGAATGACCAACTTTCAGAAAATATATTTTTATTTATTAAGTAATTAACTGTCTTAAATAATTTCAAACATAATAGACATTTTATACTTAAATTTTAGCTGGAACTACTCTCAGAAGTCAGAAATTAATCAAGCATAACATTTAATCAAGCTTCAATATTTATCTTATTAAGCACTGCTGGTTGTAAAACAATTGTGAAAATCTGACACTTATCAAGCATGCAGATTACATGGCATTGGTTGGATGTGTAAAGGATACTTAGTTATTGGATAATTTTCTAAATTTTTGCCAATTTTATCACAAGTTGGACAACAGAGAATTCCTTGCAGCTTAACAGTAAGATGAAAGCAATGTGTTGTGGGACAAACAAAATACGAACATTTTGGGACCCTTTGCTAATTAATGGGGAGGAAGTTGAACAGGTGAGTTCTTTTAAATATTTAGGTGGGGAAATTGACTTTCAGTTCCCTTTTAATAAATACTCAGAGAATATTTTTAAAAAGCCTCAGCAGCGGTTGAGTTTGTTGAGAAAACTGAGAAGTTTTGATAAAGGACATTTTGATTGTCTGATATAAATCACTTATTGATTCTGTCCTTAATTTCAATATTGTAGCCTGGTTTAACTCCCTCTCTGTTAAAAGCAAAAGTAAACGTTTAGGGTTGTTAAACGTAGCGAGTAAAATAATTGGTGAGAGACAAACACCTCTCACTGATTTATTTATAGCAGCGACAAAAAGAAAAACCTCCACTATTGTGGAAGACTCTTCCATCTGGTAGATGGTATAAAGTCCCTTTAGCAAAAAAGGCTAAGTACAAGAAATTTGTTCCCACTTCCAATGTTTTTTTTAAATAGAATTTTTTGTATATTTATGTTTTGTTGTTGTGTGTGAGCCTATGTCTAAAGACAAATTTCTAACCCCTGTGGGAAAAATTATCCCTGTGGGATAGACAATAAAGTTTATTGAATTGAGTTGAATTATAAGTAGGCATCCAAATTAAAAATGAATATTTTTTCCTTTACATTAAATGAAACATTAAATATGTTTTCCCCTAAATTAGAAGTAAATTGGAAGATTCTTTGAGAACAACAACATCTGAAATACAGAAACATTAAATAAAAGAAAAATGAAGAAAAGTTGTGAAATAAACCTTACATATTTGCTGATCAAATAAATCCTGGTGCTCTGTTTATGTATATTTGTTATTACTGTGATGAAGGAAAAAATATCATTCATCTGTAGTTTATATAAAGCAACATAATGTTAATAAATAAATCATTTGATTTCCTACAGACAGTGGGAAGTATGTCACAAGCCCACTGTCAATGAAAAGCGGATATATAAGGATTCCCTTGACGCTCCAGATTATAGAGATTTTATTAGAGATTTTGTAGAGCGATTATAAACAAAAACAAAAGTCATTTCCCTCTGAGTTACAGAGCTTTAAATGTCTCAGCCCAGCAGGAAAAGGAAAAGCTAAGGGTGTTTCCTTTAGCTAAGGAGAGGTTTCTACTGAGGAAGCAGCTGGTCTGGGACTCACTAAATACCCATTTAGCTCTTCTAGTTATTTGGGAACATTCTACTTTTTAAGAGTAAAATGTCAATTCAACACGTATTAATTGATCAAATCTCTCTTATTTTCCACAGTTGAGTCTATTCCTATTCCTCCTCCACCTCCTCCACCTCTACCTGGACCATCACCATCGGTCATTCTTAGTGTTGGATTATCAGGTAATATTTTTTTTTACAAATAATAATACTAGAAACTGTACCATCTTAGCTCTGAGTTATTGACAACAAAGGATCAAATTGAATGTCATCACTTTTGAGAATCTTGTCATACATCTTGTGTTAGGTAAAGTTACTGTAAAAATGTATATATTAACAATTTTTAAGCCTATCTCAATCTAAAAATGGGAAAAACACATCTATAGGTTGTTTGCAATCATGTGGTTCTGATGACGCGCGAAATTCAGGAAGGGCGGGAAGTAAAAACTGAATGGGAGATAGAGAAAAGTCTGTATTTTTGTGATTTATACCACATTTCAAAGGAGATATAAATAGAAAATAGCCACATATGCTGGGCATGATCTTTATATCATGAAGAGAGCCAGGTTTTCTACTGAACTAAAATATATCTGACTGTCATCAAGGCGGTAGATACTCTATGATCTATTACGTAACATGAAAAAATACTATAGTAAATAAATGCTATAGTCTTTGGAAGCATACTATAGATAATTACTTGAATTACTTGAATACTTTGGTAGTAATTATATTGTTGCTGTGGTACAACGCAACTGTAATAATAAAAAAAAATTATTAGGCTTCAGTTTTCTACACTAAAATTATACACAATACACCACAGTTTACACTATTTATTGCAATTTATCAGTTTACTATGCTGCAGTATTTTTTAGCATTCATTAACAAATAGTTGTACACATTATACATTTTACTATGTGGTTCAAAAACATGTTTATTATTAATTACTACTGTACATTTTTTCCCCCCTATGCGGATATCTTCCAGACATCACAAAATAACAGATAAAAGCATACAAAAGTGTGGACACATAGTCTACATTATTATTTATTTATTTTTGTTAGGGGGAAAAGTGCTTCTCAATAATAACCGTCTAGTTTTGTCACAAGGGTTGCATTTCTTTTTGTTTTGTCAACAAACTTACCATCAACAAACATTCATGTTATGGCTGTTTATTTTAACAAAATACCAGTAAAGACATGGATTATTGCAAAACGAGACAGAGATTTCATTGCAGCGATTACATTGCAGGGTGTGTTCTTTACTGTATATTCTGGATTTTTGGAAGTGTGGTGGTGTTTTTATCTGATTTTCATATAACACATTAACCTATTTATACACATAGCTAGGCCTTTATATAATCTTTATTGGTGCTGTCAAATGAATTATCGCATTCAAAAAAGTTTGTACACATGGATGTACTGAAAAAAATTTTTTATTACATGCTGCCTTTTCTTCAATTTTTCAGCCAGTGTCTTGAATTTTTCCTCCCTTTATGAGCAAAAGCTTCTGCAAGTCTATAAAAGCTTTGCGGCAATCTTATTTTGGCTGATTTAAACAATTATAAACAACATAGAAACATTTTGATGTTTGGATAGCGATTCCAATGCACAAGAATCACTTTCTGCCCTTCATCTGAATTGAGCATCAATGACGTCATGTAAAAACAACCTGTAGCACACTTACTTTTTTTCACATTACTTTGCTTAAAAGGTAACCTAGTAACATATTTAAAAGTGACTTAAATTACTTTTAAAGGTAACTTTACCTAATGCATATATTAGTTAAGATAATAATCTGACTGTAAAGTTTTTATTTCCTCTCTTAGCAATACGCATTAAGAAACCTATAAAAACAAAGTTCCGCCTGCCTGTCTTTAACTGGACTGCACTGAAACCCAACCAGATCAATGGCACCGTTTTCAACGAGATTGATGATGACCGTGTTCTCGAGGTGATGTTGAGCATGATTTATGTTATTTTGAGTGTGTCCTTCATTAAGCTCTCCACTCAGATTATGTGCTTTTGTTTTGACTTACAGGAATTGGATTTAGAAAAGTTTGAGGAGCTGTTCAAGACGAAAGCTCAGGGTCCCGTGGTGGATCTGTCATGTTCAAAGAGCAAGGTCTCCCAGAAGGTCATCAACAAAGTTCAGCTGCTAGATGCCAATCGATCAAAGAACTTGGCCATCACTTTACGCAAGGCCAACAAGACCACAGAGGAGATTTGCAAAGCCATTCAAACGTATGCACACATACAAAAGTATTTCTACATATGTTGTGTTCATCTCTTCTGAGATTAATATGTGCTATTTCTGTGTTGAAGGTTTGATCTAAAGGCACTGCCAGTGGATTTTGTGGAATGCCTGATGCGGTTTCTGCCCACAGAGGCCGAGAGTAAACTGCTGCGTCAGTACGAGCGGGAGAGGAGACCGCTGGACCAGTTGGCGGAGGAAGACCGCTTCATGTTGCTCTTCAGCAAGATCGAGCGGCTCACTCAGAGGATGAGCATCATCACGTTTGTGGGCAACTTCAATGATAATGTCAACATGCTGACTCCGGTGAGCAAATAGAAGTGTTGGGAAACTTTGTGGGGTTTCAGAAAAATTGATTTTCAGTGATGTTCATCAAGTGATTTTGTTTGTTTGTTTGATATGGACGAACATTCCTGGAATTTTATTTCTGCACCCACAAAACCTGGTATTTTGACTGGTATTTTTGACTATTTCATATGGCAAAAATTAAATCCAACCTAGCTAGTCTGCGTCAACAACATGTCCTGTAATGTGTAAGAATCAGGTCAGTAGGCAGAGAGTAGGATTTACCTTTCTGAAAAAGTATTTGACCACAAAATGTTTACTCTTCAAAAAGCACTTTAAATAAGTTTTCAAAAAAGTGGTTGACAGTGGGCATGCTCAAAATGTTTCACACCAAATTTACAGTTGTGATTGAATCAATGAAAATGTATCATAAAATCAGTTAAGGCCTTAGAAAGAAACATATTCTTGATACAATACCACATAATTCATATTTTGAAATTACATTTCTTATTTAAATCCACAGCAACTCAACGCCATCATCGCAGCATCAGCTTCAGTGAAGTCCTCTCCAAAGTTAAAGAAGATTCTTGAAGTAAATATCTACCTTATTATAAAGGCTCAGATTCATCCTAAAATCATCTACTGTTTTGCATAAATATCCTTTTGTTTTGCCTCCACACAGATCATTCTGGCCTTGGGCAACTACATGAACAGCAGTAAAAGAGGTTCAGTGTATGGTTTCAAACTTCAGAGTCTGGATCTGGTGAGCTGAGAGGGAGAAAAGGTTTCAGTGAAGGTGTTGTTCAATTATAGTGCTGCTTTTACTCATGATGTTGTTTCTGTCCTCTCTCAGCTGCTAGATACTAAGTCTACTGACCGGAAGATGACACTGCTTCACTACATTGCTCTGGTTGTCAAAGAGAAATATCCTGAACTGGCTAACTTCTACAATGAACTGCACTTTGTGGATAAGGCCGCGGCAGGTTGGTGTTATTTTGTGTTATAGGATGTTGAACTGAACGTTTGGACTACATTAATTAGCCTTTCAAAAAATTTAATAGTTAAATATTAGAGGAAATACATCAGTCAACACAGTGTGACAGGTTTGTGTTGTTTGGCTTTATTTAGAAGATGAGTCAGTTCTTAATTTGTGAAATTTGTGAAGCATAAATTGTTTAATTATGTTCATCATTACTTCGGTCCTCAATATCACATGATCATTCAGAAATCATTTGAATCTGGTTTGGTGCTTATGAAACATGTATTTTATATTGTTGTTGCTAAATTAATTCCTTATTGTAAAGCTTTGGTCAAATTTCTGTATAGTAGCTTCTATATGAGTTATTGCTCATTTGAACCCACTATTACTGTCTAATATTCATGCAAATATTATTTGTGTTGTGTGTATGGTTACATAGTTTACCATTTACATAGGGTGTATGGTTTCATAGTTAACCTGCATGGACCACGCCACACTTTGAGCTAGACTTTACTCTAGGGATGAAAGAGATGGTAAGGGAACAGTGGGATGAAGGAGAAGGGAAGTAAGAGGATAAACAGTAAACAGGTAGGTAAGTTGACCGGACGTCGTTTGATGATTCCCAGAGACTTAGAGTGGGAGTTACGTTTCTGTAATATTTTGTTAGAGTGATTGGACCCCCCGATTCAACCTAGGAGTCAGGAGAGGGTTATAGGATTGTTAATGGGAAGTGAGGAAATAGAGGGACTGAGGGTGGGTTCGAGAGAACAAGAAAAACAGTGCTAGAGGGCTGGTCTGCCTTAAATTAGTTTTAAGGGAATAGATGATTGGTTAAGGAGACAAAGTGAGGCGTGGTTCCACTGCCGAACCTTTGTTTACAAGTTAACTCCATTTAAAACAGTGCCTATTTTAAGATGTCCTTTTTACACGCTCCATGTACTGTGGTTATTACAATTAAATGTGCATAATCAGATGCAATTAACTCACATTCTAACCCTAACATGTAGTAAGTAATGTAATTCATTTATTTTACCCAATAGTCAAATGAATAGTTACATTTAACCCTGACACGTAAAATTAAGTGTCACCATGTTTTCTGTGTGTGTACATGATATGTACTTATTCTAGTCATGACATAAATAAGATAATAACTATAGGTTCTATCCCTAAACCTAATCCTGAGCCTAACCTTTTTCCATGTATAGTTACCACATATAACCCCAATAATTTCTAAGCTAAGTACACATAGTGTGAATTAAAGTGGAGCCATTGTAACTGTCTACACTGACTTCAATTCTTGAGATAGTATAAAGTTTGTGAAGTGAGTATTGTTCAAAATGTTGATGTTTTTTATTTTTATTTGGTATTGTAAAAACCGCAATAATGTTACTGTAAGAAATTTTAGTTTAATATAACTATTTAAAATCGGTTTTATCTTTGCGTTACCAAAAAGCTGAGTTGTTAGCATCATTACTTCGGTCCTCAATGTCACATGATCATTCAGAAATCATTTTAATCTGGTTTGGTGCTTATGACACATGTATTTTATATTGTTGTTAACAAATTAATTCCTTATTGTAAAGCTTTGGAAAAATTTCTGTATAGTAGCTTCTATATGAGTTATTGCTCATTTTAAACCCACTATTACTGTCTAATATTTATGCAAATAATACAGCATTTGTGTTGTGTGTATGGTTACCTTAATTCATGGTTAAAACAGTGTCTATTTTAAGGTGTCCGTGTTGCACGCTCCAAGTACTGTAGTAATTACAATTAAATATGCATAATTGGATTAAAATAACCCTTACTCACCTTCTAATCCTAACCATATGGTAATGTAATTAATTTATTTTACCTAATAGGTAAATGAATAGTTACAGTTAGCTCTGACACCATAAAATAAAGCAACCTCACCATGTTTTCCATGTGTGTACATGATATGTACTTATTCTAGTCATGATATAAACTAGATAATAACTATAGGTACTATCCCTAAACGTACACCTTAATCCATGTATAGTTACTACATATAACCCCAATAATTTACAAGCTAAGTACACTTAGTGTGATTTAAAGTGTAGCCATTGTAACTATCTGACTTCAATTCTTATAATATAAAGTTTGTGAATAAAGAGCCTTAAAGCTGCATTTGTTTGGTCATAAAATGTAAAAACATAAATATTGCTGAGTAATTTAGCAATTTAAAATAACCGTTTTCTATTTTTATATATTTTCCAATCGATTTTATTTTTGTGTTGCCAAAGCTGAATTTTCGACATCATTTCTTTATTTCTCAATGTCACATGATCCTTCGCAAATCATTTTAATATGCTGGTTGGTCCCTTAAACTACACCTGAGCCTAACCTTAATCCATGTATTTACCATATTCTCATCTTATCACACAGCTAATTGATCTGCAGCCGTTGTAACTGTAGCTACATTGGCTTCTCTTGTGTTACAGTGTCTCTGGAGAACGTGTTGTTGGACGTGAAGGAGCTTGGTAAGGGCATGGATCTGGTCAGAAGAGAGTGCAGTCTGCATGATCACGCTGTACTCAAAGGCTTCGCCCAGACCAGCGATACTCAACTGGACAAACTGGCCAAAGATGCAAAGACAGCGGAGGTGTGCTTGTTTTTCTTTTATTTCACAAAATACCCTATAGCGATTAAACTGAACTGCATTCTCTGAATCTCATGTTGAATCACTTTGCAGGAGGCCTTTAACAATGTGGTGCTGTACTTCGGGGAGAGTCCTAAAACCACACCCCCCTCTGTGTTCTTCCCAGTGTTTGTGCGCTTCATCAGAGCCTACAAGGTACTGTAATCTATTAAATTATTCACTTACTGTTTTTAGACACACTGAAGTATTATGACTCTTTAAATTATGATGGAAAAATGTTATTTGTTGCTTTTTATAAACATCAAGGCAGGGAGAAATATTTATTCTTTTAGTTTCTAACTATTGTGAGGTAATTTTGAACAAAATCTGGCCAACTTTGCAGACTTTGTGGATGTGTTTACTTGATAACTGGCTGGCGAGTATCTGAAATTTTATTGGTTCTTTTTGTCCGAGTGTGTAGTGGGCTGGTTGTAGCTCTGATGCAGTTTTTAATGAGGTAATCTTTATTTCTACAGTTCATTTGCTCTCCTCAGGCTCATGAAGCACTTTTTTTACTTGTGTATTTGTTCTGCTGTATTTTTCTGTGCTTGGGGTTTGTTCATTATATTTTATATTACATTATATATATTTTATTTTATTTTTCACAATATTTCCTATTATATTTTTCTTTTTGGGAAAGTCTTATTTCTTTTAGTTTAGCTAAATTATATATATATATATATATTAGCCAAACTAAAGGCTTATAATTTTATCTTCAACTGTATTACAAAATATAATAATAATAATAATAATAATAATACCAATAATACCAATAATAATAATAATTATAGATTTTGAACATTGTGCAGCCCTATTATATATAATTATCTTATATATAATAAATATTATTAAATCATTAAATCAAATTATCATCATAAAATAATACAACAACATAATTAAATAGGCAGTTTATTCTGCTGTGTAGACCTGCAAAAGTGAGTGAAAATTATTAAATAATATTCAGATGATCTACCATTTAATTCAAATAAATAAATACAAGTTAAATTTAAAAAATACAAATAATATAACAAATGTAAAGTAAATAAATTTGTGAATACATAAACAAAATAATGTGTGGAGAAAAAGGTTACTAAAAAGAAACAATTTTTAAAAAATTTTTCAAATAAAGCATAATTTTTTTCTTGCAGGTAAGCTATATACATGTCTTCTAAATTTTAAGACAGGGTTCTGTGCACAAGGACTCTCCACATTTATATTGAATTTATATTTATTTTGATATTTATCGGACAATGCCTAGCACCTATTTACATATTCATCAAAGCCAGTGCTTACAACTCTGCACATTTTTGTATGTTTTCCCTAATAAACACCCAATTCAATTATTCAGCTCATTAACAGGGACTTGAAATTGTTGAATTAGATGAGGCCAAAAATGTGTGGATGGGGGATGTAGGGTGAACCCGACCTGCTTTTAAGTCACTAAGGAGGACAGGAAGGAGCCATCCACGTGATCTGTTATCTGACATGTTTACTAAACACCAAGTGCTGAAAGATTTGCTCTGCAAACTGAAAAGCTGCATAAACACTGCGGGCAAAAACACTGCTTTTTTTATGCACTGTCAATTTTGACATTTAAACTTTTTATGCCAAAGTGTGAAGGTTTTTCGGGAGGTCTTTTTGATCACCAGCTACTCTGCATTTTCACTAGCCACAATTTGTTATTGTAAAAATATATTTTATATGCATAAATTTGACGTTGACATGCTAAAATTACTTGATTTAAGTGATGTTATGTCCCCATGCCACCTTAACGTTTTTTTTTTTTTTTTACATGACTTTTTAGGCTCAACACTAAGGATTTACGATTATTTTTCTCTGGCCACACCAAACTAATTATTTCCTTGCCAAAAATTATTAAAAATGTGTCAAAACAAGCTAAATATAGCTGTGTACATACACTTTTTATTCAACAAAAATGTTCTTAAGAAACAATCGAGATTTTAAAAAATAATTCTCATGTATCTAAAACTTTAAACAGTAGTTTTTCCAAGCTAAAGGTCCAAGATCATTAGGTAACTATAGATAAATGGAGAGTTAATCTCCTATTAAAGCAATGTTATTGTAAAGGATGATAACAACCATATTAACAAAAATAACTGCAAGCAAAAAAAAGTAGGTGGAAAACATTCAGTGTGGATGATCACGTTCACGAGGTAAACATTAAGTATTAATAATCCCATTAATAATCTGTTCAAACGATGGTTAAAGCAGAAGCGGCAACAGCTGCTGCATACTGAACAAAAGATCTGAAAATGTCTTGAAAGGAGCAGAACTGTGGGTGCACGACCACCGCTTTTTTCCAATCTATTTCAAAGAGAAACGATCGCACCAGTTGCGTTTTCAAACATGGTTGTTTTGTGTAAGGAATTGGGAGTTTTTAAACACTCGCGCGCTTCATATCAACTGTGCCTTGCTCAAAACGTCAGTAAGTAAAAATCGCCTGTGTCTCACCGTGTTCCTGATCACTCGGTATCCACTGTATGCTTTCTTTTGTTCGCGCGAACAGTGATCAATTGTGCTGCTTTTCAGTTCTAACATCACATTTGCGCGCATATTGACAAACGGTCAAACTAAAATTGTAATCTTCAAGGATGAGGCAGCTCTGGCAACTTAAAAAATATTTTCAGCCAGCCAAAGGGGCTAGTGGGGGTGTGTTAAAGCCCTGATCATACTCCATTAAGTGTTTCTTTTGACACTTTTTCAATTTATGTCTGTAGATTTGATTTCTTAATAGCTTTTTCCCCTACACTAAGAAAAAAAGCCCTAAATTTCCACTTTATGTAAAATACATAGAATTTCACAGTTTTCATATTTCAGTTTTTATACCTGGATCATTGTCCAGAGGTATTTGTTCATACATAATTTGCCTGATTATATGCAACATCTTTATACTACAAAAAAGGTGAAAATGTATTTTCTGAATTTTTGCATGATAAAACAATTTCTAAAATCCTTTCTGTAGAAACCTGTGATTCTAATATGTAAAAAAAACAAAAAAAAAAACGTTCTTTTTCTTCACTTCTTTTTTGTGCAAAAGCATGTGCAAATTAGTGCATATTTAATTAAATAATGCCTAATTTGGATATTTACATTTTACATTTTTAGAAAACTTGCAAAAAATGCAATGCAAAAAAAAATGTTTGCCATTCTTAATAGGTGGTAACTATTAGTCCATTAATGACGCTTTTCACCTGCAGTGTCTTGCCTTAAACCCTGAACTTTCTGTGTGTGTTTATATTCTTTGGCCATCTTTGTTTTAATGTCTTCCTTGTTGGAGCGTCAGGGTGGAGCAGAGGGTGAATAACAGGAAAGGGCAGCTGGGCTGAGATTTAAGGGCAGCTGCTGTGTTTAGACAGGGTTTGCCTTCAACGCCTTTGACCCGGACACACACACACACTTACACACAAACCTCTTCCTCACATTGTTCAGACAGTGGATTTATGAGTTTAGATGAGGAGCCGCGAAACTGCTACAAGATCTCTGTGTGTGTCCGGATTCTCCGAGGTTGCTGGGATTGTTTGGGATTGTGAGGTCGCAGCCTGTGTTTTGTGTAGTGTTGCACTCACCTCTTTACTCGGATGGTTGTGGTTCTCTATAGGAGGCTGTGGAGGAAAATGAACAGAGGAAGAAACAGGAGGAAGCCATGAGAGAAAAACTACTCGCACAGGAGGCCAAACAACACGACCCCAAGGTGAAGCCAGAGAACCTGAGATTAAAAAAAAAAATCATTAATTATTAAATTGTGCTTTACAACATTGTTGTTTTTTAGATAGAAACAATGAAATAATAATAATAGTAATACATATCTTATAATAATAATAATAATAATAATAATAACACATCCAGTGCTCAGCATATATAAGTACACTCCTCACAAATCTATCTTTAAAATTCATATTTTTAATAGGAAGCTCTACAATAGTATATGTGTGCATATACATTTGATAAGTCTGGACTGAAGCCAAATCTGGAGCTATCTAACAAAATAACTTATGATAATGGTCCAAAAATGAGTACATCCAAATTTATGTTATAGAACAGACATGCCCAAACTAGAGGCCGCGTGCCAAAGTTGGCCCATGATAACCTTTGATTTTGCCCACCATCCCATCTGAGAAGAGAGGAAGAATAATGGGGAAGGTTGGGGTGAATGCCTTCAACAGAGATCGTCATTTCTAATTAAACATAACCTTATGTTTGTTTGTTTAACTAATGAACTACAAAAAAGCTAAATGAAATCAAATGTTTCAATAATATGTTGTGAATTAATCAGATTTTTAAAGGGTCATGAAATCCTTAAACTTTTTTAGATGTTGACAAAGTTTTAGCAAGTTGCTAAGTTGCTAAAACCACACTTATAGGACACAAATATTTCACTATCAAGAGAATTATGTTTTTAAATAAAAAAGCATTGAACAGTTGTGTTGTAAATGAGATCATTTATGGTTCATTGTATTATAAGTAGAGTATAAAATAACAAAATGTTGTCTTTCACTTAATATAATTACAGTATTTTTTTCTTTTTCTTTTTAAATATTATTAAATTGGGAAGTTACTGTGCATTTTCAATGTTCACCAGTTAACCAAGCTTGGTTTTCGACTCTTCACGAAAAAAGTTTGGGCACCCCTGTTATAGAAACATAATAAATACAAATAAAAAAGTAAAAATCAAGAGAAGCAAAGAATTGAAAGATTTAGTTGAAATTTTGTAGGTTGTACTAATTTTACAAAATATTGTGAAAATATTATGTACAAAATATTAAAATATTTAGCTTAAATTTAATTGTTTTATCTTTCAATTTCTAAAGATGACTAAAATAATCTTTTAATAAACATATCTGTTTAATAAATTCGTTTCGTTTAAATGCACCAAAATACATTGCCTGAATTCACTGGGAAATGAAGAAAAATATTCATTTTCAAAATGGGGCGTACTCAATTATGCTGAGCACTGTACACACACATTGTTAATCAAATTGGATTTGGGTCATTCCTGGTATACAGTGTTTCTTGTTTTTGGCAAAAAAATAAAAATAAAATGTTTTTGATCAACCATGTAAGTGTATAAGTAATTCAATGAGAAGTATATATCAATAATGTATTTTTGTTTTACATGTAAAAATAGCATGAAAAACATTTTTCAACAAATTATTAGCATTAGAATATTGTTTATTGATGATGAATTATTAATATTTTTATGCTGTCATTATGAAATGATCACAAGAAAATTGTATTGTTAATTGTCCCCATTTTCAGTTGTTTATCAAACCAGATTTGAATATATCCAGGTGTTTTGTTCCTTTTAGACAAATAAATAAATAAATTCACTCAAAATTTATATTTTCTGCAAACTACTTAACTAAAATGAGCTGAAACAACATAATTCTTGAGATTTCATTGGGACTACTTAATTTTTCATGTACAATCATAAATTTGTTAAAAGTGTTAAGTTAATCTAATGGATTTGTGTTGGGTCAACATGAATCAATTATGTGGAACCTTGCATTTTTTACAGTGTAAGTAAGTAAGCTAGTTATGTAAGCTAGTTAGTTATGTTTTCCAGTTCTGGATTGAAGCTAGAAGGGCTTCCACTGCATAAAACATCTGCTGTGGCAACCCCTGATTAATAAAGGGACTATTTAGAAAATTAAATGAATGAATGAATGAGTTAATGATGTAGGGGAATCTACAACATAATATCACACCAAAAGAAATTGTAAAGAAATAAATTAGTTAAATCTTGATTAACCATAGGTATATAAATGTAAGCAATTATGTGCTAAATTCAATGGATGAATTAAAAAATTCAACCCTGTTAGGAACAAATAAATAAATATATATATTTATATATATATATATATATATATATATATATATATATATATATATATATATATATATATATATATATATATATATATATATATATACATAAAATACCTAGTGGAATTCTAAACGAAGGGAATCATTACATTATTAAATGCAACTAACTTATCTTTCATGTTACTGTGCTTAATTAGCATTGTATTGTAGCAAATTTGCCCCAAACCTCCTTCAATAGGTTTTTCTTTTGAATAAAACAAGTGTTAACTATATGTTTGGTGACCTCATGGCAGGTCCAGGCTCAGAAGAAGCGTCACCAGCAGCAGGAACTGATCGCGGAGCTGCGTCGCAGACAAGCCAAAGACCACCGGCCAGTGTATGAGGGCAAAGATGGCACCATTGAAGACATCATCACAGGTGGGCCGAGCAGGACTACATTACCCATCAGCCAGGGCTACAGAATCACTGTGGTGGTCCATAGCTCTCCCCGTCAGCAGTGTACTCTGTGTTATGTCAAACAGCAGCCCTTACAGCTCCGTGACCACACATTACAAGTGCACATCAGCTAAAAATCATGCTTTAGACTGTGATTCAACTCTCAGGGATCTTCACTTAATTATATTAAGCACTAACTAAAAGTGTCAATAAATCATACAGATTTTTCATGTTGTGATATTGAAATACAGCCAAAAATGTAGTGTAAAGATTGTGCACATGCTTACAGAAATGTATAGCTTAATTATAAACAATATCCCAGCCTTACTGAAGCCATAGTAGATATTACTGACAAAATAACGAATAATAATTTCTCCTGTTCTCCTCAGCCACAGAGAATTCAGGATTTGATCTGCATTAATGCTTCCTATTTAAGTAGTTTCGTCATAACCTGTGTTTTGTTTTGATGTGTATATATGTTTAACATAATGGTTTATTCTTAAAGGTCATCCATGTCTTCTGTGTCCAGGGGCATCATTGATTAATATATTTAATATTTCTTCCTTAAAAAAACATATTTCACAATCTGAGGTTTACAATACTGTTCAGAAGTTTGGGGTTGGTAAAAGGCGTTTTAATGCTTTTAAACGTATTTCATTCTGACCAATGTTTCATTTATTTGTTAAAAACATGCAAATTATTAATATAATATTATTTATGGATATTCATATTTTGGAAAGTGGAAATTTTTTGTACTTTGAAATGTGTTTTATTAATTTGTCATTTATTCCTGTGATGGCAAAGCTGATTTTCCGCATAATTACGTCACTATTAATTATTAATATAATCTTTTAGCTGTCTATATGATGATTTGAAGCTCTAGAAATCACTGTAAACTATTTTTTGTAACACTAACAATCAGTGGTCAATTTCGTACGTGTGAAATTAATTTCATTTCTTCCTAAATTCAGTTGTAATGTTCCTTGATTTTTTTTTCAGTTTTCATAGACTAAATTTGAATTGTTAAAAACTATTCTAAAATTGAATAACAATAAATAATTTAACCCACTAAATTAGTTTGACCTTTTCTCAAATTCTGTATTTTTCCTTTTTTTGCAATGATTCCTAAACAAAGAATCATCATCATCATCATTATTATTTGGTTAAACTGAAATAAGTCATATTTATATAGTACTTATCCAGATTAATTTTCACAGAACCTAGTCCACAATTCAGATTTGTTTAGGTACATATCACTATTTTTATTTTACTCATCCAAAATGTAGCAAATTCCATAACATTCCAAGTTAAATAGCAAATTCTGTTTTCATGAAGGGATTCAGGGTAAAGTCTAGATGGCATACAGCTGTGGATACATCAATATTGCATAATTTTTTTGTGACACTGTACAACAATATTAATATGTAACATTAATAATAAATCTTTTGAAGGTTGGGGTAGGAGTAGATGTTTATAAAATACAATTTATTGGGTAATTTAATAAATTATCTGAATAATTGCCAATAACTTCTGGCTGTATATCTATCATTTTCCCTGCTGCATAACTAAATAGACAATAATTAGAAAAAAAATCATACTGACCCTAAATGTCTGAACAGTATTGTACCTAGAATATTTTGTGATGTTTTGATACTTGATTATACAAAATTGTCCAGCCATACAGGCGGCAAGCAAGGTGACTCCTGCGACTATTCTATGGCTGTTAAAAAGGATTGAGTATATTGTGCACTCTTATATGAGCAGCCAGTTTGCTCGTGCTTAACCTCAGATGTGATATTTTCTGTCTGCCCTCCTTCCTCCTCCTCAGTGCTGAAGAGTGTGCCCTTCACAGCCCGCACGGCCAAACGGGGCTCGCGCTTCTTCTGCGATGCCAACCTCTTCGATGAGTCCATCTGCTAGCCCTCCCCCCCAAACCCCCCAAAACTGACCCTAATGCCGCAGGTTGTCCCGTTCTTATACCAATCGCAAACTGCATGCATACAACCACTCGCATGAGCCTCTCCGGTTACCCACAACTCTCTACTAACCTGAGCACAACACTAGGGTAGAAGGAAACCCAAACCTCTGGCTGTTCAGGGATCTGAAACATGGACCGGCCAAATCTTTCATGGGGGAATTATGACAAATAGACTTAAACTAAACTAAACTAATCTAAAATAAAATATTGAAATGAAATTACTAAAATAAAATAAAATTAAATACAATTAATTAAAAGTAAAAAAAATGTATTAATTGCCCCAGTGTTGGGTTGCAGCTGGAAGGGCATCCACTGCGTAAAACAAATGCTGGATAAGTTGGTAGTTCATTCCGCTGTGGCGACCCCAGATTAATAAAGGGACTAAACCAAAAAGAAAATGAATGAATGAATGAATGAATGAATAAAATTAAATCAAATTAAAATGGTATTTTATTGTGTTTATATATTTCCTTGGCAGCTATATTAAGCTCTATTTAAGTTTTGGATAAATAGTAATAGAATAGAATAGAATAGAATAGAATAGAATAGAATAGAATAGAATAGAATAGAATAGAATAGAATAGAATAGAATAGAAATGGGGGTATTTTTGTATAAAGTATTAAAAACATTTTTTACCATTAAAAGGTTCCTAAACCACACGTTTGTGAAAGTCATGTGTTTTTTTTAAGTGATACTTACCTAATTTAATATTAATGAACATTGCGGTTGTTAAAAAAATGAGTTATGACTCATGGGTCTTTCTATGTGTCATTTTGTCCAGAAAGATTTGGCCTGTAAAACAGTCCTTGTAATGTTTCACTTGGTTTGTCATCTGCTAACTCTCATCTTTTCTCCCATAACTTTCTGTTTTACCTTTCTAGCACAAAAGGGGATCAGTCTGAGTAAATTTGAGCACAAAATTATTGGAGGGTAAGAAAGGCATCATGGAGCTTCATTTCGCTTCGCTCCTGTCTGCCTTTTTACCGTCGGCTCGATGGCTTTAGCAGTGTTATGTTTTGCAAAATGCTACATTGCTAAAGCTTATGCAGCCAAATAGTCTTGAACTGAATATTGCTGTTTTTTTTTTTGTTTTTTTTTTGCACAGTTTATGATATAACCCTAATTCTGAATAAGTTAGACTTGTAAAAAAAAAATAAAAAAAAGTAAAATATAGAATCTGTGATTTGTTAATTATCTTTAAACTGAAATGAACTACACTGTAAAAAAAATAACAGTTATTTACAGGTTCCACATTTTGTGACACACAGGTGTTTTCCGTTTATTTCCGTTAATGAATTATGGGACCTTGATCTCGGCTCTGTCGTCTTTTCATGTTTACTCCTTACTTTTGTGCATAAGGAAACGGTGGAAACTCACTCTACTGAAGACATTCATTAGCCTACATATTTATTTATTTTGTTTGTTAAGAGCAAAGATTTGTTTCAAAACTGTTTTAAATTCCGTTCTAATTTCCGGCAAACAAATAAATAAACAATAATAATGACGTGTGGTCAAAAAACTATAATTGTTATATAGTTATATCCAAGCATACGTCCAATTCTTATGCCCCATATGGTGATGCATGTTGTTGCATGATGCTTTCAGTTGGTCAATAGGGTGGACTATTTCAGTTTCTCAAAATAACAACGCGTCAACCTTAACACACCTCCTTTATAGACCAGCACACCCATGAGTCCACAAAGTGGCGCAAATTGATTTGTTATTCAAACAACGTGGTGCAAAACATGAAAATTAGGGTTGCGCTGGTCTCAAAATAGCAACAAATCGCGCATAACACGCCTTATTGCGCCGTGTATGATTGGGCCCTAAAAGTAGTTGGAAGAAAGGTTAAGGCCTCACAATGATATTATAAGCATGAATCATAATAATTATTATAATAACAATAAAACATTTTTAATATGCGGAGATTTTTTGTGTAACAAAAGTTAAAAGAAAAGAGTTCTAAGGTAATTGTATTCTGTAAAAATAAACATCAATTTCTTTACATTTTGATGGCTGCAGCACACTCAAAAAAAAAGTCAGTGGAATGTTTAACAGTTCCTTTCGATTGCAATTTTTAATAGTTTGCGAACTGGGGATGCAGAAATGAAAAATAATTAACAAACCACTATATTTTTGATTTCACTGTATTACACAAAATGTCAACTTTTTTGAAATTAGGGTTGTATTTTATGACATGTAGTTTACAGTGTTGAATAAATATAATATAATTTATCCTTAAACCTTTTTGATTGCACCTAATTGTAGAGATAGTATTGCAAAATACAAAATATTTTTGCGATGAAAACATTGGTTGTTACACAACTTTAGTCACTATTTGAAGTCGATCAAAACCATTTATCAGAGTCGTCCTAAAACTATTAAACAACACCCATTCTTGTTTTGGGACATTTTAGAAAAAAACTTGTTGATCCACTTCAAATGTTAATTACAGCATTATTTAGCTAGCATCTATTCCTAGGTCTTAGGAAAGTATCCTTGAATGAAGACTGTTTTATTTCTTGTCATGTTTGTTGCATGTAAAGCTGTGTTTGTCTGCTGTTTGTCTGGCTAACATGTTCATGTCGGTTGTCACATGCATGCAAATCTGTGTTTTCTTCAGCAAGATCTACATGGAAAGCTCATATAGTGTTTCATCATGCACTCAAAGCCTTACTGAACACTCAGTCTAGCAGTTCATGTGTGTTTGTGGTGTCAAATGGTCTTTCTGCAGTCAGTGCATTTTGTCGTGTGTCTGTTCATGTTTTACTGTGTATTCTTTATAGGATCAGGCCATCAGATGTCTATACTTGAACAGTGGTTGCTAACCATGACGTATTTTGGAAAAAAGCAAATGATAAAATTGGCTAAACAACTAGAAAATATATTCAGTATTATTGGCATTATCTTGAAACAAAGTTAGAAAGTCAAATTCATTATTTGTAAAGTTGCCAAGGTCAATTTAAGATTCATTCTGAAATGAATTACATTTTTAATAATATTTATTTATTTATAATTAGTATAATTATTTTAAATTGTTGACACTCCTAGTTTCTAAAAAAAAAGGTTGATAACCAGTGTACTAGGAACTGCATATTTTTAAACATGAATGGTTCACCCAAACATATCTTTTGAAATGCGAATGATTTTATTTCTGTCATGTAACATGAATGGACATGTTTTGTAGAATGACCAAGCTGCTGTTTAACATGTTCGCATTTGGTTCGTCCCAATTTCTGTTTAACGGAGAGCAGATTGTTTCAACACATTTCTAAACATAATAGTTTAAATAACTCATTTCTAATAACTGATTTATTTTATCTTTGCCATGATGACAGTAAATAATATTTAACTAGATATTTTTCAAGACACTTCTATACTGCCTAAAGTAATATTTAAGGCTTAAGTAGGTTGTATAGGGAACTAGGCAGGTTAGGGAACTAGGCAGGTTAGGGAAATTAGGCAAGTTATTAAGGGGCTAATAATTTTGACCTTAAAATGATTTTTAAAAAATTAAAACCTGCTTTTATTCTAGCCAAAATAAAACAAATAAGACTTTCTGTAGAAGAAAAAAATATTATCAGACATACTGTGAAAATGTCCTTGCTCTGTTAAACATCATTTGGCAAATATTTAAAAAAGAAAGAAAATTTAAAGGGGGGCTAATAGTTCTGACCAACTGTGTGTAGTGAATATGAATTTAAGAAATTTGTTATAATTATTTTGTAACGCATTTTTTTACAACTATAATGTTTAAAATATATTATATGTTATTATGTAATTTTATTTTTATATCATTAATTTAAACTATTATATATTTACATTTAATTACAATTAAATTCAATTTAATTAAAGGGACAGTGCACCTAATAAAAAAGAAAATTTGCTAGTAAATTACTCACCCAAGACATACACTAGGTGACAGTAGATCATTAAAGAATTTCCTTAAAAATTTATTATATATTAAAAAACAAAAAAACACTGACTGTTTGGCCAGAGGGTGAGTAAATCAACAGCATTTTTTTTTTTCATTTTTGTAACCATACCTTCATGTGCACTATGTCTGTATCTTATTCGCTTGTTTTCTTTGTTAAAAATTGGATTTAACTTTTTTTCAGCTGTTTGCTGAAAACCATGACATAAGGCCAGTTAAATGACTCATTTTGGGTGAACTGTTCTTTTTTTAAGATCTGAGAACTTACAAAGTAAAGCAACTTTTGTTTTCTTTAAGAAATGATTGTTATTTGCAGTCAAGTGAAGTGGTGAGTGACCCCTGCGGCCCTGAGTGTCCCCTGATCTAACTCTTAACTCTCTGCGTTCCCCTGCTCATAGATCTCCGAAACCAGCCCTTCCTGCGAGCTGACGCGGTCATCCGGAACGGTTGGAAGCGACCCTAAAGACCCCTCACTCACTCACCCTCTGCTCCTCTCCCCCTGCTTTCTCCTCAAATGGCGTCTTCCTGCGATTCACAGTGGCTGAGGGAAGCACAGGACCAAACCACTGCCGCTGGTTTAAAGGGGAGGGCGGGAGTGGTAGTTGTTATTTATTTGTGGAAACTCTGCACTGGAGGCTCTTTTTACTAAAGCCATAAAAAGCACAGACAATAATGGCTGTCCTCATGAGCAAAAATCCAGAGGAGCGTCACTAAAAGCTTGCGTTGGCACTTGGAAAAAAAATGGCTGTGGTTGATACGCAGGCAGCGCTAACACTAACGTTAGCCTGCTGACCCTGAAGAGCCTTCCATTGACGTCCATTCATGTGGATTTCCTCTTATTGTGCAATGCAAGCATGACTTTCTGTCAAGTGGGAGCGTTGAGGTCACCGACTTCCTGACCAGAGCCTGTTTGGACAGTTTTGTTTTATTAACTATGAACTCAATCTAGTTCAGTTAGTATTTTAACCCAGAACCAGGGCTACGATTACAAAGAAGTGCCTTTCTGTCGAGTCAGTATTATTTCTAATAGTCAACATTTATGTATCGAAGTGTTAATCGTTATGCTCTGTGTAAATATAATATGCAATTACCCCCAAAAATGCATTGCAGCTTTAACAGAAGAGAATAAGAGCTCTGTTTGACTGACCGTGTGCCTTGTTATTGTTATTAATGGTGCCTGTATGTTTAGCTAATGTGCATGTATCACAACAAAGTGTACATAATGTTATATTATGCCATGAAAATGTTCAGAATATCCGTTCTTTTTAACCTACAGATTTATAATGTATATAAATGCGGTTTACTCTTCTTTTTTTTTAAATGAGAAATAGCCAGGACTGTAAACAGAATCTTTTGGGTGTGCAATTTAAAGTCATACACTCTAAATCAGTAGCCCACATCGAAGAATAGGTGGTTTTAGCCTACGTTTTACAGTTGTTTCTCATGCCCTCATGTAATTATTATACTCTTTGCACTATCAATCATTGAATAAGAGCTGATTGTACAGCTAGTTACTCGCTCTAAAAAAATGAGCTGCAAGTAATGAACTTAAGGCTGTGCTTTATTGTAAATATTAGCTTTGCTTTGCATCTGATTTTCTTTACAATATAGCACAGCTTCATTTGTGTTGCTTTTGCAGTTCATGTTGAAAAATATCAAGGAAAAAATATTTTTCAAATATAAAGCAAATAAGTTTTGTGGTAGAAAAGTGTTATGAAAGCTAGTTTCTGCCTTGAACGAAGATGAAGGTATACAACATTTTACATGGAAATTCTCAGAATTTTGAGATTGCCTCAGATTTCAGGCTTCTGTAGTCACAATTGTTAGAAATGACTGCTAAAAAAAAAGTTTCATCCCAATTACTTCACTTGACTCGATTTGAGTTGAGTAAACACAAAAATGTCCTGAAGTTTGTTGCCTTAAAATTTAAACTTGAGTCAACTTTTTTTTTACCATTACAGTTTTGAAGTTGCAATTCTGAGTAAGAAAAGTTTCTAAAGAAAAAAAAAATTATATTGAGAGAAACACAAAGTTCTGAGGAAAAAGTCAAAAGCAAACTCAGAATTCTTCGGGGGAAAAAATTGTAGCTGTAAAAATTCTGAATTGTCAAATGTGAAAATGAGCAAATTGTGAGAAATGATAATAATAACATATCACGTTTGTGTAATTAAATTTGTTTTCCATCCCAAAGGCAGAAACTGGTTTCCATACATGACAGGATGTTGCTGTGCAACAAAAAGCAACCTTTGGCTCTGCAGTGTTATGAAAAGGTATTTTACATTACAGCTACTGGAATGATGTTCTGACCAATCAGAAACCATGATCAATCCATTTATTAAAAAAGGGACGTTACTGTATGACACTGCAAACTTGTGAGAAATGAACAAATATGAATTCAACACTAATTTTTATACATTTCTTATACTGAACTTTTTTATACTTGGGACCATAGCATAAACTAAATAAAGCCATTAGGGAGGAAAAGCAAAGCACAAGTTGAATGTACCAAAGTTTTCAATTTATTTGGTTGATATGGACCAATGAATGCAAACGTTAACTGGATATTCTGTTAAAGTGGCAAATAAAATCATTTCAGAATCAACTTTGTCTTAATTCCATCAACTATGTTTTAACAGCATATACTGTACTGCTGCTGAGTTTTAATAATTCAACTGAGACATATTTATGTATTTAATATTTATTTATCTATTAATAATAGCGCCCCTCAAATTTTCTTTCAGCATTTACTCACCTTCAAGTTGTTCCAAATACATTTTAAAAAAGTACTTCTGCTAAACACGTATTGTTAAGACAGTCTCTGATCACTACTGACTTCCATAATATAAATAGCTATGACAAACATTAAAAGACTTCTAGAAAATCATCATGTAATTTCAATTTGCTATCTAGATGATTGAGTAAACATCTTGTTAATGTAAATGTCTGATAACACATCATAAACAAACCTAAAAGATGTAAACTTTACTGTTGGGGATGTTTTCATACACTCTGGGGTGATTTGGAGTCTTAATTTGGCCATTACTTTCTCTGTTTCAGCTAGCGGAATGATTTTTGTGATTAATCTTATTTTGACATGTATTTTGAGAAAATGCTTAGAATTTTTTTAAAGTACTCAACAATACACTCTGGGCAAATTTACTAGCCTTTTATTATGTTTGGGATAAAAACATTCACTGAAATTACCAGCTGTTAAAATGCACCAGATAAATATATTTTTTAAATTCTTTACTGAAATGTAACTTTTTAATTGCAAATTCATAAATGATGTCACTGATTTGGTGAAAAAACACAAAATGACGTACTTTCAGAATAAACCTTAATTTTAAACTGGTTTTCTTTCAACTCTTATCACAGTCTTGAACATGTGAAACAGTATTGCCTTTGATGCATTGTTTTTTTTTTTATCTTTTCTCCCCATTTTACTGTTGGTGGCTGTTTTTGCCCCATTGACTTCCATTATAACCACTTTTTTATTACAAAGCCATGACCCCATATAATCATGCATCTTTATATGTTGGTGCTTTCCCTGTTGGGAAGATGTAACATTTTCATAGGCCTGAGCAAAAAAAAAAAAGTTTAGTTTCTGGATTATATAGAGTATAACAGCAAATTAGAGGGTTTGTATTTGTGTCTGAGTGTGTGAGAGTGACCTTTGTGCACTTACCTTGATGTGTTTGAGAAAATCATAATATACTGTACATCTCAGCTCTCAGAACTACATGGAACAAACAAAAACAAAGACTGTGTATTTATGCACCATCAAATGTGCTTATAATGGAAGTCAGTGGGCCAAAAACAGCCACCAACAGTAAATCAGGGGAAAAAAAATTAAAATCAAACAATGAATCAAAACCAATGTTGTTACTAATCGTTCACATGTCCAAGACTGTGATAAAAGATAAAAAAGAGATTGAAAATTTTTAAATTGAAAATATGTCATTTTGTGTGTCTTTCTCTCCAAATCAGTGACATCATATGTGAATTTGGCAATTAGAGTTAAAACCCAGTAACTTTTAGAAACATTAAGTCGTTTTGATCAGGGATGAGGTTGATTAATAGATTTATGCAAACTTTTTGAAAGAAATATTTATCTGATGCATTTTTACAGCAGTTTAACTTAGTGAATGTTTTCACCCAAATATAGCAAAAGGGTAGTAAAATTAAACAGTGCACTGGGTTAATAGTGTTCTCTAAATTTAAAAATAATTCAAATTTACAACACCTAATATTAATTTAATCATGTCTAAAAACCTGTAAATTACTAGTTTACAGTATAAAACTAAAACAAATAACAGTTTACCCATTAACAAACTTCAAATCTTTTTCATCTAGTTTCTTATTATCATTTTTTAATGTATTTAATTTTTTTATTCAATGGAAGTCAGTTACAAGCTTTTGATTTTTGTGCAAACTATCAACTAAGCTGTAAAATAATTTCAAGAGTTCACACAGCTAATGATTGATTATAAAGCTTGTTTGGCATGCTGTCACGCGAGAGAGCCCTGAGCTCATAAGATCCTCGAGCCCAGGGCTCCCTCCCGTTTGCAAGGCGAGAAGGGAGTTTGAGCTCAGGTAGATCTCAAGAACTCCCCTGCTGTAGTAGCTAATGAACAGATAGTGACTGCTTCTTAAGAGATAACCACTTACTAGGAGCTATGGTGTCAATTTGGTTTAGCCAATTAAGTTGTATGTTTTTGAACAGTGGGAGGAAACCGGGGAAAACCAAAGTGAGCACGGGGAGAACGTGCAAACTGCACTGAAACATCGGCTGGCTTGGTAAGGACTAGAACCAGTGACGTTCTTGCTGTGGGGCAACAGTGCTGACCACTGGGCCACCCTGCCACCCATCTAGGAAAGGAGGAAAAATAGGGGTGGAAGGGGAAATTCTTCCAAACGATGATGGCTGTTATATGAAACTTAGGGTATTTATAGTGGCTTAGGAATCGTTTGATTGGTGAATCCTAAATTGAATAATGCTGAACCGGCAGCAAGCAATCATAAACACTTGATCCTCTCGAAATTAAGTTTATAAATAAACTTCACTTAGTACATTTCCCTAAAGACCCCCTAACTTCTAAACTACAACCAAATCCACAAACCACTTATATTTCAGTTCTGTACACATTTTTTTATTTCTTAAAATGCGTGTTATGGTCTGTGAATCATCAAGTTTCTCATCTCTTCAAAAGAAGGGCTGAGCCACCATGCATTTCTACTATAAAAAGCAGTTTAATTATTTTGTATATAAAAAAATAAAAACAAAACTACAGAAACGGTTGCAGGGTCGTGACACTAGTCATCTGTGACAGTAAAATGCTGACAAGGGCCGCACTAAAATGACATTTGATCGTAAACAGAGCAGACACTTGACGTTAAGTCCAGATGCTTGGGATGAATACTGTTAAGATGCATCTCGTGGAGCCGACGTGAGTCTTTTTTTTTTTTGCACTGTTGAATCCATGCATTAGCCTACGGGGCGCACGGTTACCTCCATTAGAAGCGGTGGGTGTCTTTCTCTCTCTACAGCTCAGGCGGATGAGAATGAGAAGAGTAGCAGCAAGGCAGTGAGTTGTTACTGGATCCACACGAACCTCACAGAAATGCACTTACACTGAGCATTAAAAGTCCAGAAGACACAAAACTAGTGAACTAAAAGTGACACAGAGCTTCCACCCAAAACAGTTCTGGTGAAAAGCGAGAGCAGACGACGATCCAGTCATCTCCTGGCCGTTTCCCACTGGAAGACATGGTGTCAGATCAGGCCTGCTGTCCATCAATCCTTTGGACGTACCGCTAACGTACAAACACCAAGGCCACTGTTACCCTGGAAACACTTCTGGAATGTTCTTACATTGACCGCCATTCATTCCTTTCATCCATTTAAAACAAAGCTAAAACAAAGACAGGTATTATATACTGCTATTCGTACGGGTGTCCGCTTGTATTCCTGGGTATATTTGTCAAGACACTTCTGTTAATTATATATGTAAATATATATAAAATCAATCTGTGCAAGGAGTATGACAATCATCGTAAGCATTGTTCTCTGAGATAACAGTATAGAAATAAAAGCGATGCTGACTTGTCCACTCACTCTCGCACACAGATTCATCCTTATTCAGCCATCTGAAATCACACATGGGCAAAGTCAGCATCAGTATCATTCAGTCGGCCGTATCGTATTGTATCGTATCCCTCCCTTAGATTTCAATAGCAACAATTGGCAATTTTGTTTTTCCTAAAACAAACTATACAATTCGTACAAAAATAAACTTAACCAAACCAAAAAAAAACAAAAAAAAACAAACAAACAGATTTCCCATATTTTTGTCGAGCACAGAGGTAGTGGCTAAATGGAGGGGAAGGGCGAAAAAATTAAGCAAGCAAACATCTGAAAATGGAGGGAAAATAAAAGCATTGAAAAAAAAAAAGTTTTCTTTTGTTGACCAGAAGGATTTCTTGAAGAATAAAATATAATACTGCAATCACATACAAAAGTGTCCTTTTTTCCTATCTTTTTTTTTGTTACATTTTGTACAGTGTTCCCGCTCTTGTTGCTTTTCATCTGTCATGTAAAGGCATATGGGTCTGCGTGAGGGTGGCGTGTGGCCGGTAATCTACGCCAGCGGGTCTCCCATGTCATCGTCTCCTGCAGACAGCAGCTCTTTCTTCTCGTCTGTGCTGGCCAGAGAGTTACGGCTGTTATGTGCACCCATGTAGAGCGTGGCGTACACGGGGTTTGTGAAGTTTGTGGGCTGGGAGAGAGATAAACAATATAGATAAGTGTTTTAATCTGAAATATTCAGTGCATTTAAGTTTTCATTACAACTTTACATACTTTACCACAATAAATAATGTTAAGATTTGTTGTTATATTTTAATTTTGTTATCAAATTATTAGTGTTTGCAAAGACTAGATATTCCTCTATTTAAACTCTTCTAAAATGCATGATATGTGTTCCATCTTGAGAAAGAGCACCAATAAAAACCTTACAGCCAGGAACAATGGATTATTTATGTGCTTAAATTATAAGTTTTAATGTCATTACTAGACCTAATAATAAAAAAAAAAAAAATATTGGTATTGAGACTTACATGGGCCACTGATCATAAATATATCAATATGGCAACTGATATATCTGGACACTAATATTTCATACAGTAAATATATCGATATGGCCACAACCAATCATAAATATAACGATAAGACCACCAATATAACATGTGTATATATACCGATATGGCAACTACTACATCATAAATATACCGATATGGCCAACAATATATCATAAATCTACTGATATGACATCATACAAATAGTACGCAGATAAGCCAACACATCATAAATATACCAATATATCATAGAATTTATCAATACGGCCATCAATACATCATAGATATATCATTTTGGCCACCAATATATCATAAATGTATCAAAATGGCCGCCAAAATAGCATACATATTTAAATATGACCACATATATATGATAATTATAATGACATGTCCACAGATCTATCATGTATATACTGATATGCCCACTGATAAATCCTAAATGCACAGATATGGCCATCAATATATCTTACATGTTCCTATGTGGCCACCAATATATCATAAATATACTGATATGGACACCAATATGTGACAAGTAAACCAATATGGCCACTAATATATTATAAATATATCGATATGGCCACCAATATATAATACATGCGCAGATAAGCTGACACATCATAAAAATACCAATATATCATAAAATGTATGAATATTTTATAGATTTATTATGGCCCTTAAATGTATCATAAATGTATCAACATGGCCACCAATATATCATAAATATACCGATATGGCCACCAATATATCACAAATATACCGATATGGCCACCAATATATCATAAATATACCGATATGGCCACCAATATATCATAAATATACCGATATGGCCAACAATATTTCATAAATATACCGATATGGCCACCAATATATCATAAATATACAGATATGGCCACCAATATATCATAAATATACAGATATGTCCACCAATATGTCATAAATATACTGATATGGCCACCAATAGGTCATAAATATACCGATATGGCCACCAATATATCATAAATATACAGATATGGCCACCAATATGTCATTAATATACAAATTTCGCCATCAATCTATCATACATATTCCTATGTGGCTACCAATGTGTTATAAATATACCAATATGGCCATCAATATATCATAAATATACTGATATGGCCACCAATATGTCATTAATATATATCGATATGGCCACCAATATATCATTAATATATCGATATGGCCACCAATATGTCATAAATATACCAATATGGTCACCAATATATTATAAATATGCAGATATGACCACCAATATATCATAAATATACAGATATGGCCACCAATATATCATAAATATACAGATATGGCCACCAATATGTCATTAATATACAGATATGGCCACCAATGTCATAAATATACCAATATGGCCACCAATATGTCATAAATATACAGATATGGCCACCAATATGTCATAAATATACCAATATGGTCACCAATATATTATAAATATGCAGATATGGCCACCAATATATCATAAATATACAGATATGGCCACCAATATATCATAAATATACAGATATGGCCACCAATATATCATAAATATACAGATATGGCCACCAATATGTCATTAATATACAGATATGGCCACCAATGTCATAAATATACCAATATGGCCACCAATATGTCATAAATATATTGATATGGCCACCAATTTATCATAAATATACAGATATGGCCATCAATATGTCATAAATACACCAATATGGCCACCAATATATCATGAATAAACCGATATTTCCAAAAATCTGCTGATTTACTGACATGACCACTGTTACTATGACCATCAAATATATCAATATGGCCAAGGATTTATTGGTCATAACTAATGCATACATACACACTAAAAATAACCTCGCGCCTTGAAAGGGAGAAAACGAAAGCCTCACCTTGTCTGGATCCAGTGTGAAGTCCGAGTCCAGCAGCTCCCCTGCATCATCATCGGGTTCTCCTTCATAAATCTTGTACGCCGGGTTCCCGATCTCTACATTCATGGCTCCATTGGTCATCCTCTGGTGCTGGAATCCCTTAGCACTGCAGACACAAACACAGACGAGCAGTTACATCTTCATCCCAACTTCTTCACAAACACACCTCTGCAGACTGAGCCAAGGCACAGGAAGTTACACACACGCGCAAACAAAATAGCCTAAATCTTCAAGCAACTCACGAACACAGAGACACAGCTACATCCACCAGGGTCTCTCTCTCTCCTGCCATATAAACATGTGCAAGGAGCCATGACACTTTGAGGAACCATCCATTTGCTTTCAGGCATCTTAGAGAAAGCTGGATATCCACAAGACATGGTCCAGCACGGTCAATGAGGGGGCCAAACACTTCAAGCACAGCAACACTGCTCTCACGGACAGAAATATGTATAAACGGACACACGTCTACAAGATGGAGGAGTGAGAGGAACAGGACACGGCCCAATGCTGTGTCCTGGACCAGCCAGTTGATCTATTTTAGTTGTTGAACAATAGATCCCTGTGTTGAAACTGGTAAGAACCCCAGGAATAAGCACAGTTACAGCACAGGATCAAGCAGAAGAAGCGGGGAGAAAGAGAGGAAGAGGATGATGGAGAGGAAAAGAGGATGGAGAAGATGATGGGTCCCTGCTGTTATAGAGTCAGAGTTACCGCGAACATCTGGAGCTGGGCTTGCCCCGCATCACAGACCTGAGAGACAGAGAGATGCAGTTTAACAGAGATAGATAGATAGATAGATAGATAGATAGATAGATAGATAGATAGATAGATAGATAGATAGATAGATAGATAGATAGATAGATAGATAGATAGATAGATAGATAGATAGATAGATAGATAGATAGATAGATAGATAGAAAAAGAAGAGAGCTGGAAGCTGTAGTGTTAAATTAAAGAGTAATGTGGAGATATTAATGCTCTAAAAGCAGGGGTCTTTAACATGAGGAATAGTGGTCCAAGCTAAACTGGGTGAAAAATTATTCTATAAAAAAAATAAATACACAAAGTAAGTCTTTGTTAATTTTAGGGTTGCACAATATATCACTTCAGCATCGATACTGCAATGTGCACATCCACAATAGTCACATCACAGGATCAGCAATGTTGAGTTGAGATTATATAGTTTAGAATTATATATATTGTTTTATTGGAATTATATTGCCAAAGATCAAAATAAACAACATTTATGGAGTTAGTGCAGAGTTTAAACTTAATGGAGTAAATCTTTTTGTTTGTACATGTTTTCAGCAGCTAAGAGCATAAAGAGAAAAACATAATTTTATTGAACGTTTAAACAGTAAAGTCTTTGCAGTGTTATTTTAAGTTTGGCTCTTTTTTTTTTATTTTTTTTATATATTTTCTATACCCGAATATGATTTAACTTTACCCTGAAAACCATAAAGCACTGGTTACTTCACTCTTAAATTTGCATATTACATTACATCCATGATTTGTTCCTCTACAAAATCATGCCAATTGATTGAAAATTAATACATTGTTTCCAATTAGGGCTATTTAATTCATCTGCTGAAATTGAATATAAATTGCAACAAATATTGCAGAAATACAAAATATGTCAAACATTTTTAATATGTTGTAGCCTCAGTACACATAATTTGTTAATTCATTGTGAATTTCAACAATAATCTATTAGTGTGCGCTTTTAATTACTCAGATATGTTTTTAAGGCTCATGACAGTAAGACTGAAAACAAATTTTAACCATATGGGAACAAAAATTATAAACTTTGCCACATTACATTTATTATAGATTTATTATGTTTAATTATTATTTAATTAAGTGTTATTTTAGAATTGATAATTGAATTTATTTACCTCAATGTTGTAATACTCCACCAAAAAACACAGTGTATTTCCTTTCTATCTGTGTTTTAATATTTTTATAATTATAATAATAATTATATATATATATATATTTGGATATTTTATGCAGATGCACTCCCCTATAAAATCATCCCAATCAATGTAAAATTGTGAATTCTTCCCAAAAAGCTAAAGTCATTTTGTGAAATTATATTCATATCACAATTTACACTAAATCGCAGAAATACAAAATATTGTAAAAATGTCAGTTTTTTTTCCAATATCGTGCAACCCTGGTTTTAGGTTAACTATAAATGTTATTATTAATTATTAACCTTCAACTGCTCGCCAACAAATTTTTGAACAAAGCACAACAACATATAATTATCACTTAAAGTACTTACCCCCACTTAATTATTAACCTATAACACATAATTATATCTTTACTATCTTCTCTGGTAGATGGTTATTTTATTATACTATTTTCTTGTACGTGCATTTTTAAAAGGATTTCTTCAACAAATTTTCATTCACCAGAAATAAAAAAATAGTCTAAAACCTAATTAATAACTAAATAATCATATATAATCATCATGTTCATTATTTAAAAATGTCAAAATATTTTCTTCATTCCAAATAATAATAAAAAAAAAATTATTATGTGGAGATATTATTACATACAAATATGCTAACTTCAATTCTAACCAAAAGGTTAGCTAAGTATATTATCAGCTAAGTATATTATTTTCTCTTATAGATAATCCATGGGTAATATGAATTATACATAAAACAAATTCATATAATTGATGTAAAGTCTAAAGTCATTGTGTCTTACAGATAAGATTTTTTAAAAAGCATACAAGCAACTGAACATTTACAATGAACTTTTGTAAATATGTCCTTTTAATTAAGATCCTTACATTAAAAAAGTTAAAGACCCCTGCTCAACAGAACAATGAAGGAGATGATCAAAAAAAAAAAAAGTTTGACCAATAAACAAAATAAATTTGGCTCAAGAATGATCAAGCCCTGAACTGTCTTTTTCTACACTCGGAAATGGCTTATGTACTGACCCACGCATTCTCTTCTTGTACCACAAGATGGCAGCGACCACCAACAATGCAAGTAAGAGTAGTAACATCACCGGGATAACCACAGATGGAGTATCTGCACAAATAGGAAAAACGATCATTAACAGAGGCAAAAACTTAAAGAAGCATTGGCAATGAATAGCAAGAAGATTTTCTCGAAATGAGAAAGATGGAAAAGAAAAGCCAGCACTTACTTCCAGAGTCTGAGTTCTGAACAGGGGCAACATTGAGCTCACAGCGAAATCCTGACCAGCCTGTGTGACACCTGCATAGCACACAAAAATGACATTTTATACCACAAGGTTTGGTTTTAGGACCGCTTTTTAACAATTAATAACAGACCAAATATTTGCTCTGACTATACCTGCACTGTGGCAGATTAGTATAAGTGTCCACAGAGCACTGGCCCTCGATGCAGAAGTCATCACAGGTGTAGCAGGTGGGTCGCTTCGTGTTATCAGCACATCTGGTCATAGAAAAACACCAATTATTAACAGCTACATATCTTAATCCTGAAAAATC
This sequence comes from Danio rerio, assembly GCF_052040795.2. Taxonomy (NCBI): domain Eukaryota; kingdom Metazoa; phylum Chordata; class Actinopteri; order Cypriniformes; family Danionidae; genus Danio; species Danio rerio. Next base: position 28,456,407 of record NC_141043.1, read on the forward strand.
TAAGTAAGACTATTCAGTTGAATGTTTAGGTACGTACTTGCAAGTAATTCCAGTTTGTAGCTTTTCACACTTGCCCGTGCCACAGTATTCACATTTGTCCAGCTCACATTGTGGACCGAAGAACTTATCAGAGCATTGGCAATGTTTAGTGCCGTTGTTCAGCTCCAAACATTGACCGTCATTCTTACAGAAGTCCTCGCACCGACCTGCACACATCGATTATCAGCATTCATTCCATCTCATCGAGTACATTTCATCTATTTATTAGGCTTTTGTTTGGAATGAAACAAACACCGGGGGCTGGGGGTTTACTAGAGCATCCAAGCAAACTTCTAATAGAGCCTTAAGATTAATAAAAAATTATTATAATAAATAAAAAAGATTGTAAAACCATTATTACATCAGTTTCTTCAATATTTTACATGGGTCAACAATGTTACACATATATATCTAGGCCAGTGGGCGCAGGCAATATGGGGATCATAATATCTTTAAGTTTGACCAAATACTGGAGTGTTAATTACCACCTAAATACATGTGCAAGCCTAAAGGTTATTGCACACTGAATGCAAAATTTTTGTCTGTGATTTTTACACGTTAACAAATAAATTCGACCTCACAATGTGTGAATTGTATTGACACACTGCAGCCAAAAATTTTTTCCATAAAAAGCTGTTCAATATGGAATGGTGTTAGCTAAAAAAATATTATTTTTTTATGAAAAAAGGCATCAATACCACTTTTTAAATCCTGGCTTTCAGAATTCTCTACCACTTTACATTTAGAGAAACTAAAACACAATCTTTCTGATTAACATTGCTGGCTTCAAAGCCACCTGGAAACCCCTTTTCAACTATTTGTCAAATGCCCAACATAACAGTTTGAATGTATAACCCTGTTTTTGTCTTTTTTTATTTGTCTTTATAATTGTTGTGGCTTTTTGTATTGCTCTGTGTTGCTTTAAGAAAATAAAAATATAATATTCAAAAAACATATATATTTTTTATTTTTTCAAAAAATTAAAAAAATTAAAATATATAAATTTTGTCCATCATAAAAAAATGCTTTTTTTTTTTTTTATTTTTGCATTTGAAAAAGTGCTTTGAGAGGTGTGTTGACAGTTCTGAGTCACCATACAAGCAAAAAGCTAAATACAGAATGTCGTCCCTTGAGCCACAGATAACTAAATGACAAAAACAGTGCGTAAAATAAACACAATTTAGCGGACAGCTATATGCTGGATTCCGTGACTGGCGCACATCTCCCCTGCGGCTGCTTAGTGTGTGTGTGTGTGTGTGTGTGTGTGTCTATACATTTGACGCACTGCTGCTCATAGACATTATGATAGAAAGCATGGTCTGCTTTCAGTCTGTTGCGTCGACACGTCAAAGAGGCCGCCATCTATTATAATGTCAATAGGTACTGGCAGTCTCAGTTCAGGATTTGTTTACGTACGAGAATGTGTGAAGTATCACAAGCAATGTATTAAAATTCTACTGATTTCCTGAAATAAACTTTGCATTTCGGGATAGACCATTTTAATGTGGTGATGTTATTGGACCTTGAGCATTTCCTGCTTGTCATCAAATTACTTCATAACTGTAACAAGAGGGCATTCAATCACAACTTAATGTTAAAACAGCTATCAGAACATTATTTATCAATATGTGGCTATTTTTGGATTCTCAGAAGCTATAGAAATAAAAAATGTAAAGTAGGTTAGGACCATGGTTTTTGTTTACATCCCTCAAAATGGCGCAGCTCTTTGATAAGGAGGAGAACTCTCCTTCCTCTTTATGTAGGCTGGCATTAAATGAGCACATTATGTAGCCTATTCCTTTTTCTTTTTCTACTTTGGAAAAGAGAGAGAACAAAGTATTACTGCTTGAACTGGATCTGAAATGTTTAGCATTTTTTCGTAATGGATTATTTAACAAGCATCAGTTTATGGATAAATTTTTCATATGAATATGAAAAAAATGCATACAAAAATGTATACCTTCAGTGTGCAAAGGCCTTAATTTTAAAATTAGTCAAGGTTAAAAAAAAAAGCTTTCGTTTGCTTATGTTAATGAACTATTAGGGAATGAAGTAACATAAACAATGATTACTACTATTATGAAACTTTGAAATAAATGAAACATTTTAATGAAACATTAAAACCATACACATTTATGAACTTACGATACTGGCACTGGTCACCCAGAAACCCTGGTGGACAGCGGCAGGTCGGCTGGTTGCCCAGGCTGACGGCGCAGTTGCCTCCATTCTGGCAGTAGTTTTCACAAATGTACAGGTTACATCTGGGCCCTGTGAATCCAGTCTGACAGCGGCAGGTAGGAGCTCCTGTAGGGAGGAAACAGACAGTGTGTTGCTCATGCAGAAATAAAGATAAACGTGTAAGGTGCTATTCATAAAAAATGTGCTTAGGACTGATAAAAAAAGCACCTTCTTCACCATGTTAATGGGAAATTAAACAGTTTTCATGCCAACTTGCTAATATAAACAGAAACTCGCAACACTTGCTCCATCTTTGATTTCTTCTGATTGGTCCACTGCTTTGGAACTGACATTAATGAGTGGCCCTTTTTATTTTTAGGTACAAATTAATAGAAAACTAACCATATGATTTTGTTAGTTTACATTGGTAGTTTGTGGTGAACAATTTATCTGTAAATGTCATAAAATTTTTTTTGGCTTTTTTTATCTAAAATGAAAATCTAAAAATGCACTCTCTTTTTGTTTTCATTTCAGTTCTCAGATCACGTTTGTCTGAGGAATTGGGCGTGGATAACATACCTAACCACGGCCCTCCAACTGTCAGTTTTGACAACAAACAGAAATGGAGAGGAGAAGGTTGTAATAATTCTCCCGAAACCTTTTTCCCGATCCTTACGAATAAAATTTACTACATCCTATCAGCTCGGAGTAGAAAAAACAAGCCACTGTTTACACATTTAATATTCAGTTCCTCTAGGAAATGTGTCACAATTGACACAGTGTTTAAAAAAATGCAATGCTCATATGTGAGGCACTGGAATCCATGTGAGATGTACATAATAATTACACGTTCATCGAGTTTATACAAAAAAACTATGGAAAAGAAGCGTATTGAAATGGATGAGTGTGTTTACCAGTGCGAGACGGGGAGCAGGTTCCTCTGTTTTGACAGTAGTCTCTGCACTGGTTGATTTCACAGCGTTCTCCGCGGTAACTGGTGGGACAGCGACATTTGGGGTTCTTTAAAGGGTTAAGGTAACAGCTACCTCCATTCTGGCACTGCAAGTCACAGGTGGGAGCTAGAAGAGAAATTTGTTCAAGATGATTGTTGGGAAGAGCATTTCTGACATTTACAATTACAAATAATCTATTGTGCTGGAAGAGATTAAAAAAATGTCTGTTTATTGAACAAATATTTGGTCATAAGAATTAAAAAATTATTGTTGTACTATATTTCAGTTGTGGCTAGGCAAGTAAATGATGATCACTGTGACATTATTTTTCTCTCAGTTTTTATTTTGTGGTATTTTTTAGTGCATCTGTTCCCCAATAAGAATCGCCAATAGCTTATGTTTTTTTCTCATTTTTAATATAAAAACATGTTCTAATTTAACATTGTTGTAATTTTAACAGCTAAAGGTTTAGCATTAAAACATCAGAAGGCATGATGAAAAATAAATGACAATTTACAAAGATACTTTATGAGTCAGTAATCTTTGTATAGACTGCAAATAAAATCTAGCACATTAAAAATGAAATGTCAAATACAAATGTACTATCAAAAAAAGGTTAAAAAAAATCTACATATACAAATACCAATTTATGCAATGTTTTAGAACTATATTATTTTTGTCAAGTACATTATTTAAAATAAAACACGGACAAAATTGGGATATTGAGAACATAATAATAATCATTATTATTTGTTAATTATTCATTATACAACATTCGATTAAGTAATAACAGTGCTTCTCACAGGTTTGAAATATACTTGCGGTGGTAGCTGGATTGAAACGCACCTTTTGCTCACAGCACATAAATAGCTAACTATATGCAACAAACAAAACATAAACACTATTTTTTATTATTGTCTGTAATTTAATATACAAAAAAAAAGACTGTTAAAATTAATTTTTAAAAATCCACTATTTTTCTTTTATGCTCAGGAGCCGCGTGCACCAACTGACAGGTCAAATCTGCTTCTCTCTATCCCTCATTCAAATTTTATTAGTATGACATTTTGTAGAGTATTGCCAAAGCATTTCAAATGTATAAAATATGTAATATGTTGACATCTTCAAATTAATAAAATATGCAGCAAATTAGATAAATGACACACAAAAAAACAAACAAAAAAAAATCTCAAAAAAGTATAATAATTACAAGAATAAAATGTGTGGAATATTTAAATAAAACAAATGAATTGATTACCCAATTCTAATGGTGTACAAATATTCTGCAGCTAATTTAGATGTGATTTCGTCCTCTCCGAATATTTACTAAAGTTTTTATGGTGAGTGTTGACAGATCTCGTGCACACAGAACGAGCAGTATGAAATGTAAAGGATAAAAGATTTTCCACTACTTAATCGCTTGTGGATGTTTGTTTATAATGGGCGAATACAAAAAAACTATACAAGGATGATAATAATAGAAAAAATGTATATGTTTAAAAAATGGCACTAAATTTACTTGGGCAACAGTTAATATACCAGGGTGGCTTGCCCAAGTAAAGTCTGTGTGAGAAGAGCACTGAATAATAATAATAATAATAATAATAATAATAATAATAATAATAACAATTCCTGTTATAATTTGAAGTTGAACCAAACAGTCAAACAGTAGAACAGATTCTGTGCACTTTAATAAACTGTACTATTATAATTACTTAAAGAACTACATTCCACTATGCAATATGAATATTTTTCTGTCATATTTTCTTGAGAGTATTCCTCTAGGTTGTACTAGAAAATGAGAATAAAGACTAAAAGCGGAATCAGATGGAGGGCCTTACAAAAGGGGAACTGGTCCGGCGGCTGCACCTTCACACAGGTACCATTGTCAGGGACATGGTCATTGGGACAGATGCACACAGGCCCGCTGGGACTGAGCAAACACAACCATTCACACTTCTTCCTATCACATGGGTTTGTCACTGCGGGGGAAAAAAACACATATCAGACTAAAAAAAACACATCACATCCGTAGATAAACATAAAAAAAAAAAAATTTGATAAATAAATAATTTATTAAACAATAAATAAATGCGTATTTTAATACACTCATAATACCATATTTAACTATCCACAGTTATTGTGGATATTTGGGTAAATAACTACATTTACAGTCAATATATTAGAAATGAGAGGAATAAGGATCATTGATAATGTTAGACAAATGGAACAGACACTGTCTTTATTTTTAAAGTCATATATTTTGAATTATACTGATTTTGATCAATTTAATTTTACAAAAATACTTCACAACAAATTGAGGTGATTGTAAATATTGGTTTAAAAAAGCATGTACATTTGAAATCATATATAATCTTACTTTGAAAATTCAATTAAGGTTGATGTTTAGTTTAAGGCATGTTGTTAATATTGTAAGAAATATTTGACATAAGAATATAGATGTAAAGACTGAAGATATACTGTTACGGTATGAAACTGCAAGAAAGGGGTTTGATATATTTTACGGTATTTATACATTTGTACATTTTGTTAAAAAAAAAAAAAAAATTGAAAACTGCATTTAAAGCATGTTTCCTCAGACACTCACTCTCTGGCTGCTTGTAGCGGTGATAGAGCACTATATCAGTGGCGTGATTGATGCCAGTGGTCAGATTTTCCGCCTGTCCTTTGCCAAACTTGTTCACCCGGAAGACTATATTGTTAGTGTGAGTAACCCCATAAATGTAATCCTCAAAGATATCAATGCTGTACGGGCGGAGAAGATCTGGAAGAAAGAAAGAGAAGATGAACAAAAACCAGAACACAACACCACCTTTTTGCTATACAATTGATTCTCAACATTTCTTTCACAAAAGCCCATTTTTTGTCCAACATTGCATTCAAATGCTCCCTCATAAATAGGTTCTGCTATAATTATGACAAAGCTGCTTCTTATAAAAAATTTTTAAACATTTTATTTAGAGTAAGGTTCCACTTGTTAACATTGGATAATTATTCAACGTTCATTTCAACATTGTTCATGTTTTAATAGTGTGTTAGTGAATACTTTTTAATGGAACTGTGTATTATATTTATGGATCTATGTTTTATATTATAAGCGATTTACAAGTGATGATGAAAAAGCACTTGAAATATTCTGAGAGTAGCTGTATATAAATACTATTACATGTCTTAATTAATATTATATTTTATGCATGACCGTTAATACCGGAGTTTCATTTGTCAAACAAATTTACTGAACTGTTTTTTAAGTTGGATACTGCCACCACCGGGTCAGAGCCGTCCAGACGCACACTGCTGATCACAGAAAGCTTGCTATCAGCCCAATACAGACGCTCATTGAAGTAGTCCACAGCAAGACCTGTTTCAGACAACACACATTAACACGTGCATTTGATTTAATACACTGAAGATTTCATAGATGCAGATGATAAGACCTGTAGGCCACTGGATGTTCTCATGGACCAGAGTTTGTCTGAGAGTCCCGTCCATGGCTGCCGTCTCGATCTTTGGATGATTACCCCAGTCAGTCCAGTACATGGTTCTGAGATGAGAAACAAAACAACAAAATATATCATAAGTGTATCCTAATGGGCCAATTCACCCATTAAAATGTACACGTATCACAAAAGAAGATATTTTGAAGAAGAAACCAGAAGCCAGTGACATTTAATGTCGGAAAAAAAATATAATGAAAGATAATGACTTCCACCTTTAAACTCTCTCCAAAGAGTTTAAATCAGGTTTGAATCAAGCAAGTAAATTACAGACTTTTCAAACTATATCTTTAAGTTCTAGTATGCTTCAGTTTACAGTTTGTATGTACAGTAAAAACACTGGGTTATTATTACTTTTTAAAACACTTGAGCATCTCAGTCGTGCACTTTGATTTGTTTTTAAACTACTTTGTCCACAAGAGGGCAACACAGAACCTGTTTTTCATTTTATATACCGAATATAAACCTTTTCAGGAAAGCATCTTCCAGTAGGATGCTTAGAACTTCCGTTTACAGCATTTACAACTGATAAGTTGCAGTCTGAGAGGGGGTGTTTTTGTGATGCACAGTTTTCATTTTTAAAAAAAAAGTGTGTTAAAGCCATTATACTTTATCAGTTGTGATTCAAGCGTGAGAGAAAAACGTTCTTCTAATTAAGAGTCTGCCATCAGATAAGATGCTGAAATACAGTGTGTGTGTGTTCCCGACCTGTGAGCTGTTATACTGCGCTTAGCGGCTCTTCAATGCACATCCCACACAATAGATCACTGCATAAAGCAAACCATATTACTAGCATGAAACTAGTAGGTATGTACGTAATTTCCAAAAATTACCAATACAAGTACGCTACTGATACTCGGCTGGCTGATTTACAGGTTATTTCTAATTGGGAACAGTTTCATTTAGTTAGCTTGTGTGTAGTATTTACTAGGGAATGCATTTTTCTGTTATTTCAAAATGCCACTTTATTTTGACCTTGTGTTGCTTTTTCAATCAGTGTGTTAGTGGGACAGAACAGTAAGCTACATGTGTGTGTCAAGCATTTTGATGAATTACTTGTTTAGGGTTGGTTATATTTATTTATCACTTTAGTGATGACGATGCTCCGTTGAACACAAGATGCAGTCTTTTGTAGAGGGTAAAATGACTCTGAGCAGTTGTTTTCCATTCCTATTATATGGCTTTTTGTAATTTTGATTTTATTTTTATTGATTTCATTTATTTATTTAATCGTTTAACCATGAATGTCCCATTGAGATACAATATCTCTTCTACCAGGGAGTCCTGGCCTACATTCCAAAATATTAAAATCAAAATGTATAAATGTGTTACAGAGTGTACAGTCTTAAAAATGGAAAATAAGAAAGAAATTAATATGAAACATAACTAAATAGATAAAAAAAATACAATAACGTACAATCACACCATTTTAGAGCAATGAAGATTAATCCAAAAGTGTAAGTAAATAAATAAGGATCCTGTGTGTAATTTAAGAGAGCTCTTTTAAGTATTCCCAAAGGGGAGACCAAATTGACCAAAATCTGTCAGATTTTTAATGTTGGTCATAGGTAAGTTTTTCTAATGGTAGCCATGTAGCAATTTGTGATACCCATATTTTAATATTTCATATACTGTGGTGCAAGTAACAAAACACTTTTTTTTTTTTTTTGGCTAAATATACCAAAACAATAAATAACTTTAATGCATCTTTTTCAAAAAGATTGTTCGCATTAAGATTCAATAAATACAAAGCTGGGGTCATATCAAAAGGTTTTGCTTTAGATGGCATTTTTTAAATTATCAGTCCAGGAGATGGCGCTGATCAACAGCAGTATTAGTTTAAAGACGATAAACACAAGAAAAGAGATTAAAACTATTGCTTCAAAGCTGTCCTAATGTGACCCTTTATACGCATCAAGCTGCTGACTGGAAGTTCAAGGCATACTCCTTACGCATATACGCAAAGCATAATGGGTAATTTTGGGTTCTATGAAAAAGGTCTATAGCAAAAACAAATGATGAGCGCTAGCTTGAGAGGGTAAAATGATATCAGAAACTCTATTTTAAAGACATACAGGACCTTTTTTCCTAATTTTTGTAGAGAAAAAGCACAAAAACTTGTGTGCATGTTATCAAATATACAAATCAAAGTATTCTTTGGCCTTTAAACTCACTGAAACAAACAGTACAAGAACACAAGGTCTCATACCCTCTCTGAGGATCCACCACAATAGCGTGAGGTTCATCAATCATGCCAGAAATCAATGTTTTCCTGTGCTGTCCTGTAATCTGAGCAACCTCAATCACATCCCGTCCCGAATCAGTCCAGTAAAGGTTTCCAGCCACCCAATCGACTGCAATTCCACGTGGCATTTTCAAACCTGGAATCTAGGGAAGATGCAGGAATAAATTCAGAAAAGGTTTTGTAAAGCATGAAGTGTAATATTGTGAAGTGAAGGACTGTTGACTTACTTCGAGGTTGCTGACAGTGCCCTCGCTTTGTCTAGTGTGACGGTGAGAGTTTGATGTGGGGCCTGACGCTGAGGATTGAGAGGGCAGCTGGAAGCAGGAAATACCATAGGTGTGCCAGTTGGTCCAGAAAATACGATTGGTTTTGACATGCAAATCCATTGCATCGATACGGACGTTATTATCGCCCTGGAACGTCTGCTCGTAAACCCAGTTGGGCATCCCAGGATTCAGACTGCGGATCTCATTGTCATCCGCAATATAAAGCACCTGTTTATTGCTGTTTTGACCTGAAGATGGACACAAAAACATTCAAACTTAGTGTTTGTGTTTTTTTTTAAGCATGGCCTAAAGTTAAAACTTGGAGGGATGGGCAGAGTTCAGAGCTAAGGGTTTTTCCTATTTTTCCGATTTTGCCAGTTGTTAAGATTATTACTTGCCCTGCCAAAACATTTACTGGCCCTACCAAAAAAAAGTTATTAGCAATTTCCTAGCCGCATGTTTTAAATATGTTTTATAATATATATGCATTTAACAATATTTACACTGTTATTCAAGCCATCTTCTTCTTCCTTAAAAATAACATCTGTGAATCTAAGACTCAGTATTTAAAAATTTTACTAAATGTATAATGAGCAAAATTCAAAATGCTGCCACTTTTATTGTGAGCTTCAAAGTTTTGATTTCGGTAATTGCTTTTTTCTACTAAAAAGGCTCCCGACTTGTCTGTTTTTCCTGAAAACTGACGGCAAACTGTGCAAAACATCACTTCATTTTCTGGGCCATTGGGCAGTCCTTATTGTTGAGCCCAGATAGGTGACATGATAAAAATCTAATATCACAATAGAAGAATTTTGATATAAAGGTCATATATACATTTAATTAATTTATGTAAATGACTTTGTTTTTACTATGATTTGGCTTTGTTTTTTGTGTGATGTGATCATATTATTGACTTTATCAGAGCATATGTAAAAAAAAAAAAGAATAACATTGAAAACATTTTTCAAAAACTTATGTTTACAGGTCCAACATTAAACAAATATTGCCAAAAAATAGCTAAATTTATTAAAAGTACTTTCAAGCTTACAAATTTCTCATGATGCTGTTATTAAAGTTTCTGTCTGCATTCCTGTAATGATGTGTAATATGGTGCTCATTTAAATAATGAAACAATATTACAATGTATTTTGTGACACTACAAAATAAACAATAGAGCATTATGTGTAGACTTTTTTATTTTGTCCATATGGCATATATACGGTCATATTGCACAGCCCTACTTGGAGAGTAAAAATAGGTGTAATTAAGTTTATGTAACAGTGCTAGTCACCAGATGGGTGGTAACTTTTTAAATAATTTTAACAATGCCTTTATTTTTTTTAAATGCCTAATAAGTTGTAAAAACTCCATTAATTATACAAGTTTTTAATCTTACATGCAGGATCTCAATCTGTTGCCGTGAGCAGCTCACAATAAAATTGGTTTCTGTGTGTTGTAAATAACATTCAGTTTCTGGCACAGACTCATTTGACTTCATAAAACCTTTATTTATCATGCATTATTCATAGACTGTAAAAGATACGAACGTAGTATCCATGACGTCACCCAGAAGTTTCTGAAGAGCACAAATGAAGCTACAAGTAGGCATGGCCAACCGTCACCATTTTGTTTGCACGTCATTGCACCGTCAGTGGAGCAACAGATGACTGCTAGCATTTTGCGTCACTGGCATTTCTTCGGGAGATACACTTAATACTTTAGTACCTGCGACTCGTTTGTGTTCTGACCACATGTGCTTGGTTGTATACTATATCAATAAAGCATTTTTTTTTATAAAACACTGTTGTAATACATTGAGCCACTAAGCATTGTTTTTATACTGTTTTTTTTACAGGAGGAAAATGCAAATTGCTTCCAAATTCTTCAAATATAATCTGTGTTAGCAACTGCTAAGCTATTTATGAAATCTAGGCATAAAACTGTATGATAACGCTTCAGATGACTGTTCTATTGCCTACAGTTAATCAATCTGTCAGATAGAGATAAGTCAAGAGATCATTTCACTCACCTAGGAAATGGAGGCCAATTAAATGATTTGTGAGCACAAATAAGTGCACACAGCATGCCATATTATCTGATAAATGTAAGAAATAATTCCAAAAGGCCATTGACTGTGTAAAGCCACATTAAACAAAACAAAAATACGATTTATATGCCAAGTTCAGCAGCTAATCAGCTGACGTGGCATGACGGTGACCAGTGAGATCTAGCTGTCAATTAAGTGGCCACGCCCTTAATTATGCAGACTAAATATAACTTAATAAAAACTAAACGGATGAGTTATAGAAAAAAAATTCACCCCCCTCACAGTTGTTATGAAAGGTAATATTGGCTATATGCATCAAAACCATCTTTTAAACCAGGCTATAAACATGTCTTTATCAGCTGTAAAAATGGCTAATTTAGCATTGCAGTCAGTGGACATCTGGAGTTCCTGGAGACAGCCCCCAAAGGAAAGTTGAAAAATTGCAATTTTAGTTACTTCTGTATTGGCTTCATGAGGGAGAGCGGGATGTTGCCGCTAGGTATTATAATTTATTATTATTATTTCTTTTCAAAATGCTGGTAGGCATTGACTTGCATTTTACAAGTCTCCAAGGACCCCAATTTTCATTTCAAAATCATCTTTAATGATCTATAAATGAATTTCGTTATTTTTGCCCTTAAAGACAACCTCAGACTTGGAATCAAGAATTAAAGCACGTACCATCAGCCTTGCACGTGTGGTTAATCCTGGTGAAGTATTTGTGGCAGCTGCACTTGTAGGAGCCTTTGGTGTTGTTACACACATGAGAACATACGCCAAACTGTTTGCACTCATCCTTATCTGAAAAAAACAACGCAACAATATTAACAATGTTAATACGCACACTGTAGGTTCTGATATAACGTGCTGAGTAATAAAGTCTCTTTGGGTCTTATGAAGACTGCAGGCTGTACCTTCACAGGTGTTGTGTCTAACACTTTGGAAACCAGGTTTGCAGGAGCAGAAGGTGTCTGTGCCATTAGATACACAGTGAGCCTCATCGCCATCTCCACACAGAGATTTGTTACTCTTACAGTCGTTCAGCATGGTGTCTTCAAAAACAAAAGAAAAATTTAAAAAGAAATTTAGAGCACTTCAATATCAAGTTATAATATTAAAAAGTTTATTTTATCCACAACGATCGATGGGGACATTAAAATAAACTCATTTGAATTACAATGTTTATATATATATATATATATATATATATATATATATATATAAATACAAAATAAAAACCATAAAAGGATGGCATTCAATTATTTCAGAGAATATTTCGCTGGAACTTCTACCTTTTCTCATTCACTTTTTAGTTCTATTTGCATTTTGCACTTTGACAAGATATAAATGTATAATTATTATTATGATATAATTATTAAAACAATACAATTGTAATATAATTTACATTTTTGATTGTGACAAACCTGTACTATACAGATAGCAGCATCTCACCTGTCTTGCAGCCGATCTCATCAGAACCGTAGTCTTCACAGTCGTTGAAAAAGTTGCAACGCAGGTTGGCACTGATGCATTTGCCATTGGTGCACCTGAACTGGTCTTTATCACATGTGGATTCATAGTCTGTATGAACACGTCACAACAGTTAATGCAAACACTCGCTGATAAATGACTGATGCACAGCAGAACTGAAAACTCACCACAGCTGGCCTCATCTGAGTTGTCTCCACAGTTGTCCACTCCATCGCACAGCTTGCTTCTCGTGAGACACACACGATTATTACGACAGCGGAAATTTCTAGTCGGTGGGCACTGGAAGTGTCCTGAATAATAGCAGAGAAGATTTAATCTTAGCTTTAAGTGCATTCATTCTGTTTTAAATGTATCATCATCAACCAAAACATTGACAACTGAGAAGGTTTTAAAATCAATTTAAAGACTTTTTAATAACTAATAAATGAAATAAATACCATACAGACACAGTAAAAAAGTCTGGTAACACTTTAGCTTAGGTGACAATTTGTGCTATTAGCTACTGGCTAACTAGGGCCAGACAGAATCTGCTGACATTTTTTTGCTATTTCTGCTATTTTGGGAGTATCGTAAATTAAAACTTAATATATGAAATTTTCTAAATAAAAGCTTTTAACTTTTATTTAATATTTACAATGCAAATCCATCTACAGTAGATCCACTTATTTTGAAAACTAAGCAAGTCTCTTGTATAATATATCTACTGAAAACTAGAAAATATTACTTTATAACACTTTCATATGTCAATAATATTACTAAAAATAATTTAAATGCTGAATAAATATAAATTTAAACACATTTACACAAGCAAATAAATAGACTTGGGCTATAAATCTGCGTGTTTCCATGTAGGCCTACTTATAACTTACCTATTATTAAGATATTAACTGTTCATTAGAAGTTAAGTGAAGTATAATCTTGTTCTGCATCCCTAATCCTACCAAATACCTAAAACCCAACTTCTACCTTAATAACTATTAATAAAAAGCTAATTACTAGTTTATTAAGCTAGGACTGTTAATTAAAGGTGCAGTAGGTGACTGCCTTCAGAAACATTTTTTGTTGTGCTGGCTGAAAGTCTCTTCACATTCAAATAGTACTGATTAAAGTAAGTGATCTAAATGTATTTTATGTATTTTTATATTCTGGTTAAGGCATAAGACTAAAAAATGTTTGTCCAATTTAAATGTCGAGCTGACATCTCCCATAATTCTGATACGGAGCTTAAACTGTCTGTCAGCAAATGCAAATTTAAGTTACTGCGCACCTGTTTGTACGCAGCTCTTCCATTTGTGGACACACGTGCATGCGCGTTCACGAGAGTGGTAGAGAGAGAGCGAGCAGTAAAAACATGCTGAATCGAAACTTTTTAGAAATCTTGAATCAATATTGGAGTTACTTTCGCATGCTGGAGGAAGGACGACACCATGGCTCAAGTATTTCTCTTGGACAGGTAATGTTATGATTTGAAACTATTTTTGTCACGCAGAGCTGATGTAGACTGGGTTGTTATGACTGAGTTATAGGCACAGAAGTGTAGTTTAGCCACTGAAATCTTCTGGTGTAAGATTGATGTGACTATTTTCTGTTTCATAAAGGCCTTTTACAGCATTAATAATGTAGATTTTATTTAGTTTAACAACAGAACATCAGTAAATAACGCTATTCCGCCTAGCCTACTTTACTTAGCTTAAGATGGTTTTATATTCATATTGGTTAATTTTTGAACAATGACAACGTGCGACGCGCTTCCTATGGTGTTTACCGCTACTCTGAATATTCGGTCAGAAGTAGCATGTAAGTACGGCTTAGAATTGAGTGTAATAATGAGTGTAATTCCTGCACGACGCCGGCCAAGCTTTAGCTCAACACATGAGAGAGGGTTCTGCTGTCATCTTCATTAAGGTTCGTGCGCTTGTGTTTTCAGGTGGCGTGGCTTTGGACGGCAGGGGAGGGACGGTGTTTTAGAGATTTATGCTAACAGGCTAGCATTGTGGCAGATCACCTTCTGCACCTTTAATATGTTAATAGTGAATTGTGACTAAAAAATCAAGTGTTACCAGAAATCCTATTTTAACACACTATTTAAAATTTCCTACATAAATTAACTAGTAAACGGCGAAAGTTTAATAAACTACAGATACCGGCAGGTAAATAAAAAAAAAAATAAATACCATTATACTTCACCATTGATTACATTAAGAATTACAAACATTCTGATGTATATCATTCTCTGAAATGCTATATTTAAATATGCAAACAAGCAATTACATCATAAAGCATGCAAAAAGGTTTGGTTTAAACTTTTTTGGACATATTAAAGTCAAAATGATTTTCACAATTACTTTGTAGAATTAAATGTATATATTCAGGCAAATTATGCATGAGCATGTTCCTCTGTCAAAGCCTTCAAAATATAAATATGAATATAACCATGAAGTGTGGTGTAAATGAAGTAAATGCTCCTAAATTAAAATGCTTTTATTAAAAATATACATTGTTATTGAAATCTACAGATACAAATGGATAATGTTTGAAAAATGTAACAGTTAAATGTAAATTCTGGATGATTTTTTTTTACAATAGACTAAAACAAACACTATAAGAAAAGCCAAATTTCCCCAATCTCTTTTTGTTGAGTGTGTGTGTGTGTGTTTGTGTATGTGTGTTTGTCTACGTGTTTTGTGACATATCAGGACACTAATCTGTATAATGACATAGGTATGACACAGGTATTACAAAAAGGAGGAAAATGTGAGGACATTGGTGATGTCCTCATTTCTCAAAATGCTTATAAATCCCACAGGATGAGTTTAATCAGAGAGTAAAGCTGCACACAGTCTCCTGTGATGGTTAGGTTTAGGGGTAAGTCAAGGTGAGGGCAATATAATATACGGTTTGTGATATATAAAATGTATGGAAACCTATGTAATGTCCCCACTTTTCATAAAAACAAACGTGTGTGTGTGTGTGTGTGTGTGTGTGTGCGTGTATGTGTGGGTGTATACTTACTGCATGCCTCAGGGTTCTCATCTGAATTATCTCCACAATCATCCTCTCCATCACACTTCCAGGACAGTGGTTTACACAGAGTGTTATTACACTGGAACTCCTCACTGGAGCAGTGCCGCACCTCTGAGAGAGCAGGAGTAGAAAAATCAGATCAATCCATTAGACCAATCTTAACAAGAATACACATGTATAAGCCTGCAATAAACAGACACGCATACCAGTAATCTCACAGCGCTCTTCATCACTGCCATCAAGACAGTCCACATCAGCATCACAACGCCAGGGGAGCGGAATACAGTGACCATTCTTACACTGAAACTGATCCTCCTCACACTTCAGATCACAGCCATCCTAACAGACACACACAGAAATAAAGATTCATATATTATACTGTAATGTAATATCACTTAACATAACACATGGTGTTAAATAAACCAATAAAAAATTTAACACATTCAAAATATTTAATTCAATAAATAAAGCATTACAAAAGATGTTTGATTAGGGATACAGCATACGATCACAGCAATTTCTGCAATTTAGTTTTAATTTTTAATACAGAATGTTTATTTGTCCTTAAATTATACTCATTTATTTGTCCTTAAAAATGTTTAGTTCAGGTAGGATTTTTATTGTGGTATTAAAAACTACAATTACAAACTGAAACATCACTAGTATGTACAATTTAGGTGTCAATCTAATTTATATAACTTACATATAAGTTTAATATGTACTACAAATACATAATAGGTAAAAATAAATGAATAATTAAAACAGGTAAAAATAAATGAATAATTAAGAGGTATTATGTGAAGCAAATTGCAAAAATTATAGTATTACACTGCAGTATGGTCGGGTTGTAACTATAATAATATCCATACAGAGCAATTAACAGCCAATAACTCATTTAGTAGACACATTGAGTAATTGTAATCACAGTAAAGTGAATGGAATGTAAATGCAATCAATTTGTTATATATATATATATATATATATATATATATATATATATATATATATATATATATATATATATATATATATATATATATATATATATTTATTTATATACACACACACGCATATATATATATATATATAATGTGTATATATGTGTATATATATGTGTGTGTGTGTGTGTGTGTGTGTGTGTGTGTGTGTGTGTGTGTGTGTGTGTGTGTGTGTGTGTGTGTGTAATATAATATAATAATGGAGAGTATCTTGGGATGCTAGATAAACATATGTAGCTCATTAATATCCTAAAATTTACAAATAAATTAATATATATGAATGTGTTATATTTGTTTACATAAACCTAGATCAAAAGGCAAATAGAAGAGACTAAATTAAATAGAATTTATAAGTAATAGAATATAAAAATTATATAATTCATATTGGTGCGATTACAAAATCCAGTGCTTTCAGGATGTTTTAACAAATGATTAGATTTAGCAGAAACTCATGGTTGAATGGAGAATTGTTGCAGTTAAGTGAAGATTTGATTAAGTGGTCCATCGATTATTGCACTTCTTCAATTGGCTACACACTATTTGCATTACAGGTGGTGAAGGGAGGTAATGAACTGCAGTACCTCATCAGATCCATCTGAGCAGTCATGATCTCCATCACACTTCCACCTTCCAGCAATACAGCGGCCATTAGAGCAGGCAAACTCACTCTCTGAGCACTGACGCGGCACTGACAGAGACAGAACAAGACAAGTAAATGTTGAAACTGAACATAGACATTCTGTATGTGCCAGCAATACACTATGGTGACTGCAAGGAAAACATAAGAGGAAAGAAAGGGACACATTTTAAGACAAGGGCTATAGTAAAGCTTAAAGAGTGAGGGCAAAAGGAAACACTTTTAACACATACTGTACATCTAATAATCAAATTCAGAGATCCCAAACCTGATGATCATTTTTGTGACATACCTTTTTTACTTTAATAACTTCCAAGTTACTTGTGTTTACATGTATAGAGATTTAGAAATGTATGTAAATTACACTACTAATTGAGTGCAGTGAAACATACACACAAAATATACATCTTTAAGAACTGTACTTCATTCAATTTCATATATAGTGTTGAAGTAAATGTATACATTTTATAAATATATTCAATATATTTCACATATTTAATAAATACATGTGTATGTGTGTATTTTATTATAAATTTGGAATAACCTCTTTGACATTTTTTATGACACTTTACAATCATTTTTCATTACTTAATGTTAGTTCATGTATGTACTAACATAAACTAAGAATGAACAATACTTGTACAACGTTTAATCATTATAGTTCAACAGTTACTAAAGCCATGTTTCTCAAAGTGGGTGTCGCGGGACAATGAAGGGGGGGGTCGCCTGGTGATTTCCAAAAATCTATTTATTTTTTCTAAACCATAGGAATTACTATATTTTATACATAACCTACTGAAGAGAAAAAAAAATGTTGTTTATAGTTACCATTTACTATATAGTTACTATAGTAGCTTATAGTTACTATTGGATTGCGACCCCTGGGGTAATTACATTATATTAAAGAAAGCAAAAGTGTCAGATGCAGCAGATTGATTTTATAACACCAGGTTAAACTTTCTGGCACATTCATAGCTGTGACAAAAAAATAAAAACGAAGAATAGACTTGGGAGGATATTGGGGGTCGTGAGTCACTGGCATTGTCATTTTGGGGGTCGCGGACTGAAAAGTTTGGGAACCCCTGTACTAAAACATTATAAAAATCCAACTTCATTTTCAATTACTAACGTTGACAAATCAAATTAATACTGTAATAAACCTATTGTTTACTGTTTATTCAAGCCAGTAAATACATTAGCTAATATATTAAGCAATACAACCTTACTGCAAAGCGTTACCAATATTTTTATGTAAAATTGTAAACTATATGTTTGTTAATATATAAAAAAAAAAAATCTAAATGTAGGAAAAATCTAACAATATTAGCATGTTAACTGCTAAAAGCGTCACTGTATTTAATTTAAAGAAGGAAAAATGAACTCTACAATTTCGCCACTAGAGGGCAGAAGCTGTGCCACTTCTGTCAAAAACACAAATGAAAGCATGGGGAAATGAGGAGAAGAGAGGAGAGGTTTGAAGGGGTTGGAGACCTACCTCTGAGTCAAGCCAATGGGTCAGTGTGAAATGAAGAATAGAGACAACATGAAGTGAGATGCAGCAGTGAGCAACATGGGTGAGCTATGACACCGGACAAAATACCCACAATGCCTCCCACAGACAAATGTAACGGGCACAAATATTAGGAAGCTGCTAGATTCAGCGTTGTGCGTGTACAGTAGTGGTACATGCAGTCTCAGGTGCATTAAGGTGAGCAGGAATGCTAAAGTCAGTCTGTCTGTTGAGATACGTACCACACTTCTCCTCATCTGAGTTATCGCCACAGTCATTATCATAATCACACTGCCAGCGGCCCGGCACACAGCGGTTGTTCTTACAGCGGAACTGGTAAGGCTCACATGTTCTCTCATCTGCCATAAGAAAAACAAATGATTAATCAGTTTTATCTAAATAAACAGTTTACTAATTATAAAATAAAACATACTAAAGAGGATCAAACATAAATGACTTCTGTATTTTTATCATTACACACAGTGTTGGGTTAAGTTACTTCAAAAAAGTAATTAATTACTATTTACATCATTACAATTGTATTGAAGTTACGTTTCTAATTACTTTTCCTGAAAAGTAATTTAATTAGTTCACCCAATACTATTTAAAAATATATAATTCTCAATGCATACACAATAAAGATTATTTTAATTCTTTAAATTTGAATCAAACCAGATTCTTAGTTTTATTTTAAAAACTCACATAAATTTTTTAAAAACATTATGTATCAAAACAAAAAAAAACATCCAGTATAATGACACCATATTTCATAAATAGAATATATTACAATTTCTTAAATGGCTTGTTCACAAAAAAATAATAATTCTGTCACCATTTACTCACCCTTTACTTGAGTTTTTCTCTTCTGTTGAACACAAGTGAAGATATTTTGAAGACTGTTGGAAACCTGTAACCATTGACTTCCATAGAAGGAAAAGCAAATACGATGGAAGTCAATGGTTACAGGTTTTCAGCTTTCTTTGTGTGTAACCAAAGAAAGAAACTCAAAGGTTTGGAACCACTTGAGTGGATTAAATAGTAAGCACATTTTTATTTTTCACTTTAAAGGTGCTGTATGTACGTTTTTGACTCTTCTGAAGCATAAAAATACCATAATATGTTTGCAAATATTTAAGAAACGTGCCAGGTGAACATTCTTGTTTATCTGAAAAACAATGCTGAAGTCAATATTCTGCTTTTTAAAATGGGCGTTCTGTGCTGCTGTCTTTGTTTTGGTTCTTTAAACCCACCCAATGGCAGTTTATACAATTATATTTCAGCACCCTGGGTTGCCTTGTTGGAAAATCGCGTATTTCATTCATTCATTTAGAACGACTCTCGAAGCATGCACCCGTGACTGAAATGTGACCTCCAGTGGACAGTAGCAGACTCCGAAATTAGACGCAGATTCAGAGTTCCACATAAGGTTATTTATTAGCAAAAATTATAAATATTACTAACGTAAACATTAGGTGAGCAGGTTATATTTTAACCCCGTGTCCTAACAACACGCTACGTGATGGATTTGCAGTGATGAGCAATTTGGCTGTTTGATCCAGAAATGCAAGTCCTAGTTCAACAACTGGGTGTCAAACTTACATATTGCACCATTAAGCAAGTGCAATAGTCAGATTAATCTAACCTCCATTGAGTTATTATGCTAAATATCGAACTAAAAACAACAAAATATCCCATTACACTGTTTTAAAGTGAGTTATTTCATACAGAAGTGATTAATTTATTTGCAGTAGTTAATACATTATAAGTAACTGCAATTAAATAACCTTAAAATTAAAAATAAACCCTTAATTTGCTTTTTCATTGGAAAAGTAATCTAATTAAAGTAACTAGATACTTTCAAAATAAGTACACATAACACTGATTACATATTAAATATTTATTATTATTAATTGAATAACAATACATTAAAAAAATAATAAAATATTTTAATGAGAAAGAGGAAAATGGATAAATGTAGAATTAATAAAAAGGCATAAATGAAAGGAATAAAGAAAAAGTCAGTCATACCGCACTCCTCTTTGGGTTCATCAGAGGCGTCGCCGCAGTCGTCCTCTCCATCACATGTCCAGCGAGACGGGATACAGCGGCCTGAGTCTTTACAGCGGAACTCATCTACACCACACTTCATCTGAGCTGTAAAAAGAAAAGAAAAAAAAACAGAAACAGCTGTTATGTGCATGTTATACTGATTTGGTTTTTCCTCTAGGAATCATTTAACATGCTCAAATGTTTGCTTATTATGCTATATATAATATTTCCTGGAAAAAAGTCACACTGTGACAAAATTGCATTGTTAAAAACAATAACAAAAATAAAAGCAAATAAGGATATAAGCAACATTTTAGAGTATAATTCAAACTATCAGCTGTCTGAAACAAAAGGAAATTAGCTTCCTGCACTTCACAACAATCCTTTATATTTTCAGAAAAGTAAAAAGAATTAAATATGGAGACAAAAAACAAACAGAAATTAAAGTGTTATGCCCTAAATGTCAAAACTATTTTAAGTGGAACTACAGTATGTGGGACTTACTGCAGTTGGCTGGTTCATCAGACTCATCCACACAGTCGTAGTCTCTATCGCACACCCAGACTCGGGGTATACAGCGTTTGGTGATGGCACACTGGAACTGGTTAGGAGCGCAGGTCACCTCCGCTAAAAGAGATCACAGAAACACTCAGCCAATCAGCACATTGGAAAACACTGGTGAAACTCATAACAATCAAGTTTAACCAATAAGCAGACTTACGACAGTCCTTCTCATCTTCTCCCTGACCGCAGTTGTTCTGTCCGTTACAGCGCAGGATTCCAGGAATACAGCGACTAGGATGTGAACACTTGAATTGGCTGGGCAGGCAAACATGGATGTCTGAATGACAAAAGAGAGGGTATTCATATAGCAAACGGAATCAAGTAAGTTAATACATTTAGTTCCACTCAACAGGCTGGTAATCATACCACAGTTGGCCTCATCAGAGTTGTCTTGACAGTCATTGTCTCCGTCACAGATGTAAGCAGGGTTTGTGCAAAGACCCGTGCCGCACTGGAACTGACCTGGTCTGCATTTAAATTCAGCTGGACACAAGAACACGAGCATGAGGATGGTGTGTTTGTCTGAAACTTTCTCTCTTTTATTATTTACGGAAAATACACTTACGACAATCAGCTGGCTCGTCTGAGCGATCTCCACAGTCATCCTCAGTATCACACTTCCACCAGAAGGGAATGCACTTATCATTCTTACAGACAAACTATGGTCAGAAAAGGAGAGATAGAGAAACAGACAGTCAGAGGAGTGATCACTGACAAGAACATATGCAGGTCATATTCCACATAAATATATATTCCTGGACATTTAAGACTTTCATTTTCAAGTAAAACCCAATATTTAAATGTATTTATTAAGCCTGTTGGCACTTTCTCTAATAACTTTAACACAAGTTTGCAGATCCATGTATTTAGTTTTTTTTTTCATTAAAAGCAGCCAAAAGCAGTAGTGTAAAATACCCAAACTACTGTAATTGAGTAGTTTTTTTTTTAGAACTTTTAATTTACTAAGTAGTTAATGTTTACTTTTACTTTCCCTTGAGTACATTTTTAGTGCAGTATTAGTACTTTTACTCCACTACTTTCCTTCAGCCTGCAGTCACTACTTTATTATTTCCTGTCTATGGGGATTAGAATCAGTCTTGTGATTCTCGTCCAATCAAATCGCATATAGAAGGTAAATTGCATCATAATGAACTACCTCAAGACATGGCCGATTTATAATTGCAACTGTTTGTAAGCATTAAAAGTGTCCAAGTAGATGAAGTGTGTCCAAAATCTTTACACACATTGACCCAGAGACTGTTTAGAAGCATGTTACTGATGATTGGATGACGGATGTTTACTGTATGATGACTAAAATGACCTCAAACACCCAGCAGGCACAAGAAGTCAACATGACGTCAGACAGACGTTGCATTTTGTTTGGAAATTAAAATCGTGTTGACGTCAGAACCAAACATCAGGTTGACGTCAATGTCCAACCTGAAATCAACCAAATATTATTGTCTAGGGCTCTATTTTGACGGTCCATGCGCAGAGCGCAAAACACAGGGTGCAAACGCTTTCAGGGCGTATCAGAACGCGTTTTTGCTCATTTAAGGATGGGAAAATCTGCTTTGCGCAGTGGCGCATGGTCTAAAAGGGTTGAGTTTATTTTCTTAATGAGTTACAGGTGTGTTTTGAGAATAAACCAATTAGAGTCTCATCTCCCATTCCCTTTAAGAGCCAGCTGCGTCGTGCCAAGAGCGCATTCGCTATTTACAGGATGCAAAGTAAGTCTAAGTGTAAAAAATGAGCCTTTTACTAGCAAACAGTTAATAGTTTTTTAACAGAAAACTGTTAAACAGAGCATCTACTGCGTGAGAATGAGAGATAATGGATGTACTTTCACATTCACTCTTGGATAGGGAAACCTTTAAGCACAGACATCAATTAGTCTATAAATAAATAATTTTGTTTGTTAAGCGCAAATATTCGTTTTAAAACTATTTCTAAATTCAGTTCTAATTTTCAGCAAACGAATAAAAGAATAATAATAACAAAATGTGCTCAAAAACCTGAGTTATATCCTAAAACACATGCTGTGCCCCATATGGTCTAAAACCTGACAGGTGGACAAATCTAAGCTTGTTTTTAATAAAACAAATATACATATGGATATAATAAATAATACTGCTAATAATAATAACATTATACAAAAGCAAAATGTTATGAATGAACTGAAAAAGCCTCCCGAGATGAAGACATAAAAGCAGTGATTTTTCATATTTATGTAGGCTAGAAAATAATATGTTTTGTAATATTTTAATCCTTTATATTTATATCCAATATCTACTCTTATTATATCCTATATATATATCCTTAATATTAAATTTTTTTCATATGTAAAGATATTTGCCTATTGCTCTCTTGTGCGTATTAAGCCGTGCGTAAGCGAGGCGCAACTCTGCGCCGGAGTTTAGACCGGGTTTGTTTTGGTCTAATGAAAAATCTATTGTAGTTTTTCAAAATAGCAACGCGCCTGCAGTGCGCCTCAGAACGCCTTCCTTTTTAGACCAGAACGCCTATGGGCACACATGAGCGCTAATGCATTTGCTATTTAAACAGCGTAGCGCAACGCCTCAAAACGACTCTTGCGCCAAGCTGAAACTACCAAAAGACTATTGCGCCGCACCTTGCGCCACATTGCGCCGGGTGTATGATAGGGCCCCTAATGATAACACAGCTTGACGTTGTGTGGAAGTTACCACGATGACATCTATCATGTGTTAGATTTTGGTTGCCAAAATAATAAATTACGAATAAATGTCAGTATTTGACGTCAATATGATGTTGGTTTAAGATGTTGGCTCAACATTGGATTTTGGTCACTTTTTAACCCAACCTAAAATCAACCAAACATCAACGTCATTTAACCCTTTGATGCACAAGCTATACAATAGATATAGAATAAATAAACTTAGACGTGTCACTTTAGACCCATGTAGTGCATCACAGGGTTAACGTTGTTATCGAACATCAAAATAATGTTGTCCTCAGACGCTGGCTAGACATTGAATTTTGTCTATCACAACCTAAATCCAACCTAATATTAATGTCTTATGACGTTTTGTGCTTGCTAGGCAATAACTAAATGCACTACAGAATGTTACATTTACACACAACCACAAATAACACAGAAATGCATCAGCTTTTTACAGTGTAATACTCACTACTCTTTTAAGTACTTTTAAAAGGGCTACTTTTTACTCATACTTTGAGTAATATTTACAACAGATACTTTACTCTACTTGCACGACATTTTTTGGCAAGTAATAGTATTTTCACCCAAGTATGATATACAGTACTCTTTCCACCAAAATAAATGGATTGCAGTGCATGATTTACATAATGTAGAAATAAATAATCTTGACTGTACTTAAAATATTTTAGTTTAATAAAAAAATTAAGTTTAGATTTGAATAAGCTAAACTGTTAATAAGAAAAGAAAAAAATTAAGAAAAAAACGTAAGCTCAACAATAACATTTCAATACTTACAGCATATATAAATATATTTATAATTTTTTAAAAGTGCTTCTCACTCAGGGCTGTTGATGGTAATAAGGAATAGATCGTCACTAATGGGCGGAGCTTTCCCTTTCTAATGATATGCATACAAAGGAAGAATGTCTAAATACTTTTTTTTAAAGAAGAATGATTATACAAAAATATAATTAATTCATTTTGACCATTAGAGGCTGGCTGTATTTACACAACGTTGCCTCACAACCATGTTAAAACCCCTTATAAAAGGGATTTTTGCATAACAGGTTCCTTTTATCATGAAATAACAATGAGCAACTTTATTTTTATTAACTAACATTCAAAGATGATAAAATATTGTACTAAAAGCATTGCTCATTCCTATTAGAAATTAAGATTACTTTATGCAACCTTATTGTAAAGTGTTATTGAAAAACAATAAGGTATAATGTAAAATGCAAGAAAACAATGTATTATCTATCAATTTTGTAGTAAAAATGTGGCCTTATTTGTGCCAATCCAGCCCTCACACACACACCTGGCTGGCAGTACAGTTGGACAGGCACTGTTTTCCATCAGCAGCCAGATAGAAGTTGGTGGGACAGGCACACTTATATCCCCCTCCAGGAGAGAGCAGACACAGGTTACTGCAGCCGCCGTTGTCCTCCTGACACGGGTGACCAGACACTGAAACACAGGAGAAAAACACTTAAAAATCATCAGAAAAAAGATTTGAGTTTCCACTACAGGTGTCTCTCTCCTCACCCTCAGGCTGTCTGGATGGGTGGAAGATGTGGATGTCCATGGGACGATGTAGGGTACTGATCAACAGAGTCTTGTTGGTGCCCAGGGTTTTATGAGCTCTGTTAATGGACTTGGTTTCCCAGTCGGTCCAGTAGATGAACTCCTCAAACAGAGTCATGGCGAAGATGTGAGGGATGTCATGGTTCAGAACTGGGCGGAAGACAACAAGACTTGCATTAATTAAAGAAAAAACTTCAAAAAAAAGCACTTAATTACATCATTAAAACTGTATTTAAATTGTTTTTCTAGATATTCTGTTTGAAAAATAATTATTTACTGATTAAGTAATTTACTTGGTAAAGTATTTTATAGACTTATTAAACCTTAATGTGAGTTGATGTGTATTTAAATTGATAAAATACACATACATATGAAAACTAAAAACATTTAAAATGAATTACATTATACTTCATATACTGACATACATTACTAAAACATTTAATTGTTTCTCAAGCGCGTGCCATTGTCAGACAAATAAAGCCTTTAGTTGAAATATTGAGTTATTACGCAAAAATCTGACTAACAGATATGAATCGCCATGAACTAATTTCTCAATCTTTTCTTTCTAAAGGGTGTGCAATTGTCTTGATAAATAATGAATGTTCTTCTTTAGTTAAAAAATATAATTATTCTGCAAAATATACATTACTCTGCTTCTCTGAATTGATTTGTATTGAACCGTTGAATGTATGTACAGCATTCACATGGTTTCTGCAGGTTTCACTGATTCAAATTTTTAAAAATCTTTTAAAGACCTTTTTAAGACCATGGAGACTGACATTGCAGACATGTATACGGCTAGACGCTAAGGATTTTATTTAATGCCCCAGCAAAAAAAAAAAAAACCTACAGTTAAGTAGTCATTTCTAAGCCACATATTTAAAATAATTTGTCAAAACAAGCAGACCCTAGTTGTATACATACATTTTTATCTTAATTTTTCTTTAAAAACTAAATGTTCAAACAACGGACTACAGTTATAATATAAGCTATGAGTAGTTTTGCTAAAAGGTTTATTGAGATGTGTTGTTGTTGATTGGATGTGTTTTGGATCGAATAGGTAGTTTTATATGAAGAGAGGAAAATTAAGACATGTTTTAAAATGATTTAAGACCTACAAGACAACATTTCAGTAAATTTTAGACTTTTTAAGACCTAAAATTGAGTTTTTGAAATTTAAGACTTTTAGGACTTTTTAAGACCCTGCAGACACCCTGATTTATGTCGAGTACATTTTAAGTAATTGTGAATAATTTATCTAAAAATAAAAAAAGAACCCCTTTACTTAAAATTTTCAGCTAAACAGTAATTTTATTACAGCAACTAGTTCCTTCGTAACTAATTACACCCAAAACAGGGTGGGACTTAATATTACAAATCACATTTTATTGGGCTTTGAAAGCTGAAAGTAATTGCTTTTCTTTCATAATCTTGAAAATGAAGAATGACTTACAAATGAGTTCAAACAAAGATTTATTTTTTATAACATATATTTTTGAATTGTGTCAAACATGAAAGACTTAAATTTTAAACTACATGGAACAAAAAATTTTTTTCTTAATCATTCATTTTAAAACCATGTATGTAATATAAGCTATTTCCCTGAGAGAGTTAATAAAAACAACTACAATTATTTAGCAAAAAAAAAAAAAAAAAAAAAACCTTAGTTTACAAATATTAATACATTTGTGATAAAAAAAAATCTTTTTTTTTTATAATATGCCACCAATTTATTTTAGCAGCATAAAAAACCCTGAGGTCTCAAAGCAGGATTTCTGCAGGTTTCATCAAATCTTTCTTTGGTTTATTAGGGAAAGATGTTAATATTCAATTTGTATTGAACAATATTCTAATTTTAAGGGAAATATTATATTCATAAATGCAAGTGCCTTAAAACAAAACCACTATTTTTAGTTTTTCAAAAGGAATTTTGGATATACTGTAAATCTTTAAAGTTGATACAATCAAAATGTGGAAGAAGACTGTTTAGTTTATGGAAAAAATTTTAATTAATAGAAGACCCGGTGTAAATGTCTCTTTCTTTCTTTCTTTCTTTCTTTCTTTCTTTCTTTCTTTCTTTCTTTCTTTCTTTCTTTCTTTCTTTCTTTCTTTCTTTCTTTCTTTCTTTCTTTCTTTCTTTCTTTCTTTCTTTCTTTCTTTCTTTCTTTCTTTCTTTCTTTCTTTCTTTCTTTCTTTCTGTTGTGTTTGTGTGTATATTCTATGGTTTAAGTGTATCTTTTTGTATTACTATTTTATTGACTTTATTATTTGTGCTCTGTTCTATAAATGTAGATGATAGTTGTTATTCGAATTTTGCTTTATTGTAATTGTGTTATAAAGCAATAAAAAATAAATAAAAATTCATCAAATCAAATTTAAGACCTTTTAAGACCCTTTTAGGACCATTAAAAATGAAATTTTAGACTTATCCAGGGTTTTTTTTCCTAATGGCCTGGTATTATTGTGGAGTTGTTTTTGGGTTTTTTCTTGATTAAGGAATTTAATTTTTGGAGTTTGCTGTAAAATGTCTGACAGCTTTGTGAATTGTATCTTTTTGCAATAAAAAAAAACTATAAACAAAAATAAGGTTTAATTGGTTATTGGATGATTTGTAGCCCAATTGAGTATAGCTTTTTTTTTGGGAAAAGCACAAATAAGACCGGTGTAAAATGATTTATGACGTAAAACACAATTTTTCAAATAAATTTGAGACTTTTAAAAACTAAAATGTAGCTTTTGAAACTTAAGACATTTTAAGACTTTTTAAGTCCCAGTGGACACCGTACAAAGTGAATCTGGCACAAATGTGCTCTTGCATAAGCTTTCTTTATATGAGGTATTCATCATGAAATAAAGCTCCTCCACAAAAACAATAGGCGACTGTAGTATTACACAATTCAGTGCATCTGTAATGTCATCTATTGGCTACATGAAGCATGTGTCACTTTTCTGAAGTAATTGGCTGACAAATTGCCTCATTTATAAATGGTTGTGCGTGTGTTTGCTCTCACCAGTGTGTCTGTTGGACCCGTCCAGACTGGCGAAAGCGATGTAGTCTTCACGAGCGTCTGCCCAGTAGATGCGGTCATTAATAAAGTCAAGCGTCAGACCATTAGGCCATGTGATCTTATCTTGAATGATGATTTGACGGTCAGTGCCGTCCATGCCAATGCGGCCAATATGAGGCACGTCACCCCAGTCTGACCAGTACAGATATCTGAAAATAATAAAACACCGTCAGATTAGCTCATTAGATGTGAAAATTATATATATATATTTGTATATATAAACAGGGCTTTACATTACACCCGCCAAATGCGGATAGATTTCAGCTCTGGCGGGTTAGACAGACACTTCCACTAGCCACTTTGGCTGGTCAGAAATAATTTTTAAATTATAGTTTCCTTAAAATTAGGGTTCGACAATAAGCATGGCCCTATATTCGTGCAAATGTAATCTTAAAAGCAGCATGACTAACAAAAATAACTGCGTTCGCGTGAGCAAAACATCAAAAAAGGTAAATACAGAACGAGAGGATAATCACTTGGGCACACAGGTGATGTGATGTGATGCGCGCGACTATTAAAAAGCGTGCACGCTCCCGTTTACTTGTGCGTGCAACCGTGCCTAGAGGAAGCGCAACTGGTGCAATCGGTTTCCTTTGAAATAGACTGGACAAACAGCGATGATCGTGCACCGACAGTCCTACTGCTTTCAAGAGCAAAAAATACACATATTCTTTTGTAAGCAGCAGCGGTCACTGCTTTCATTTTAATTATTCTTTAAACAGATTATGAACAGGCCTATATTAACCCTGTGAGTGATCATCCTGAAAAAAAAGTTTTGTTGAATTAAAAAGTGCACCTATAAAAAAAATTTCTTGTTTTGACACATTAAAAAATTGTGCCTGAGAAATACTTATTTGGTGTGGTTAGAGATAAATTTGGTAAAAAATTAATTTTGAGCCCTGAAAAGTCATGTGAAATAAACTGATTGCATTGCAACAACCCATTTGCTCATGCACACTGAGCAAGCTAATACACAATTAGAGGCATGTGGACAAAACACAACATCTAAATAAAGTCATTTAGCATGTCAAAGTCAAATTTATGCATATAAAATACATT
Source organism: Danio rerio (assembly GCF_052040795.2). Lineage (NCBI taxonomy): Eukaryota > Metazoa > Chordata > Actinopteri > Cypriniformes > Danionidae > Danio > Danio rerio. The sequence continues at coordinate 28,486,341 of NC_141043.1, forward strand.
TTCCCAATAAGAAAAGTGTGGATAGTGAAAATGGCGAGTGTCTAGTAATGTTGGAAATTTACTGGCCATAGTGGCTGGTGATCAAAAAAGTTAATGTCAAGTCCTGTGTGTGTATGTATATATATATATATATATATATATATATATATATATATATATATATATATATATATATATATATATATATATATATATATAATTTGTATATGACTGAAAAGACTGCTTTGTGAAGACTGCTAATTTTTAATTCTTGTGAATGAGATGAAGTAAAATACAAGTTTATAATATTTTTAAAAGTTTGCAGCCAATTTTACAATTTTTAAGTCTTAATGATAAAAAGTGACATGAACACGGATGCTTTACTGTTATTTTTATTGCTCTTAATGTCATTTCAAAATGTTGTGATCAATGATAAAAAATATGATAAAATATCACAGTAGAAAATATGATAAATCTAGACAAAAAATTACAAAAATTAAATAAAATGTAAAATAATTTTTTTATATTTTTATTAAATTAAAATGTTATAAATACATGTATAAATAAATAAAATGATTAAATTTAGCATGTTCACTTATTTAAAATTAATTACAATAAGAATTGTTTCAAAAATTCAAACAATTTGTAAAGTATCTTCTGATTCAACAAATTGATTTGGATGATTTAAATAAAAATTATTGATATGCTATTAATGGCAAATTATTTGATCATTTACATCATAAACCACCATATTTCGCTGAACTTTGACACTAAATCATGCCAAATTTTTCCAACACTGTTTAAATTTATAGAAATATGCCACTTTAAACAGTGAGGCTGTTTGTTTTATTGTGTCACCTTTCAATGACACCATATCATATTTCTCTTAGATGATGGTTCGACTTCTGAAGAGACCATGAAAAAACAAACGCCCATCCAGAATAAATCTAAATGTAGCAGCTAAAACGTCTAGGAAACCAAACATTTATTTTGTGAAGTTCTATCAAAAAAATAAAAAATAAAAAAATAAAAAATATTCAGGTAAATCCAATGACACAAGAGGATTTTCTTTTTTAAAGACTCTTACCCATTTCTCACATCCACAGCCACAGCTCTAGGTTCCCGCAGGCCACTGTTGACCAGCACACTTCTGTAAGCTCCGTTCAGCTTGGACACCTCAATAGTGTCTCTGCCTTTATCACACCAATACAGGTTTCCTCCCACCCAATCCACCGCCAGACCGTCAGGGTTACTCAGAGAGGTTCTGTGCAGCACCTGTATAACAATGCCATTTTTTTTCAATTCATCTTCATTTCCATAGCGCTTTTTACGATGTAGATTGCGTCAAAGCAGCTTAGCATTGATAAAGTTCTAGAAAATTAAAACTGCTTCAGTTGAGTGGTCACATCTTAGTTCAGTTCAGTGTCATTTAAATGTCTGCTGAAAACCAAAACACCAACTCCATTGATGAGCAGCTCCACTAGTCCATTAGCGAAACAGCCAATCACAGAGTCACAATTTTTTTCAAATTTGCAAAAAGCCAAACTGTAATAGAGGGTAACATGTGTGAATAATCAACACACAGGCTCTGGAAGCACACACACCTGCACGTTACTGCCGTTGATGTGCATGCGCCGGATCATGCTGCCTTGTGTGGTCACGTCTGTCCAGTAGATCATCTGTTCTGCGTAATGATAGTCCAGAGCCACTGCATTATTGAGTCCCTGTTAACACGTACACAATCAGTGACAATTCAGCAACAGTACAGTACAAATCATCTAATTGGCCTTTTATAATGATGGCCAGCTCACCTGTTTAATCAGCGTGTAGTTTGAACCATCCAGGTTGAGTTTTCTCAGGTAGTAACGGTTCGCAAAGATGAGGAAAGGTTCCTCCTCTATAATTGAAGAATCTTTTTTTATAGTACAAGCAGACTTTGAAAGGAGAATACTAAATATAAAGGTCCAATGAGATTAAAATAACATTATTTACATGTTAGTATCACTATAGTAGTCTTCAAGGATATTTATAAGCTAGTGTACACAAAATTTGTGTTTAGAAGTTGTAAAACCGATATAAACATGTGAAGCTTGCAGTTTGTAACTTTCACCTAAATGGATCAAAGGTTTTTCACGTCACCTCATACTTAAGTTTCTCATTAAATCATAACCAATCAAATGCTCTCTAGTATCTGACATGCTCCGCCCCCTGCAAGATGCTTCTCATTTGCCTTTCATTTGATGCACTGATAGAGCAGTGATGAAACAAACGCTATTGGCTGCTTTTTTTAAAAGGGGAGGAGCTCTCTCTACGTTTTTTAGTTGAGATTATATCCAACATCGAACCAAAAATGCATATTTCAAAGCACTTAACAGGACCTTTAATTTCACAATATAAGTTATTATTATAAAAATGTATTGTAGCAATATAAATAAAAATGTATTGTAACAATAATAAAGAGCCTGCGACCCCTGGTTTAATACCTATAGGGTTAGGATTTTGAAAATTTAAATACATTTCCAAACAGAATTTACATTTTTATACATATTCATATTGGCAACAATTTCTTTGAATTCTACTAAGTTAATGCAATTCTCATCTACATCGTATTTTAACTTAATAGGATGTAAAAATCTAACATTTCCATTTTTACTCTGAGAAAAAAAAAACAGCACATTTCCAAAGCTTTATAATTAAGCTATAAATCCCAGAATGAAAGAGTCTCACCAGCAGTGGACTTGCAGCTAGTGTGGTCATCAGGACGTGGGACAAAGCCATCAACACAGAGGCAGTGGAAGCTACCATGAGTGTTAATGCAACGCTGAGAGCAAGGGTACACAGTGGAGCACTCGTCCAGATCCACACACGTCTTCCCATCTTGTTTAAGGCGGAAACCTGCATTACACCGGCACTGTAGAGGGCAGATGAGAGGCACGTCACGTCTGTACTGTAAATTGATTCATTTTATTATTATGTGTAGTGTAGATAAAGAAAACTAAGCACATACCTTGAAGCCGATCTTCAGATCTTCACAGAGCTGTGAGCAGCCACTAAGCTTACTATTCAGACATTCGTTGACGAAGCAGTTGTTTTCATCAGAGCCGTCACCGCAGTCATTATTATTGTCGCACAGCAATGTCTCATTCACACACTTGCCACTGGAGCACAGGAATGCAGTGTCATTACAGCGGCTCTCTAAAAAAAACAGAACAAGTATAAATAAATCATTCTCAATAAAAATGAAAGCTTTTATAAAATACATTTTTTTTAGATGTTAGCATCAGTATTGTTAGCTTTTTTGCTAGTGTGCTCCAAAAACAGTGAGAAAATTCGCATTTAGCAGATATAGAACTGATATAAACATATAAAGCTTGTAGTTTGTCTAAATTACAGGTGTCAAAGGCAGTTCCTGTAGGGCCGCAGCCCTGCACAGTCTGATCAAACCAATTGAGTCCTCAGGCTTGTTTGAAACCTTCAGGTAAGTGTGTGAAAGCAGGAATGGAACTGACCTGTGCAGGTCTGTGGCCCTCCAGGAAAGGGGAGGAGCTACACTATGTCCCACCCTCTCTTCATGTTTCAGCTGAGATGACGTCAAACATTGAATAAAATTGCACATTTCAAAGCACTTCACGGGACCTTTAACAGCACTTGGAGAGAGAGTTCGGAAGAAGCAAAGGTGCTATGAATAAAGCGGGTCCAAGACACAAAAATATTTATTTGACACTCAACTGCAGTGAGTAAGCAATATGAGGTTTTTAATATTAGATGGTGAAAAAAGCAATCTGTCCAGTTTAACTATATAAGGCCAATATTATACACGCTATTAGAGTAGTTTAGAAACATGCAGAAAATTGGTGAAGCGAGTCTTGTTACCACAAAAAAAAAAAAAAATACATATCAAAGAAAAAGCCAGTCGCAGAATTTTTTAATAATTAGAAAAACTGATTCTCAGTTTTGGTGTAAAATCAATTTTGTATCACAACTACAGTTAGGCTGAAGATGGGAAAATTCATGATATTTGATGACCTACTATTTTGGTGAATACTAGAGTTTTAAGCCCCGTCACACCAAGCGCAATAACTTTAAATATGATGATAAATATAATTCCATCCACACTGACAAACGATAAAAATCAGTTTACTTTTAATTTACGCTTTTCATATAGCATTAAGCAGATTTGCTACTATTTAAAACTAGATTAATCTAATAAAAATTAATCAGGGAGAAAGGGAAGAAACACAAAAACTGGATACCCAAGTTTCTTTTATTTTTATAATAATTTGCTAGACTGGCTTACATGACTTCCATGTATTTTTAGCATTCTTTTGTCATAGTATAACCATTTTCTAGATAGACATTACCTTTAAATAGTCTTTGAAAAGAGGGCTTAACATTAAGCAGATTCTTCATAATGTCATCTGCAGCTTTTTAAGCCGTTTATATTTTAATGGATTCTGATCAGCTGATACTGTTTTATTGTTTATCAGCTGAGAAAAAAGATGTTCTGAAAGCGATCTCAATGATATAATTTCTTAACATTATCTTTACTGTTATACAGTTAAAGTCAGAATTATTAGCCCCTGTTTATTTTTTTCCCTAATTTCTGTTTAAAAGAGAGATGATTTTTCCACACATTTCTAAACATAATAGTTTTAATAACTGATTTATTTTATCTTTGCCATGATGACAGTAAATAATATTTGACTAGATATTTTTCAAGACACTTCTATACAGCTTAAAGTGACATTTAAAGGCGTAACTAGGTTAATTAGGCTAACTAGGCAGGTTAGGGTAATTAGGTAAGTTATTGTATAATGATGGTTTGTTCTGTAGACAGTCAATCAAAAAAAGCTTAAAGGGGCTAATAATTTTGACCTTAAAATGGTAAAATACTTTCTCCAGAAGAAATAATATTATCAGACATACTGTGAAAATTTCCTTGCTTTGCTAAACATTATTTGGGAAACATTTAAAAACATAACAAAAATTCAAAGGCGGTTTAATAATTCTGATTTCAAATGTAGTGGTGTTCTGGACTATTTTGTTTTATATTCAGAACAATATTTAGAACTCGATTTTAATCACTATTTTTATAGTTATCATTAAAATGGCCTTTAATGTTTCAAAGTTAATGAAAGGTGGTTATTTTACAGTCTGACTTAACATCTGAATCTGTCTGAAAGAAGAAACACTGTATGATATGGTGTTAAAATCTGTTTTTAAAAGAAAAATGAAAAGTTTTATCAGTCTATGTCATGTGTCAAAAATTACATATATACACCCTGTAATACATCAATCGATCATGAATCATTTGCCATTTATAGAGTGTTTATTTTTTTAATCTATTTGGTGGTAATCTAGCATTTTTGATAAATACCATGGTAGTAAAAGATTATGCTATTCATGTACCATTGTACTTTTGGAAGTTTTGTAAATGCAATAGATTTATAAAGTTCAATTTGTGTTGTAAGAGGTCAGCCGTAACCAGATATCGATAAAATCACTCCCCATTCAGTCAACGATCCAGAATTAATACTGCAGCAGGAAGTTGTGACTCAAATGAAGCAATGAATTGAACAGCATTAAGCTGCTTTATCACACTACATTACACACCAGGCACACTTCCAGAACCCACAAGAGCCATTTATTACCACAGCTTTTTATTGTTAGACGTAGAACTGTGATATATAACCCTGTGATTTCCAATTTCACACGTTTGCATTCAAAGGCAAGATTGTGTTATGACAAAGGGTGTAGAAAGAGCAACAGAAGAGGGATTAGCACTGCATGTGTTTTTAAAAAGCAAGTATCTATTTTTATTGTTGAATATTGAAATATTTTAGGTTTAAGTAAAATTGTAATATTTATTTATCTTCCAAATTTTACAAATTATTGTCACGTTGTCAGAATTTGTCAGAGTAATAAATGTTTTATTTTGTAGTGACTGAAAATCAAGGAAGATGCTGAATTCTTAAAGGCACAGTCCACCCTAAACATAAACATTCTGTCATTATTTAGTCATCTTTGTCTCGTTCAAAACCTGTTTGACTTTCTTTCATCTGTTAAACACATATGTTTTTGGAAATATATTTTGGAAAAAGCTGAAAACCGGTAACCATTGACTTACATAATATACAAATACTATGGAAGTCATTGATTACAAGTTTTCAGCTTTTTTTTCAAAATATATTATTTTGTGTTCAACAGAAGAAAGAAACTCATGAAGCTTTATATCCACTTTAGGGTGAGTAAATAATGAGCAAATTTTAATTTTTGGATGAACTATACCTTTTAATTTGAAATTAAACCATTTCCCTCCCTTCATCCTAAAAGTATTCCTACATTACCTGTGTCTGTGCATTGCAAGTTTTTGGGTGCTTCGTCTGATTGGTCTCTACAGTCAAACTCTCCATCACATGCCCAGTTTTTCTGCTTCAGGCACTGGCCATTTGCACAGTGGAAATCATTTGGCCCACAGGTAGGATATTCTACATTGTAAAAGAATAGACAACATTTGACACACTCTGCGATCACTTTGCTGGTACAGTAAACATGACCAATAATAATTTTAAAAAGCACCAAGTCTACACCACATGCTTACCACACTCTGGCGACTCGTCAGAGCCATCGCGACAGTCAATGTCATGATCACACATGAAGTTTTTGGGAATACACTGAGAATTCTGACACTGGAACTCAGTGTCATCACAGGTCTTGTTAAACACTTGGGAGAGAAAACAAAGATTAGCAAAAATGTACTAAAGAATTTGCAAAGGAAACATAGAATGTTAAGTCTGCGACACACTAAGCTGATGGTCTGGTGCAGTAAAATGAAGGGGACACTATACTGTCAGTGAGCGCTATCTTTCAGAAGAGACGTTTAACAGAGGTCCTGATTCTCTGTGGTCATTAAAAAATCCCATGGCACTTCTCGTAAAAGAGTTAGGGTGTAATCCCGGTGTCCTGGCCAATTTCCCTCCATCGGCCCTTATGGTCTCCTAATCATCCCTATCCACTGAATTGACTCTATTGCTGTTTCTCCACTCCACCTAGAGCTGGTGTGTGGTGAGCACACTGGCGCCGTTGTCCTGTGGCTTCCGTTGCATTATCCAAGTGGATGCTGCACACTAGTGGTGGTGTGGAGAGGCCGCCCTCATAATTTTGAAGCGCTTTATGGCCATATATGATAAACGCGCTATATAAATACACATTACATTACTTGTAAAACTACTTTTTGAATTTAGTTCAATTTTAGTTCATTTTGTTTTCAGTTTTTCCAGACAAAATTTTAATTTTATCTTTGCATCTATTTGGTAAAGCTCGTTTGACCTTGTTTAAACATCTTTGAAAAATTCATATATAAAACACAAAAAAACAGTAAAGGTAAGAAACCTTCTAAGTACCTCTTAACAAAAAAGTAAAACGTATGATTACATGAAAAGAATACAATTTTATAAATAGCATTTATATTACTTTATATGCTTTCATATACACAAACATAAGTTTACATTTTCTAGCCTAAAGTCAATTGTGTCTTTTAAGTCTAGACAGTAAGTCCGGATTTTGGTAATCCATTTTGAATGAGGTATGTTAACTGTTGATATACTGTAGACATGCTAGTCAACAGACACCTGCAATTCTTCAGCAAAAAGTTCAAGTGTGGCTTTTTGGCCCAGATTAAGCAAGTGAAATGTGACAACACAACTTTTCTCAGTGCTCGTGTTTCTTGTTTTGCCACAAAACATGTTCCAGAATAAGAGATTTCTTATGTAACTCACCACAGCCAGCCTTAAGTCCCTCATCTCCTCCATCAGGGCAGTCTTTATCCCCATCACATACCCAGCGCTGAAGAATACACACATGGGAACCCGGACACTGGAAAGAGTCTGGACCGCAAGTCTTTGCCTCTGGAAGTGGTACATAAACCAGTGTTACTTGAACATTTCATCATCCAGACAAATACTGAGATTCATGATGAAAAATACACAGAAAAACTCATATCTGATTCAGAAGCTGCATCTGTATGAGAGGATGAAGATTTAAAAATTAAGGTTGCTATCGAAGAGGCTGTTCACAGACCTTTTGGGTGCTCATTATTTCATAAGTTCATTAAAATGGGGAGTGATATGGTCGCATTTTCAGGCGAGTTGAAAACATCACAACTTTGTGAGCATTTCGTTTGATGAACCCACTAATAAGAACTTTAAAAAATGTACACTACTGTTTGTTTGACTTACTATGTTTGGCATCAACTTAACAAAAGATATGGACATATTTTGTCCCTTTTTAAAGGCTGTTGTCTGCTCATCATAGTGCATGATTTTATGGTTAGCTGCGTTTTATTATTTGCAATAAACTTGTTTTTTCCTAACTGGAGATGCTGTTGTAATGGTCTTTTTATTTTATTTAAAGAAACTAAATGTGTAAGTGCACTGTTTGTCCAAGCAAGCATGAAGAGTTCGATCCCTGAAGTTACACTTTCACAGGTTTATTAGCATCAAAGCTCACCAGCAAGGAATGCCAGCATGCAAAAACCTCCAGTTCTTCTACACAATTTATAGATCCATAGAATCTCTGAGAAACAGATAATAGAGCGCCCCTTGTGATAAATCACTTATACAAGAACAGTAAAGAATTTAAATGGGACTAAGATAGACTAATTACCACAAACAATCAAACACTGCAGTGCTTCTTAATTTTTGCCATAAATAAAATGTGTCAGAGCAACAGCAAGGGTTTGCAGAGCTCGAAATTGCAACAATTTTGGTTACATATGTGCCCGAAATTTAATCTATGCGACCTCATAATATATTTGGGAGCATAATGGTTGTAGTGGGACCTGTTTTGTTTTTTGTCCAACAACATGCTGAATCTGTCTTCCCTACTGCATAGATCTGATATTGGTTCAAATTAGCTTCCAATCACTCAATGCTTTCTGCTGTCTGATGACAGGGGAGTTTTTATGACCGCAGAAAATGCAAAGTTGAAGTTTAAGGAAGACACATTTAAAACTAGGCTCACAGGTTTGCAAACCCACCTAAAGTTACAAATAATGGCGCTGATGATATCGTTCATGTGGTGAAAGTTGATCAGCCAGTCAAGAGCGTGTTTTCGGAAAGAGTGCTGAAAGTCTCGGAGTTGATCAGCTGTTTGATGGCTCGAATCTTGATGCAATGCATTCACTGTGTGTACAGAGCAAATGGCCGCTAAATGTAAAATTTAAAAGCTCGCCATTACCAAGTTTTAATTGATACTGTGGCTCATGAAAAAGAACGGTATTGCGCATGTGGTCATCACAAGAATCCTGCTCTGCCCCATTCATACTATACAGCCTAAAGGCTACTATACTATACAGTAGTTTCGGGTTATTTACATATAAATGTGCGATTTTTCTTTAAATCACACGCGCATTCTCAGTAGCCATATCTGTACATTGGGTCGGTTGACTCGGCTGCTTTTTTCCACAAATACAACAATATGTAAATCAACACATAACAAAACGTATATTCTTTACTGCAATGCTTCATTTTTGTTTGATGCAAACCATAATTTATTTTTTTTATAAAACGGTAGGACTTTTTTTAAATAGCAGATAACTCTCATTCAAGCATATTCAAGGCCACTCATGGACACTCATTTTAGAATTATTGCTCACAGTATTAAGTATTAAATTAGTAAGTTGTCACAGTATTAGTTAGATAGCTGTTTACAGTTTTTGGCAGTCCTGGTTGAAGTTGTTTTTAAATATAATAAATTCGTTATTATTATTAGTGATGCTTATTTTTTGTGGGTGCTCATAATTTTTTTTCTGGTGCTATTAAATGTTTAAAGTTGGGAGCACTGGTGCTATCAAGTAAAAAGGTTAATTTCAAGTCAGAGGCGGTTTCTCGGAGAGCGTGGCTGATGGCTGCCTAGCAATGACAGATTCCACAGGAGTGCATTCCTGGAAGGACATTGAAACTGGTGAAATAAGTGGCGCTCCTTTTGTTTTTTTTTTACATGGTTTTAGACACATTGTGTGAACAGCCCCTAACAAAGCTCATAAATGTCAACAGGACTAAGATGGCCTATTAAATGAAAGAAGACTGAGCTTTATACAATTTACAGATACCAAACACAAAAAATACAGAGAAAGAATATGTGTTTAGAGATTGTTAATTAATAGTTAATAAATCTTTTGTGACAGCAATGTAAAATGACCTGATTAATATCCTGTGATGCTAACGATTGGACACATTTAAAAAATGTGAACTGGGAATATTGAAATGTATGCAATTCATGTCATTCTAATGTAAATAAAACAAGACAAGAAAGATTTTCCCATTTTGAATATACAAAATATTATGACATGTATTAGGATTTCCTAATACAAATACTAGGTTTTTTTTCTTTATATCCTTAGTCCCATATAAATCCCTTACACATTTACTTTCTTTAAATAAAATAAAAAGGCCATCACCACCACATCTTCCTCCTAGATGTGAGGGTAAAAAACAAGTTTATTGCAAATAATAAAACGCAGCTAACCATAAAATCAAGCAGTGATCACCAGAAAACTGCCTTTACAAAGGGGCAAAATATGTCCGTATCTTCTGTTTTGTTGACGTCAAATGTACTGTGTCCAAACAAACAGTAGTGTAAATTCTTATGTTGTTAACTCGGCACATTAAGCAAGATGCCAACATGGACAGATTGTGTGATCTGCTGTTATCCTCAAAAGCCATGAACAAAGGTAGAAGTGCATCATTAGATGAAGGTTGATTGATAAAAATGGTTTAGGAGAGGTTTAGCAGAGTTTTTGTTTGTTGTTGAAGGTTGTTATGTGACTCACTGCATCTGCTGTCCTCATCAGTGCCGTCGCCACAGTCATCAGTGCCGTCACACACCCAGGTTTTGAAGATACAGCGATGGTTTCCACATTCAAACTGATTAGATGCACAGAACTGGAAAAACTTTTCTAAAAAAACAAATGCAAAACATACTGTCAAAACAATTTAGGTCGAATTTTATCTTGATACATTTTGATTTATGTGATCAGGAGGCAACCAGTGTTGTGGTACTGAATATCTAATTTTCAAAGTGCTAAAATAAATTATTTTCTATTAGCTTACATTTTTACAACTATTTGCATATTGCATAGGGATGGAACGATTATAGTTTTTGGTTGTACGATTATAGTCTGAGTTATGCACCATGTGCATGTCACTGCCAATATAGACGCAAGCTGTGTTTCTCCATTGGAAATAACGAACTTGCGCATACAAAAGATGGTATATGCCAATGCCACTTAGTTAATAGCCTCAGCCTCAACCACAGTTAAAATTAGCCTTTAATCTAGTGTGTGCGTGTGTGCTGTTGAGAAGCCTTTACAATTAATCAACCATGACAAATTAAAGCGCATTCAATATTGAAATCATTTAATTGTTGCATCTCTAGTAATGCGCTTGTATTATAAACAGGCACAGCTGTCAATAAAATGTTAAATAAAAAAATAACAATTAGTATTATTAAATAATTTTATTTTAAAAATCCATGCAATATAATAATACATTTAATTGTACACCTATTATTAACAATTATTATATAATAACATTTTTATAAAAATCCATGCATCATAATAATAATACATTTAATTGTACACCTATTATTATAAAAATAAAAAAAATCTGATTTTTTAAAACTAATTTTTAAATATTTTTATAAAATCAAAAAATGCCATAAAATAATTGCAGGCTTAAAAAATATATAAATAAAAATATTATATTGTAATAAATATAATAATTAAATCAATGTAAATATATATTATAAATGTTCAAATGTTTGTTAATTAAAATTTTAAATATTAATGGATTATTTTTTATTAATCATGTTATTTTTTTTCATTTTTTATTTATTAACAATATTGCAATGATAACAGTTTTTTAAATAATTTGTTATTTTGTAAAAAAATATTTTATTATACTCGATTATATTTAAAATTAATCATATTTATTATTACTATTAATAATATATTTTATAATATGAATTATAATATATAATTACTATATGATAATATTATTATTAATAGTAATTATTGCTATGAGAATCATGCTTATAAAATGCTAAATGCCCTGAAAATGTAATAAAATGGTTAATTTCCGACACTTTTGAGTCTTGAGAATGAGAAATACACCAAAGACAAAGCAATAAAAGAACTTTAACAGAAAAAAGTCAATCTTATGCAGTCAGAGAATAAGAGAATGAAAGAGAGAGAAAGAGGGAGAGAAAGAGGGAGAGAGAGAGAGAGGGAGAGAGAGTTAAATGAAATTGAAGTAAGAGGTGTAAATGTTCACTAACCACAGTGAGCCTCATCTGCTCCATCCTCACAATCGTTCTCTTTGTCACAGGTCCAGCTCATGGGAATGCAGCGCCCGCTCGGACACGCAAAGTTGTTCTCTGAACATTTCTGTTGCCTTTTTTCTGCGGGACAAAAAGTGAAAGGTCAATCTCATTACACAACACCACAGGTTTGATCTGCTGTGAGAACGAGGCTGTGTGTCAGCGTGTCTGATGTGTGAAGAGTCTGACCAGGGCAGTTTCGCTCATCTGAAAAGTCTCCGCAGTCATTAGAGCCATCGCAGCGCCAGGAGGGGGCGAAGCAGAGGGTAGTGAACTCACAGCGCTCAAACGTCATACCCTTTACTCCAAGCAGATAGTAACTGGAGCAGTCCGTGGGGCCTGAAACAGAATTAAACAGAAAATTATAAAGTTTTTGTGCAAGTGAATGTGTAACAGCTTCAGAAATTAAACTTAGAAGTCAAAGGATTATCTTTCATACACTGAATTGTGTAGATGTTGGTTATTTTGGATACTCGAATACGAAACAGACCAATAAATAAAGAAGCATTCCACTTTATAATTTTATGATTCACAAATTTCTAACCAAATTCTCAGCATTTCAATACCAATTCACAAACAAATATTTATTGTTCATAGGTCTATTTTTTCTTTTTTACCAATAAGTAAAATGCTGCAACTTGCCTTACAAAGCAACCAGTAGGTTATGCAATTAATCGAAATTCAGTTTAGATCGAAAATTCGATTTAGAGCTTCTAGGATCCCATTCACATGATTTCACAATAGAATTAAAAAGTGTTTTTGGCACTGAGAGCTTTTTGGTTGGAAACAGATCTGTTTTGAGTAACACTCACTGCAGTTCATCTCATCACTGGCGTCCTCACAATCCACCACCTGATTACAGCGGCTTGAGTTAGTGATGCAGGAGCCGTCTTTACACTGAAACTCAGCAGCGCTGCACAGAGTCACTGAAGAACACAAATGCAGAAAGTAAAGACTTTTTTAGTCAACTACGAAAGATTTCAGCATTGCATGTCCCATACTCCAATATCACTTACTGTTGCATGGCAGCTCATCTGAACCATCCCCACAGTCATCAGTGCTATCACACCAGGAGCTGTGTTTGATACAGCGTCCGTTAATGCAGCGCCGGTAGCCCTTCTTACACATGCGGTTTGCTGCAACCAGAAAAAAGGCTTGAATATCATAAAATATGATTCCTTTTTTAGCAGGGATCACGCTGAAATATTACTATCTCTTCTTCAAGTAAGACCTGGTTAAGTCTGCAGTTGTATTACAAGTTGTATTGTAAAAGTCATATTCAAAGACCCACTAGGGTATTACATTTTACATATATATTCACAATATCATTTCATCACATTTGATGGTGACTGGTAATGAGCCATTTTTATTTACAACAAAGACCTCTTCACACATCTGTGAGTCTGTGCAAATCCCCTAGCAATAACTCATAATGTTATTATTGATATACAGTACAATTTTTGTATCGTGTAGTTCAGGTTTGTTTAACGAAGCATGAGTGATCCCTGCTGGCAGTATGTTAGTGTCGTTTAACCTGTCAAAGAAAGTCTTCTCATGCAGGAAACCAACAGTTTCTGAAGTACAGAGGGAACAATATTTCAAAGTTTCAGGTATGGTACTGCATGTTCATCAAGTTACTATTTAATGTTTCTTATCTAAATCTATTTTTAAATTAAAAAAAATTAATTGTAAGATTTTCCAAAAGGCTCTGCTTTTTTCTCCTAAATTGATTCTGAGCTTAGTTTTTAACAGCAGATGATCTCAGATTGTCACTACTGGTGTCCCACTAGGTTCCTTACTGGATCCACTCCTGTTTATCATATATCTATAGCCTTTTGGTCACATTTTTAGAAAATACAACATACAATTTCAATGCTATGCTGACAACATACAACTCTACCTGTCCACCAAGCCCCCCAGTTCTTTTCCTCCTCCTACTTTGAGCAGATATTTAGCTAAAATAAAAATCTGGCTTTTCAAGTAACTTTTTTAAATTAACTAGTGACAAAACTGAAGCCCTTCTCATTGGCACCAAACGTGTTCTGGATAAAGCTGATAATTTTACAATAGGCATTAATAATAGCACAATTCCTCCCTTTCACTCCCTCCCTCCGTGCAGGTAAAGAGTTTGGGTGTCATCTTGGGTAGCACACACTCATTTGAAGGTCACATCAATAATATTACGTGTACTGCACATTTCCACTAATAATAATATCACTAGTCTCCGCCCTTCTCTCACAACCAATAACACAGCAATTCTTATCCACGCATTAGTTACTTCACTTCTTGTCTACTTTAATGCATTTCTTTCTGGGCTTCCTTCCAAAATTCTCCTTAAACTCCAACTGGTTCAGAACCATGCAGCTCGTGTCATCTCTAGGACTCCATCTCAGGAGCATGTCACACCACTCTTTTATCAGCTTCACTGGATTCCAGTCAAGTTTCGTATTGATTTTAAAATATTACTTCTAACTTTCAAGGCACTTTATAATCTTGCTCCTCCAATATCACCGAAGTTCTCCATATTTACATCGCTTCTCACACCCTTAGATCAGCCAACTCCTTCTCCCTGGTACCACCTCGCACTCGATTGAGCACAATGGGAGACAGATCTTTTAGCTTTATGGCTTCTTGGCTTTGGAACTCGCTTCCCGTGGATCTAAGGAGCAGTGATAATCTTAACATATTTACATCTCATCTAAAGACCCATCTTTTTAAGCAGGCTTTCCTTTAACAATTTTTATCATGTTTTTTATTATGTCATTTTATATTCGTGATGTGTTTACACCTGTTTGGTCAATGATTGTTTTCTAATGTTTTATTATTTGTTTTATTTGTTTTAGCATGGCTGTTGATGCTTAATGTAAGGTGACCTTCGGGTATCTAGAAAGGCGCCATTTACAAATAAAATGAATTATTATTATTAATATTGTACTCTTTAAAAATAGCCATATATGTACCACATGAACTTTAACAAAATCATTAAGAAAGTTAAGCGTGTTCATAGTGAGCTGTTTACACAAATCTCAAGGTATAAAAGCCAACATTACTTGTCAGACACACTTATGAGCTTGCTCTTTCTCGTGAGCATATGAACGTCTGATTAAAAAACTTGCCTAGAGTACATCTGCTGTTTAAAACTAAGCCTAGAATTGTTTCAAAAGAGAATAGGGATGCCTTTTATAAATCTCAGAATTGATGTAGAACAATTTCACAAACTATTTTTCAACCCAGCTTTATATAAAATTAGTTTTTTTTTTATTTATTTATTTTTTTTAAATCAAAGACATCTACTACAATCTATTATTTGAGACACAGTGCTATGAATGGAAGGATTATAAGCCGATATTGTAAATTCTAAAAAGATTACAGATCAGGAAAAGTAAAAAAAAACATACAGCACAAAAGGTTAGTGTAGTTCTTACCGCAGTAGGCCTGTTTCTCATCAGACTTGTCTTTGCAGTGAGCCAAAGAGTCGCAAGTCAAACTGTAGTCGATACAGTCGCCATTTCCACATTCAAACTCATCCACACTGTTGCAAGTTGTGTTTTCAGCTGAAATACAGAGAGAAAAACATGTTCATATTATGCTGCTCTCCTCGCAGAAAACGTACAAGGAAAGTTTATATTTCAGCTACTTAGTTTAGCTACTCACCCACACAGGTATTATCTCCCAGCAGTTTGCGTTCTCCACGACAGCTGCAGTTCACTCGACCTTCAGATGTGATCAGACACAGGTCCTGACAGCCTCCGTTATTGGTGAGGCATGGAGAAAACTCACCTACACACACACACGCACGCATACATATTTATGTTTCATCAGACACATTTTTGAATAAGAAAAAAAAAAATAGTCAAATTATTATTATTATTTTTGTTATTATTATTATCAATATTAAAATGTGAAAAAATTAATAAATAAAGATAAAATAAATAAATAAAATGTACATAAAAATAATTAAAAGTAGATAAATTATTTAAAAAAAATGGATTAATAAAATAAATAAATATATGAATAATACAAAAAAAAAATAAATAAATGAAAAAAAAAAAAAAAAAAAAAAATATATATATATATATATATATATATATATATATATATATATATATATATATAAAATAAAAATTAAAAAATAACCAAAAAAACAGATAAATAAATAAAAAATTATATATATATAAATACAATTATAGATAAATAAATAAATATTATAAATATTATAAATCACCCCATAAGTATTTATTGTGCAAATAAATAAATAAATAAATGTCAAGCTATAAATAGATTATTTTCAAAATGCTGAAAAAACAATCCCTTATTATGTAAATAATGATTCGTTTCTTACAGCACTTTTTTTTTTATTGATAAATCACAAAACTCACAGCTATTAGTGTCTTTGGCCACAGCGATGATGCCCATTGGCTGTTGGGGAATGTCTGCGCGCAGGACCTTCATGTCTCTACCGTATTTATCAGCTCTGAGCACAGCTCTGCGCACCCAGTCCGTCCAGAAGATATAATCACCATACACAGCCAAACCAAACGGATGAACTGGTTCATTCTTCAACACCACCTGATCACACAAAAACAAGACGGATTCACTTATTCTGCAAACTGATTCAACATATGCACGATTTTAGCAATGTGTGCTTTTTATGTTAATTCAAGCTTGTTTGTTAAGATCTACTGAGAAATCAATGGACACACATAAAAAAAGAACCACTCACAAAGCGTCGGCTGCCGTCGTACTCGCAGCGTTCAATCTTGTCAAATGTGGCATCTGAGAAGTAAAGTTTCTCTGCTCGGTGGTCAATGGCCAGGCCGTTCGGGGTGCGTATGTTATTGCCAATGATCACCAGGACATTCGCACCAGAAAGAGATGCCCGCATGATACTGGGAGACTGTTCATTCCAGTTAGTCCAGAACATCAGGCTGATGTGAAGAGAAACGCAGAACAATTTAATATAGAAATAAAAATATTATTGAAGTATTCAACAATTTTACATTAATAAATACAAATTTATTTTTACACTAAATTTTTTTAAATAAAAAATTTAATTTACATGATTAACTATTAAAACATTTTTATGTACAAATCACTTTTGTGGTTTTATGGTATTCACTTTGAAACAAGATTATAAACAAATCAGTTAATAATGGTTCATTAGTATATGATTTAAATCATAATTATTCATTTAAATAATTGAAAATTAATAATACTAAAAAAATAAAATAAAAAATATTAGTTTTTAAATAAAATGATCATTAAAATCTTATAATTCTAAATAGCAAGATTAAAATAACTCATTAAAATTATTATAATTAAAAATTATTTATTTATAATTTAAATAGTTTAACTTTAAATGTAAATACAAAATAAATAAATCAAATCGAATATTAATAAATTTGTAAATAATAATTAATAATTTCAGAATCACTTTGAAGGTCAAAACAAAGAAAAAAGTTTGCACCTTTTTTTAAAAAAATAAAATGTTTAGTTTTATTATACGTACAGTAGTGTAGTTAAAATATGACACTGCATCATGGCAAACATTAAACAGAATTTTCATACTCTTGACATTCATCCAAAACGAAGGCTCTGGGATGGTCGTCCCCTGACATAGTCACCACAGTATCTCTGTCGAAAGCACCAGAGCGGCTTTGGTCTACAGTGTGTCGTGTGATGGTGGAAGTGGTGTAGCTGGTCCAGTAAAGAGTGTCCCAGCCCCGGTGATAAGCCAAACCTTCCACTGATCCTACATCTGTGCAAAAAATGAAAAGAAGAGTGGACTTAGCACTCATATGATCAAATTCTGGGTACAATTTTCACACTGCAACAATCTAATTCATATGCCTGCCCATTAATAGTCAAAGAAATATTTGCATTTTTATACATATATGGATATTGCTTTAGCTGTATTTATATCATTTTTTAATTGTATGTGTGTATTTGTGTGCTTTTGTAAAGCTCCATTAGCATGACAACCCAAAGATCAATGATTTAATTCCCAGCCTAATGACCATGTTTAAAGTAATAAAAACAAAACTATATTTATTCAGATAAAAGCATCTGCCAAACCCAAAAACTAAAAACAATGTCAGGAGACTTTAAATATCTTAGTTTAACAAACATTTCTGACAAATGTATTTTCTGTATCCTGAAATTGATCTTTAATAAAACATGAGGGTTAAACTAAAAGCTCATCCACATGGCAATGGAATTAGGTCTTTTTGCAAAAATTAAATATCAATATTATATTTTATTAAATAAAAAGTTTAAAATAATATAGTGAAAAAAAACTCAAAACACTGCCGTTATGTGTTACTGTAGACAGGCAAAACGCTACTTTTGGAATAGAAAGACATCACAGTTCCATTACCAAAAGGAAAATAAAATCCACACACAACAACCGGTAACAACAACAATAGCAGACTACAAAGCTGTGTTACTGCTGTAGGCTCTGCTGAGTTTGTTATCACTGGTAAAACAAAACAAAAAAACAACACCTGGTAATGCAGTATCAACTAGATGAGCAAAAATGTAGTAATAATAATATTAATAATAATAAATATTAATAATTCCTTACATTTATATAGCAATTTTTTGGACACTCAAAACACTTTACACATTTTTGGAGGGAATCTCCTTATCCACCACCAGTGTGCAGCATCCACCTGGATGACGCGGCGGCAGCCATATTGCGCCAGACCGCCCACCAGCTTTGTTTACACTGTAGGCGGGATCGGTGACAGGGTTACACACAGCGTGACTTTACAATAGGAAGAATCGCTGACAACTTCGTCCAAATTTCTCTCACAACCAATCACACATGATATATATATATATATATATATATATATATATATATATATATATATATATATATAGGGAAGATAATGTAAATATTTGCTCATCTGGGTTTGAAAGGAATTAGCAATTTTTCCTCAACTTTTTTTCTTTTTGACCCGGTTGTGGTATTGCTCAGATGACACGTCAAACAGACACAGGTGCTCCTGTCAAATTTCCAGTAGTTTTTCCTCCATTTCTTGAGTTCAAATAAACTAAAAACGAGACCTTTAATTTCTCCCCCAACCTCCCACTGGCCTGCAGGTACCCGCGCTAGTGGATGCTGCTCTCTCATTGGCTGTAGGTAATCGCCGATGTTATTTTTATTCAAAACTCATTTCACACAGCATGATTAGAATCGGCGAGAGCTCCAGATATTTAGCATGCAAAATATCTCACGGGCATCAGCGACTCATCTGTGATTCTCTCAGATCGCGTCTTTGATAGTTTACATTGTGTGATTGACATTTATGTGAACGAGCACTGATTTGCCTGTCATTTTGGGCATTTGTCAGCTATTTCTTAAAATCTATCGGCGAGTCAAAATTGGGGCTAAAATCATGCAGTCTGAACTCGGCATAAGCCAATTATGATATGGGGATGGTTAGCAGACCCATGGACAGAAGTCAGTGGGCAAATTTGGTCAGGATGCCGGGGTTAAACCCCTACTCGAAGGACATCAGGGAATTTTAACAACCACAGAGAGTTAGGACCTCGATTTAACATCTCATCCAAATGACGGCGCTCACTGAGCAGTACGGAGTCCCCATCAGTGTACTTGGATGCTAAGACCACAGGTTGAGTGCCCCCTGCTAGCCTCACTAACATCACTTCCGGCAGCAAACTAACTTTCCCCTGTGATCTACCATCCAGGTACTAACTGGGCGCAGCTTGACTTAACCTTAGTAGGCGACTATTTGAAAGTTGCAGAAAGCTAGCTGCCGGTATTAACAGTAAAATACATCAGGTATTTTTAAATCCATCCTGGTCTCCTGTTTACAGTATGTCTATACTCAACACGTTGAAAAACATGGACCTAATGCACATGTAAACAGAATCTTCTGTGATTTTATTATTATATGCGGCAGTCTGTGTTTGTTCACAATGGCATATATAAGTGTAGCATACACATTACACTGCTTGAATCTCCAAAAAAGAAACAAAAAAAAAAAACAATCATTGTCTTCTGGACATAGCCTAAGAAACTGCACAATGACTCCATATTTATGTTGCTTGTTTCTGATTAAAAAAACAACATCACTGTATGCAGTTTGTTTTACCTAATTACAATTCTGTGTTCTGTCCCTCAGCCAAGTTGCTTCAAATTTTTTTTTAGCATAATTTCGCCTCATAGAACAAACTGATGCCTGTATTTCCAATGCTTAAAAGATCTCTACAGACATAAAAAGTGCAGCATTTTAACTTCTCAGAATAGCAATCCAATCAGCATTAATATCATATCCTTCATAGAGCAAATGAATTCTTTGATCAACATATAACAAGACCAAACCATTTATTTTAAAACTTCTCCCATCCCAATGAGAAGTTTAATCCTATGCTACGTGTGCATGCAGCTTTCAGCGGGTTGTGAAAGGGCCTTGTTGTGTGTGTTTTGTGGCTTAGTGTCATTCGGTCATTTCATGGATGGGTGCCTGTGCATACAAGACCCTCCCTCTGTGAATCTCTTTAACCACGCTGACTAGTTCTTCCACAAAGAGACGACTGCCCGATGAGTCTCGGACACAACACTGGGAAGCAATGTGGAGAAATGAGCTTAAGCAAAAGCTGTCGAAAGTTTCAATAACTCAAAGTCAGCAACAGTCGCTCTTCAGTAATTAAATAAGCTCAGGAGGGGTTTCGCAGCATCCTTTTGCATCACTTTACAACAGCAATTACTCCCTCATAAAACAGGCTGGACACTCAAGCTAGCTGTTTACTTTTGCTAAAAAACCAATAACGATCCTGCAGAACACATCAGTCTTTAGGTCAAAGGAAGAACAACAAGACTCTTACGTAACAAGCACTGCCCATTTCATTTATGAGACGTCATCATAAGAGAAAACATGATCAAATGAGAGAACTACCACACATCGTGTTTGGATCTTAAAGAGAATCACTTGGGTGTGTGTCGCTCCTCCTAGTACTCATCTGTCTTTATCTGAGAAAACTTGTAATAGGACACACTGAGGAGAGTTGTGTTGCGTTCTTTGGGGACGGACGATAAAGGAATTGAAGTGAATTTGAAGAGTCATCCAATTGATTGTAAGAGGAATGTCGCAGCGAGCACTTAGATTCAAGTAGAATTGACTGTGTGTAATGTGGCCGTCATTGACAGATGCATGGAATCATGTTATGAAGTGTTGCCTGGTTTCACTCAATACAAGTCAACAGCTATAATGGATGGACGTAAGGTAAGCACCCACCACATTTTAAATAAAAAGTTAAGATTATTAGTTGATGAACAGAAGAATACATCTTTAGAATTATGAATAACAAATGGGACAGCTTGGTGGTGCAGTGGGTAGCACTATCGCCTCACAGCAGGAATGTTGCTGGTTCAAACTTCGGCTGGGTCAGTTGGCATTTCTGTGTGAAGTAAAACTCTGAATTACTCCACAGAGTAAACTCTAGAGCAGGGGTGTCCAAACTCGGTCCTGAAGGGCCGGTGTCCTGCACAGTTTAGCTATAACTTCCTTCAACACACTTGCCTAGAAGTTTTAGTATACCTAAAAAGAGCTTGATTAGCTGGTTCAGGTGTGTTTATTTGGGGTTGGAACTAAAATACGCAGGACATCGGCCCTCCAGGATCGAGTTTGGACACCACTGCTCTAAAGTAAAACTCTGTCTTCTCTATGTACAAAAGCATTAACATATATTCTCAACTTTCCAGGAGAACACGTCCCTAATTGCAAATGCTACACACTAACAACCACCCTGGAAACAGCCACTTGAAGTAAACACTCCAATCATGCTTTGGAAGTTATTAACACTCAAAAGGGGCTAATTACTGGCCTGAAGCAGACAGCAATCTTCATACTGATCAGTCAGAGTTGAACGCAAAGTGAATCACTGTTTAGAGAGCAGTATGAATGTTAGCCATGACTCTGGGACTATGAGGTGGGAGCTGACACAGGTTCTGGCCCCAACGTTGGACGCAGTGGTCATAGTGATCGGGTTTGTAGGTCACTTACTAGTCATCTACATCCTGACGGGACGGAGGAGGAAAAACAGATTCCAGTCTCATCAAGGCACAGATACATTACTTTTAGCTTTGAGTGCTTCAGATCTACTTCTGCTCATTGGTCTGCCCTTCCACACCGCCGCTATAGCCTTAGGCTACTGGCCATTTGGCAGCAACCTATGCAAGTTCATCAGCTTCCTGGGCATTGCCTGTAACTCCGCCAGCGTATTTACTTTAGCTGCATTAGCGGTGACGCGCTACCTGATTGTGGTGTATCCCACATGGACATATCGTTTTCGAATGGGCCGTTGTCTACGGGTTATTGTTATTCTCATATGGGTCCCAGCGGTAGTCCTTGCAGCACCTCAATTCGCTTTTCGCCAATTGAGAACTGTGCCCATCAAAACTGTGCCCATCTATTGCTTTGCCTTTCTATCAGACCTCAGCCAGCTGGTCTACAGTGCCATTCTGTTCCTGTTTGGTTTTACTTTGCCTCTGATTATCATTATCGTCATGTATACCAAACTCTACATCTTTCTACGTAAAACGCGCCTACAAGGAAGTGCACCACAACTGGAGCGCTATCAGAGTCAAGTGACTAAGACATCTGTCCTGTTGGTGTTAGTTTTCACCATCTGCTGGCTGCCAGCCTATGCACTTATGTTCTTGCTCATTGGTAATAGTAGTAGCAATTCACAAGCACGTCTTCACAACTTTGCTATAATCGCCAGACTGTTAGCAACCTCATCAGTTGTAGCCAATCCTGTGTTATACGCTTTTATGTCAAACAAATTCCGCAGAGAGCTGTTGTCTTTAGGACGGGTGTGCTGTAAAGGGTGTGGGTGCGTTATGTGTCCAGGAGGAGCAATTGTGCAGCCCTTTAACCCCGTGGATTTGGAAACCCCTCCACAGCCCTGAGGATAAAGTCCTGGAGCATCCACGCAGAAGCATTGTATGTGCTTTAGTTATGAATGGCAAAGCCAGTAATGGGACTAATGATCCATGGAGATAAAGACAATAAATATCAGGCTTTTGTTTGAACTGCATTGATTTGCTCTGCCGGATATAGAAGCCTGAATCATATGAAAACACATCACTGATATTACACAATCATAGGTCATTGTGGAACTGTATAGCAATCATTCACTCTTAAAAATTTACTTTAGTAAATGTGAAACGTCCATGCCAAAACACAAAAAGCAAAGCACATTTTCAACAATGCTTTTGTTTTTGTGCACACCAGTTTTCAATAATCAATAAAACACAATGTAGATATTATTAAATAGCTCTTTGGAATATTTGATTCTTGAATGTAAATGATCAATCTCTGATATCTAGAAATAATGACACAGAGATATGAAAAAAAAGAACACTTCAAATCGTTAGTTTTTTTCTTTATTTTTAAGGTATGGGTTTGAGTAAAATGTTATATTCCATAAACGTCTGAAAACATTTCTTCCAAATTTCAGATAAAAATATTGTCATTTAGAGAATTGTTCCTCGAAGAATGACAATTGGTCAGAATTGCAAATTTTTTATTTTATTAGTTGTGACTGAAAAATCAGGTTTAGTCCTTTAAATATTGATTTTCTAACTCTTGAAGTTAAAATATTAATATTTAGTTGTCTACAAAACTATTCAAACATCTAAATCATACCTTTTGTCATGTTATGCAAAAACCTTTTCTTAGTGATAATGTTTTTATTTAAAACAGGCTATAGTGCACAAGTGTTTTTTAACCCTTAAGGTTACATTTACAGCATCAATAATGAAATATAACTAAACTAAAATCAGTTAATTTCTTTGTTCAAGTGTAAAACATTGTCAGGAGCAGCAGGTGACTTTCTTCATCATTAAAATTCTTAAAATTTAATTTAGGGACATGGCATGGAGCAAAGCAATTTAATTGCAGTGTTCATTTTACAGTCTGATACCCACTTTATTTTGTATCTCGATCAGGCAATGAAGATCATCAATTTTCAAAGAAACTACATCTTAAACAAAGCTATTTTATAATATCACGACGGTTCAACAGAAATGTTTGAGCTGGTTGTCTGAAAATTGAAAGTCCCTGTGCATACACCCAATTGGGAAGAAATGTCATCAGTAGTTTACAAAGAAAAAAAATATTACTTTTTTAAATTTTACTCAAACATATTATATAAACAACTATAAATCATAATCTAGAATTTTAAAGTGGTCTCCAATATTTTATTTAAAATGTTTAAACTCAATAAGACATTTCTAGAACATTATAGTGAAATATTACATGCAGAAATTTTTATATTAATTATCAATATTAATAATTTTCATAATTTTTCCGACGAGTGCTACATGCTTACAATGGAGGATCTGTTGGCTGTTTGTTAAAGGAAGGATCAGAGAAGACTAATAATATAAAGGACTTTGTCAGAGCTTGTCGGAAACTTTACATTATACGGTTCATGAATCAGTTTCTCCCTCCATTTTACAAGTGTATGTAAGTGTGATTAAAATGGTTGCCTCCTTGTTTTCTCTAGCTTGCAAATTGTGTATTTAATTGTGTTTTGTTACTTGTAACCGCTTATACTGTATCCGGTTAACTCTTTATATTTTCATATACCTTCTAAAACCATGTTGAAAACGCAACGTGTGGTGCTTTGTTTGCGAATTTAAATGCGTTTGTGAGCTCGCGATCCACTGCTGTTTGTCGTTGCTATGCCAACCGTCAGCTGTTCCTACACACGTGGGGAAGTCAAGTTTCAAATAATTCAGCTTTTGCTGCTGTGTGGATTAATGCTGAATGTGTGTCATGGTTAAGAATAGAGCAACATGCTGTGTTAAACTGCATTGCTTTAATGCACTCCTGCATTAGGCTTTTACATAAACTCTACACTGTGACTACTTAAAAATGGTTTATAAGCCGTGATGGGCATTTCTCTCTGTCTTACGCTGAACGCAGTTGACCAATTGCAATAGAGTGGGTCATTGGACCAATCAGCACAGATTAGCATCGCTGAACTAATCATACGGGAGTCATTGGGATAAATGGGTAAAAATAAATGCATATTATAAGAAAATTAAGTGTTTTCTGACCTTGCATGCATATCAGCCTTTTGTTGGAGACCCCCAAAACCAAAATATGACCTTTTTAATGCATAATAATGGCTCTTTAATGTATTTTTATTCAGCATTAACATTCTGAACAGGATATAAAGCACTTTTTTATCTTAACATTATTTGCATCTAGGTGAAACAAAGGCAAATATGAATTTAAAATGGGGTATACGCATTGGACAAAATACTATACATTTACTTTTAAAGTACTACTTGGTTCATTATAATTTCCCACTGCTAGTACTTGCTACCTTTTATTAGGTGATCTGCACAATACAGAGCAAAGAAAAAAAATGAATGAAACTTACTGTCCACTATAGTCTTGCGATCGGAGCCATCATCATTAATGTGCTGAATGTTACCGAAGTGAATGTCACTGTAGAAGATGCGGTTTGCTCCCTTTCCCCCGCCACCCCTGTAGTCGAAGGTAAGAGCGATAACGTTCTTCATGTGCTCTGGGTCCTCGAAGGGTTTGATGGGAGCGTTGAGGTTTGTTTCATCCGACAGGTGAATGCTCTTTAGTATTGTGCGCTCCGAGTACAGCAGGTAGCCGTCGTAGTCTCTGCAACTGTGACCATCTTCTGCCAACATGCCGTGTGCACAGGCGCAAGTGCGATTTCCATTACCACGGAACAAACACAGCTGTTCACAACCACCGTTGTTCACCTTACAGACGTTGGTTCCTGTACATCATATCAAGTCAATTTAAACTAAACTATTTTTGAGTTTTAGAGACAAGTTTGGGAAGATACACACCTTGCTGCCTTGCGCGGTTGAAGACTTTAATGTCTTTGAGTTGTACACCAATGCCTGTTCTCAAATACACCATATCTGTGGCATTATCCTTGTTTCCTCTCTTGATAGAGCCATTGGCATGAGTCCTGTTGGAAAGAGAAGATATAAAGCAGATTAACACATAAAATATAGGATTAACACATAAAAGAACTTCGATTATTATCAATAAAGGGAAATGACAATCAAAGGGTGATATCATACCAATAAATTTTGCATTTAATAGACGTCTAAAATAGACATCTTGACTAAAACAAGGCTAAATATTGTCAAAATCTAACAGATGTCAAAAAAACCACCCAAAATAATACAATACACACATTAGACAAACTTTACATGTGTTCATTCATTTCAGTCTATTTGATAATTAGTCTAGTTTTGGGTTATTCTTAGACATTAGATTTCCAGTGACAGACCAAATTTAGTCTTGTTTTAGCCAAGATTAGACTTCTTTTAATCACAAACAAATGCTTGCTGGAAATAGGCAATAGTACAGATCAAGGAGTTTGTACCTGTCACTCCAGTAGATGTAATCCTCAAAGACAGAAACGGCAAACATGTCCATGTTGTTACTAGACAGCACCAGCTCACGGTTTTCTCCAGTCTCCAGATTTATGCGCTCAATTTTGTCAGTTCGGGCATCGCACCAATACAGCAGGCCCTCCTATGTAAAATTATATACATCTTTAGTCATTTCTGAACAATTGCCTAATATGGGTTTTAAGTGAAAAAAATAATTGATTGATTGAACTTAAGTAAAAAATAATTAAATTAATTAAATGTACTGAACTTTTTGCTGACAAAAAGGCAGTGTGTGCTTATGTACAAACCTGGTAATCAATGGAAATGCCATTAGGCCAGCTGATGCTGACATTGACAAGAACTACTCTCTCAGAACCGTCCAGGCGAGATCTTTCAATTCGTGGATACTGACCCCACTCTGTCCAAAACAGATACCTGTACACACAAACAGTCCAAGACCATTTTTCCCACAGGACTAAAAAACAACAACAAATACATTCTTTTCACACGTTCAGATTCTAAAGTATAGGGCTCCCAAAAACCTGTGACCCCCAAAATAACAATGCCAGTGATTCACGGCCCCCACATTCCTCAGAAGTGGTTATAAATATACAAATATTTTCATTCTTTATGTAACTATTAACTACCAATTTTTTCTTCTGTGGGTTATGAACAAAATATGGCAATTCGAATAGTTTAATAAGGCCCCATTTACATTAATACAGTTTAGTTTTACAACACATAACTTTTGCAATGGTTATGCCTTGCGTCCACACTAGCCAGGAGTATTCGAGCCTCGAAAACGGAGCGTTTTGGAAACGTTGAAGAGGCTGTTTCGTTTTAAAACGCTGCTGCTTCATGTCAGCGTGGATTTGGGGAAAAAGGAGACTACTGAAAATAGAGGCATGGCTCCAGACATTCACCTATCTGATTAGGGCTTTTTCTTAATATAAAGTACACAAAGTTCCATCTTGCATCCTTACTTGTAAGTTCAGACTTAAAGTTTGTAAAGAACCCTGGAGGACATGTCGGGTAAACAATAGCATGGAAATACGACATGAAACAATTTCTCTTTTAATTTTTATATTAACAACTTAAACAAAACAGACACTTAAAAGTTACATATTGCATCATGTACATGTTTATATTACCATCATCTTCATTGTATGCAAATTTATAACAAAACGGAGCCAACCAACAACTGCCTCCTTTCATTTTCATTGAAAACATTAGGTTCACTGTGTGCTTTTGGCAATATAAGCTTAGGCTATGCACACAATAAAGATTATCAGAGGAAATCCATGATGATATATGAAATAGCTGTCTCTTTTGCTGAATATAATAATCAGTAAGCTGTAATTTTAATAATCAATAATAATTATAAGAGTATAAAAGCACAAGTTAAAGTAATCGGTCAAACGTGCAGAATCCGTGAATGTGGTTAAATAAATGAATAGCTATTAACTTAAGAGCCTGAGAACAAGTTGGCTAATAGATTCAAAAGACTGACTCGTCAGATATAGGTCTACACAAGATGAATTATAGATCACAATTAACAACTACAGAGAGATGAGGTCCACTAGAAGATTCGGGATGGACTGGCCTGGAGCTCAGTCACAAGAATACACTGAAGCAGCTTTCAGCACACACCAGAGTGTGTGTGTGTGGTCACGTTATGTTTGTTTTGAGCGGTGTAGTGTTGACGGAGAGCTTTTCAGAAATGTTAATTAAAACGCCAGTGTGGATCATTTTTGTTCTAAAACATCATTTTGAAACAAAAACGTATTAGTGTAAACAGGGCCTAAAATTGATTTAACTTTTGGAAATCATCACCCCCACTTTGCAAACCACTGATTTAAAAAAACAGTTTACCTAATAACATTATCATGTATGACAGGATGCGCAAATGACATTCAAAACGTAAGTATCTTTATTTAAAAGAAATCGTTTTACTGTAAAAAAAAACCTCCATCAAAATCAATGAAGGACAATTTAATGGAACCATTAAATGATTAAATGTAATGACTCGTTTACAATGTATCTATAGCACCTTCTAAAATGTAAACATTGACAACTTAAGCATGTGTGTGTCCATTTACAGTAAGCAAGTGTGATATTTTCTTCCCAAATATGCATAGGACATAGTGATATACCTTGAGAATGCCTCAAATATATGCAATTTAAAGTCCATTCTGACAATTTTACTGACAACTGATTCATTGATTAATCATTGGCATTCCTAATGCAAACACATCTTTACTACAATTACAGGCCTATTTCCTTACCCTTTCTCTGGATGTACAGCAATAGCCCGTGGTTTGTCCAGCCCTTGAGAGATGACCACATAGCGGAAAGAGCCGTTGAGTCTGGCCACCTCAATTACATCAAAGCCTTGATCAGTCCAATAGATGTTGCCTGTTTTCCACAAAACAGTGCAATGTGTAAGATGGCTTATGTAATAATGTGCTGTTAATGGTGTTGTTTGCACATTTGCACACCTGCGATCCAGTCCACAGTGATTCCTTCCACACGTCCAATGCCATTGGTCACAATGTCCTCCCTCCACGTCTGGTCTCTCTTGGCTCGGCTAATGGTGCTCAGGCCCATGTCAACCCAGTAGATGGTGTCATTGTCTACAGAAAAAAAAACACCCAAGTTAGTTTTAGTTTGACTGAATTCTTGCATAAAGGGCCTAAAACTCAACACTAGAAGCAAAAAGTGTCACGTGAGACTATACCAATTTACATTATTACATAAATATTTTAAAATTATGATGAAATACCCCACAGTTTAATAGTATTACAGCTATATTTAATCATAAGTAATCATAAAACCATAGCAATCATAAAATAAATCTTAATTTTTGTTTTTATAATTTGAATAAATAATATAATAATATAATAACATAATAATAATAATAATAATAAAATAAATAAATAAATAAATATTTTTATTAAAAAATTTATAATAAAATAAAAATATTGATAATGATGACTACAAATAACAACAATAATAATAATAATCAATTTTCTCAATTCACAGACAGTTTGCAGGTCTGGAAAATGTTAATTTCAGACCCCGCTTGTACACAAATATATCTGTACACTCACCGGCATGGAAGTCAATGCCCACAGCAAGAGAGGTACCAGATACTGGTACCAGGGCATCAGATTTATCTGATGGGTCCAAAGGAATGCCACGGATGCCCTCATGCACAGAGTAGAGCAAAAACGAGCCCATTCCTTTATAAACAAGTGCAAAACATACAATGTTAAAATGTGCTCATATAAAAGCATATATTTATGAAGATTATGTTAGTAATGTTTGTAGGAGATCTTGCCTTCACAGGATTGTTGGCCGCTCTTCAGACTGTATCCAGCCGTACACATACAGGCTCTAGTAGAGGGTGAAGTTGGCAAGCAAAGCTGAGAGCAGTCGCCATTGTTCTTACTGCAGAGGTTGGTACCTAAAAGATATATTAAACAAACACATCCAATTATTTAATTTTTCATTACATTATTGGCATTATATTTTAGAATGATCTATGGCTTGTATAAATCTATAGGTAGAATTTATTCAAATGTACAAAGATATATTGTAATTTTGAATATTACTACTACTTTTCCTGACAATAGCAAAAACAACAACTACAGGATTATTATTTTAATAATAATAAAATATTAGTTATAATATTAATCTATATTAATCTATATTATATTATATATTATATATTATAATTACTATATTATTAATCTATATTATTTTTAAATATTATAATTTATAATAGCAAAACAATTCATTATCATTATTATTATTATCATCATCATGGTCAATATTATTGGATTTAATAATTACTAATTAAATATTCAATGAAAATAACACATTTTGAAAACTACAAAAAATTGTATGCTTGAAATAATCAATTAAATAATAATACAATAAAAAAGTAATAATAAAAACAATAATAATACTATTATTTAAAATAATTATATACTTCTATTTAAATTTATATTTTATTTATTTTACCTCTAAAAATTAGCTTTTTACCAAAAGAAACCTTAATTTTAGGTGTACATCATCAAAATACAACATAATTCGACAAAAATATCACAAACAGACCTATCTGATGCACGCTTTCATTGTAGATCTTCATATGCATCATGGGTGAGGTGTGATATCGCAGAACCTTCCAGTTGCCTCCATCGCTCTTGTCACACGTACCAATCTGATCTGTGCTCTGATCGGCCCACCACAACTTATCTCCTACACATAGAACAAACAAAAATAAAGGCCAGTGAGTCACTCTAAATGACATAATCATTTACATAACTTTGAAGTAGATACATTTGGATTTGAGGAAAAACGGCATTTTAAATTGTGCCCCTTTAAATGCAAAGGAGCTGCGGAGTATGCTATTCTGACACTCCAGAAACAACACAGCAAGCCAATCTCATGCAGATAAAATGTCAAAAAAAGTTGGTTGTTGTGTGGGAAGAAGAAGACAGGGTCGGCGATATAAGGTAAGTTGAAGTTTTTATTTTTATATAAGTGCACAACACCAGTAGCTGTGTGTGTGTGTGTGCTCTCTCCCTCCTCTCCCGACTGCTCCTCCCGTTCTCCTTAAGAAGGGAGTCTCTCCTGCCCAATCACTAGAATAAACAGGTGTTATTTATTATTTCTGATTGGCCTGCTGATTAGCCGCCGGGCTCTGAGCATGCACTCCCCCCTCATTGGGTGTTCGATCATGCTAACCTCTCCACAATCACACTATAGTAAATTTCACTTATCTTCCTAAAAACGTCAAGGTCTGTCACCTATTTATACAGTATACAGTACAGCCGCTCCCTATACGCAGACTGCATAGGGCCTAGAGGGGGGCACCATCTCGGCTGCTCAAAAAAATATTGATATTTATTAAGTAATATCAACATAAACTGAGTGTAAATAAAATACATATTAATAATATGCTGTTAAATACATTAAAAAATAATTGTATAATAGGCGAAAAAAAACATGACGTAATGTTTTTCCGTGTACACGCATAGCCGCGAGCACGCAGCCCGGTCGACTTATCTTTGCAGCTGCTAGCTACATATAATTATAATTGAAGCAGGTTGCAGCTCTATGCCCAGGAAGAGACAACACCTGTCTGGAGCCGAGAAGAGGAAAAAAGTACAAGATGAATCGCGTGCATCACTTTCAGGAAACTTCCATGAATCTTGAAAACATATTTTTGGTTGTAAATTAGTAAGTAAATTAGTGAGGCTAATGTTCAAACTCCTCCACAACTGCATCAAACCTGCCTTATTTGTTGTTGTTTACGTTCAGTTTCTTGCTTTGCTGCTGTGCATTATGCTTTTACCTATGACAGGACATGATCTATGACTTTTCGCGTTTGCCCCTCTTCCCCATGTTGCTGATAATTACACAAACTCAATTATTTTTATTAACTTACTTGTGCAATACTTTACAATTCTGTTTGCACACCAGCTACTGTACATATACATGCACTGCACAATTATTACACTGGATGTATTTTTATTATTATATAGTTATTATGTTATAAAATTATACATTATATAATTCTTTGCAGTTATCATTGTTTATTGTTTTGTTTATTTCTATACATTTCTTATTGCTGCTGTTGTTATTGCTTGTATCACTGCAATGACAATAAAGTGTCTTTAATCTTAATATCAGTGGATTGGTGTGTTTTTATTATGCCGGTTTTTCATTTTTGTACATTACA
This sequence comes from Danio rerio, assembly GCF_052040795.2. Taxonomy (NCBI): domain Eukaryota; kingdom Metazoa; phylum Chordata; class Actinopteri; order Cypriniformes; family Danionidae; genus Danio; species Danio rerio. The sequence continues at coordinate 28,518,881 of NC_141043.1, forward strand.
ATATAAAATAACAAAACTGACTAATATTCTGTGTTTTCTGAAATATCAATAATATAAAATGAGTCAAACTACTGAAAGCCACAGGCCTTTTTATTGCATGAATTAATTAATGATTATTTTTATTGAATTTTAACAAAGTTTTTTGTTTAAAAATACACTCATTAATTCTTAAAAACCACAAATATCTTTGATTTATACTGACAGCAAGGGCCAGCTTTTGTCACCATAGATTAAAGTGCAGGTTAAATCCACATTTTGGTTATAGTTTAGACACATTATGAAGAGTGCTTGATTAACTCATTGTCTTAATGGTGTGTCATGAGTTTTTCTTCAAATGACTAATTTAAAGATTAAATGCTGAAATTTGTGGCATGACCAGAACTGCTCCAGAGACACCAGCAGCTGCACAGGTACAGACACAGGATGAAGCACTGAGGACCGTCCATCTCTACGGGTACAGAGAGGCTTTGATTCCTTACCTTTTGTAAATGTTTAAAATTAGGAATGTTTCTGCAGAACACATGTATAAATATTTGAATGTTTAAGTATAATTATGAGTGTCTATATGCATATATAAATAAATAAATAAGTACATGTTTAAACACATATGTTTGTGTGATTTTTTTCCACCACAGTATAATTTCACATAGGGCACCCTTTTGGCCAGCAGCGGCCCGGACAGTATAGTTCATAATAAAAGTGTGTTAATAAACAGCACAGCTCTGGTCACTGGAAAAATCAGTCAGAGAAGAGACTAAACTTCAGCCATATTAGCCACATAGCATGTTAAAAAAAGCACATGTAGTAAGCGAATTCTCAAAATTTGAGGTGACATTTTTGATTTAAATATGAGGTTGTTCTGAACTGGCCATTGTTGGGGGAAGCAGTCAGGTGTAAAAAAGATTTGGCACAAATATAACAATTTACTAATATTCTTTGGAACATTACCTTTATAAATTTATTTCAACCACAATTTCCTCAGTTGCTCAGGAGTTTTTGGAGAGTCATATGTTCATTGGTGCAGTATAAAAACAACTCTGGTGTTTGGAAACACACATTTATGGGGATTATAAAAAGTGGCTGCATTTTTACCATTGCTGGCCTTTTTTTACAAAGTGTTGACGCACATCTGTGTTCAAACACCTTACAAAGTGAATTTTACATATAAATTCACCTTAAAAAAAACTAGTCGTATGAGTTACAAATAAATTGTGACTTTGAGGCAATCTAACACAACAGACTTTATTCTAGCATTGGTGACTATAGCTTGGCGATTTTCTCTCACCCATGATGGCGAGGGCTGTAGCTTTGGTGAGTTTTCCTTTCACGCTTTCAATGACTTCCAACCCAGAGCCGTCCATCTTACAGTGGTTGATGGTGCTGTTCCTTGAGCTGATCCAGTACAATTGTTCTGAGTCGAAGTCAATGGACAAGCCTACCACAAGAATGAAAAAAAATCAATGTGTAAAGCATCATCTTTTAGCTTTGGGCAAACAAAAGGTATGTAAGACAGCTCACTCACCAACTGGGCCTTTCTGATTGGTGAACAGCAGTGTGTGGTTGGTGCCATCCATGTTGGCCATGCTGATGTTGTCTCCATCCAGCCAATAAAGTTTCCTGTAATTAAATATATTATGGATTGAATTTGTAGTTAAAAGATTAATATTGATAAAATAACATTCTTGTCATCGTACAGCTAAGGAATTCTAATATTGTAATAATTAATTGATTATTTTTATAACTAAATATTTAATGAAATACTACTACTACTATTACTACTACTACTACTACTACTAATAATAATAAATAATAATAAAAAAACTTTGAAGTTCAATATCTCAAAAGTATTCAGAACGCAGATAAAACCTTATAATTCTAAGGTGACGAAATTATGCCCATTATTAAATTTTCTGAATAAAAAAACATTAATTATTATTGTTTTATTATTTATTACTTTATTATGCAATTACCAGTTTAAATATATATATTTTTTAGGAATTACAATACAACAACATATACAAAATCATACACTAATATATGATAAAAACAAGCATAAAAACACAACATTAAATAATAAAAATGGAATATTGTGAAATAAAAATTAAAGGCATCCATAACATTAATATTTAATCTGACTTGTGATTTGGCAGTTGATGATTATTTAGAAGAAGCATAGTTTAAATATTAACGTCAAACAAAAGAAATAAACATTAATAAAACAAATAATCAAAAATCAGTCAAGTTTCTACAGTTTGCATCTCACTCCATTTATCAAAACCTAACCTGTATGGAAACTAGCATGCTAGTACATGTGGTTTAAACTAGCCACACAGCAAATGTTTGTTTATTTATTTACTTAGGTTTTAGTGCCATATCAGCAGCATTAGCTATATTCATGGCAAAAACATATATTAATAAATATACAATATATAATCATAAAATTTAATTAGTTTCTTAACAAACATCCATTGTAAAAACAAAACAAAAAAAGGTATACAAGTAGCAACAACACTAAAAAGAGTCATATACAATCTTTTTGTTTGATTAAAGATAAATCTTCTAAAAGTTCTTCGAAGGCACCTTTTCAAACATTTCACTTAAAATATTTCCTGAATAAAAATGTTCTCTAATATCATTTAAAAATACACATTCTATTAAAAGATGTTTTATCGTCAAAATATTCTTACACAAGTCACAAATAGGTCTTTCTTCCCCTTACAATAAATCTGCATGCGTAAGTCTTGAGTGTCTGATTCTGCATCTCGTATGTACAACCTGGTCATGTCTATTTCCACACGGCAAATGACTGAAAAGTGCAAATTAAGGGCACTCGTGAGCAGCGCCAACATTTCTCATTTACACCCTTTATAATCTCTGCCAGCAGCAAACTGGCACAACATCTGCTCCTCTCCATATGGAGCTTACTAAACAAGCTGAGAGGAAAAGAGGCTAACATGTCAAGAAAAAAGCTAATGCTAAGCCAAAACTATCAAATACGCATGTGTATATACTTGTACTGACCCCAGGATGGGATGCAGCACCAGACAGTGAGGTTTGTCCAGTCCTTGACCATGAATTACTGCATTCTTGAAAGAACCGTCCAGCCTTGCTACGTTGATCTGCTTCTTATTGGTGTCGTAGCTGGTCCAGAATAGGTTTCTGGAGATCCAGTCCACAGCTAGACCCTGAGCATTAGGGAGATCTGGCATGGAAAAAGAAAAAAAGGAAAGATGCAAAACAAATCTGATGCAACAATGCAAAGCTAAACTGTATTTTTATTTGTTTTTAATCCTCCAGGAAATGTGGGGATGTAATAGGACATATAATGTATGAATAATTTTAATGTAATTTATCCTTAAGGAAAATTTGACAAATATGCCCTATAGTTTAAACGCTTGGGTCACGGAATAATTATTTTTTTTTTACCATTTTAACATCTAATGACATCTCATGCTGATACAAACGGGTGTAAAAATAAAATTAAATAAATAAAAAGTTTAAATATTTTTTTTACTTTATAGAAAATATAAATGTCGATTTAATTTATTCTTGCTAAATAAAACAATTACTTAAATAATAATTCCTTAATAAATAATATTTTTAAAATGTGCATATACAATTAATTTGATTATAGGAAATTATTTTTTAATTATATTTAATTAGGTTTGTTGTTTATTTCTTTCTTTTTATATACACTTTTTATTACTTCAGCTAATTGCCAAGGATATGCTTATCAATTTAAGCTAATTGAAACTAAAATCCTAAAAATTCTTAAACAAAATAATTTAAAACAATCCACAAATAACAAATAACAAAAACAAAAAACATAAAATGACTTAAAGTCATGAAAAAAATACTAATCCAAACCATCAATAAAAAATATACCAGGTATTCAGTATTCAGTGACACTAAAGTAACCCTACTTCATACCACACATAATAAAAATAGGTCATTTATCTTTCTAAATAAAGACATTTATCCATTTTTACATTTTTATTTATAGTTTTGGGGCTAATATTTTCTCAGGATAAGAGAAGTTGAAACTTAAGCTATAATCTCACCAGCAGACACCACCGTCTCCACACCAGTGCCATTGATGAAGGCTCTTTTGATGGTCTGCGTGCGAACATCAGACCAGTAGATTCGGTGCTCCAGAGCATCATAATCCACCACAGTCACATTGTCAATGTCAGGGACAGTGAAGGAGATGATGTAGTTGTAATAGGGATTATCAATGTCAACCCCTCTGATCTCAATCTGACGAGCGTAAAGCAGGAACTGACGATACTCTGAACAGAAAAACCACAAGAGTCATCATCACTACAAATGTTAATGTAAACATCTGAAGAAATGAGCCAAACAAATCATTTTATTGATGGTTAATAAAACAGCATTTACTGTACATCACAAATATACGGTGCAGTGCTGGATGAAAGTTCAGATTTTGTTTTTTAAAAGTCATCTGTTATGTGTAAAAGTGCTATTTTATTATCATTAATCAGATTTTATTTTTTAAGTCAGAATCTGTTGCAATTTTATGTTTTTGTCACCTTTATCAGTTTTTATGCATATATTTGTAATTATAATTTTAGTTTTGAGGAAATAAACTAAACTACATGCCAATTACAGAAATCTTACTATCTAAAATATAATAATTCTAAAATATTTAATCTAAAACTATCAAAAACATTTTTTTAGTTTTTAATTTGCATTTAATTTTACTTCTTCAACTAAAGATTATTTAAACAACATTAAAACTATTTTTGTAGCTTTAGTTATTTCTATTCAGAAATATTTTTAGTTGTGCTGGTTGAAAGTCTCTTCACATTCCATTATTATTGATTAAAGTAAATAATCTAAATGTATGTATTTGTATTTTTATATTCTGGGTAAGGCAAAAACTAAAAACTGTTCATCCAATTAAATATTGTCGGACCAACAAATAACTCAATTAAGACAGGCATCTCAAACTGTCTGTCAACAAATTTAAATTTGAATTTCTACAGATACATCATTCGCGCGTACACGTGAAGCACGGATCTACAGCTGACAGAGAGACATCAGGCAAACTCTGCATCAACCTGAACTTCCTTCTGAAAGACCAGCGTGGCCTTGTTTCCATGAAAAGAAAGATTGCTTTTGAAAGGGCTTCTGCCAAAAATTCGGAAACTTTTCTAAACCCTGAATCAATATCAGAACTACTTTTGATTGTTGGAGGGAAATGTCGTTATGCAGTTTAAAACAACAACCTGAAGGATGACACCACGGCTGAAGTATTACTTTTAAACAGGTCTGTTTTAAAAGTATTTTAGCCACGCAAAGCTGATGTAGATTGTGTTCTTGTTTATGAATGAGTGTTGTTCAGCCACTGAAAACGTCCAGCAAAAGATTGGCTATTTTCAAGTTCATAAAGTACCTTTTACATCATCAATAATATAGTCAGTTAAATAGACCTAAGCTTTAATTTAGTTGTTCAAGTGTAAAAGGAAATGAAAACAAGCGATGTTCGAGGATCAGCGAGCAAAATTGAAAATGAGAAGTCACTTGTTGGCTTGGTAATGTAAGTGTTTTGTAAAAGGAAGACAGGATATTTCTGTTTTAGCACTGCTATTTTCTGCTATTATTTTGATTTAGTTTAATAACAAAACATAAGGCAATGTGCTCTTCCGCCTAACCAGCTTTACTGAGGTGAAGTTTGATTTTGATTCTTGAAGCCTGTCAACAACTGCGCTTGATAAAGTGCGTGTCTTTATAAAGTTTTCTAACTGGTGAATGACATGCTCTAGTGTTATATCTAATAGGTGCACGTTCATGACTTAAGGAGGCGTGGCTTTGGATGGCAGGGGAGGGACTGAAAATTTTGAAGCTATTATGCTGACGCTAGCATTCTGGCAGATCACCTACTGCACCTTTAACTATGTATAATAACCCTGGTTTGAGGCAAATATTTGAGCTTACATAAGCTTTATATTTTTGAGAAAACCCAATACTTTTTTTCAACAAAAAGAAGCAGAAAAAAACACATTATTAATTTTGTCATAATTATAAAACTAACAATTAAACATACATATAATGTGACATGGAAGACTGAAGAATAGTATTTACTAAAATGCAGAATTGCCTTCAAAGCATTAAGTGACATTTTAAAATATATTCCAATAGAAAACAGTTCTTTCAAAAGCTAATAATATATCACAGCAGTACTATTTTTACTCTACGTTTAATCAATCAAATGCAGCCTTGATTTATTTATTTACCATGATTAATGGAGACGACGGTCTTGTCTAAAATGCTGATGTGTTTTCTCCACACTGATTAGCCTGAAGAGAGAATGCAGAACCTAAAAGCATTTTCCACTCTCTAACATCAGTGTTAATTCATCAGTGCAGCTACAGGTCTTTCCTCCAATCACCCTGCTCTCTTCAGAGTCAGAATAAAGGCTGTGCTGCGGAATACTAAACACGGATCCTGCATCTGGGCGGCAAGACATGCCACGCTGCTCTTTTCTTGATTCTAAAACGAGATTTACAGCCCACACAAGAGCGCAGACATACTCTGAGCCAGAGCAAGAAAAACTGAGGGATCTAGTGCTAACGTGAGAGGAATCTGAAAGAAGGATGTGTCGAAAATTGTTTACAACCTGTCCTCAAGAATGAGACAATAATTAGATCATTTAAAAACATAGTAAATGGAAAAGTTACTGAAATAAGGGGTAAAAATAACTTTATATCTGAAATTCATAGTAAAAAAACACAGGAAGTAATTGAGTGAATTAAACATGACACTGCAAATAAGACTAAAGTTTCCACGAGTTGTTAATTGGACTAGATTATTATATTTAATGATATTTGATCACGTCTAGGGTTGTAACGGTATGAATTTTTCACGGTATGATAATCGTCTAAAACAATACCACGGTTTGACGGTTTCGCGGTATACGGTATGTTACAAATGTTACAAAATAATAGAACAGTGAAGCAAATTTGACTTTTTCCAAATAATATATTTTTAGTTACTATAAACAACACCACTTACAATGAACAAATAAAAAATTAAGAAAATAATAAATAATGTGTCAAAGTCCAAATAAAGTCCAAATAAACAAGGTGCAAATCCTCAGTAAAAAAATAGATAAATAGTAAATATTTACTATACTATAAATAGTTACGTAACGAAACTAGATTCAATATGGAACATCCTTAGGTTTTATGTGCCAGCATGGATATGGTTGTCTATGGATATGGATTTGGAAATGGTTGTCTGCAATGCAGATAAACAGCTGCATCTTCATTTGCGTCTTTTGAAAACAGCAAGAGCAGCAGTTCGTCTTTGCTGTGTCACTGTTTTGTCATGTTTCTGTGCTGCTGTGCATGCAAAAGTACTTAGTATAAGAATTATTTCATGCAAAACTTTTTTTTTGGCGTTTTATTTAGCCGCGCAAAAATGTATGCCTTTCTCTCATTCCGTGTTGTTCAAAAAGCTTGGTCCACAAACAAAAGCGAAACCTATGCTTATTGGTTGTGATATAGCGAGTTTGAACCAATCTGGGCATGGAGGAGGGACAATGCATCAATGTATCATGTCTGGTTTGTCCGGAAACACAGTGACGAGCGTTTCTTTGTCAAATCAGCGTTGTCAAATGTTGATGACGTAACCGCACTGATTCCGGAGCCGGAGCCTCTGAAAGTCGCGAATGTTATGTGATACAGCACTGGAAAGCTGAGATTCTCTTCTTTATGCCAATCTTTGAATTGTATGAATCGGATCAGCGGATCAAAAGTTATTAAACATTTAAGAGCAATACTTATTTTTAGCCGCGGGCGGCTGTCTCGGTCTTTAAGGGTTAAAACCGTTGATATGCAATTGTTCATGGTATGATAATCGTGCACGTTCAAATCGTGGTAAACCGTCATACCGGTATATTGTTACAACCCTAATCACGTCTTTAGCTGATTTAGTTTTTTACTTTTTACAATTTCAGCTAATAATCTGAAAAACAAACAAACAAACAAACAAACAAAAAATAAATATATTAAACCATAAAAAATAAAAAGAATAAAATGATTAATAAAAACTACAATAATTATTCAGTGACACTAATGTAAAGGCTTGTACACACCGGGACACTTTTGTTTTTGCTTTCTTTTTGACTTTAGTTTTTTTTAGATGTTTTTCTACATTCGAAAGCAGGTGATTTTCATCGGTGTTAAATAGAGTGAACACGCAAAACCACCCCCTGACATTAGTTGGCGTTTAATGAACTTGCAAATAATGATGAAAAGTGAAATTAAACTCACCATCAAATACTATTAGCTACTCTCCACTCCTACTGACATAATTGTGGTTGCGGTTATCATACAGCTCTTTGTGTTCAGACACTAATAAAAAAGAAGCTCCACATTCTTGCCTTGGTGCATCATTTTGTTCAATGAATGAAAGTGAAAGTGGAATCACCTGCACTGTTTTGTGCTTGAATGTCACTTAATAGTGTTTACTGTTACTTTAGTAGCTCCAGGCACTTAAACTAAAATAGCTATCTGATTTGTGAAAAAGTTTTTGACGTGGCGGGTCAAAAAAAAAAAAAAAGGCGTTTCTTTAAAAATGACACTTTTATGGCTGGCGTTTTGCACAATCACGTTAGCGCCCTTTGTTTAGTCATTAGGTGTTAAATGTCAATGAAAAAAAAATGAGAGCAAAAAGCATCCTGGTGTGAACGGGCCTTTAAGGCTAATTTATACTTCTGCGTCAAGCGCACGCATATGCTACGGCGCAGCCTACGCATGGAAGCATAGCCCTCGCCGTGGCCGCTGGCAGTGCTGAAACGCACCTCTCAAAAACTGTAACTTCACGTCGCAACAACGTGTAGCGCAAGCTCTGTGATTGGTTGGCTTGGTAGCACTGAGTTGGTTGCTGTGGGGGGGAGTGAGAGCCAAGAGAGCCAGATGCAGCAAGTGTTTACAAATGAGTCCTGTGAATGAGCTCTGGATGGAGATTGTTGTTTCGTATTTACCTTATGGTTACAGTTAGAAATTCGACACAGAGGAACATAAACACCTCACTGCCAACTAGCGTTACGGAAGTGTCATTGCACAGCAACAGAAACAGCAGAATCATACATGCACAGCAACGCGCAAGGCAGATGCCGTGGGTCATGCCGATCACTCGATGCACATTAAACCAGACTTAACACTACATAATACAAACATACTAACGGATGAACATTTAAGGTGAAGTAATACGGAAATGCTAATAGATTTAGCTATATGCTAACACAAACAATACCCTGCAAGGAGGACTGTAGTGGTGCAAATTAGCTTATTAATCACTCAAATCTGAACTCCAGATTTACACAACTTTCTATTAGAAATTCCTAGTAAACAAACACAAAGTAATAGAGTGAATAAAACATGAAATAGCAAATAAGACTAAAGTTTCGACAAGTTTTTAATTGGATTGTAGATTATTTTTTTTTATATTTAATTTTAAATTAAATATTTGATCACGTCTTTAGCTGATTTTGTTTTTTACTTTTTATTATTTAAGTTAGTAATCTGAAAAACAAACAAACAAAATATAAATACATTAAACCATAAATAAGCTTCCTAATCACTTTAATTTGGACTACAGACTTAGGACTTGTTTGAAATAACTTACTAGCATATATCTACAGGTAAAATCCGCAATATTAAACATACGTCTACATGTATTTCTGTATGATAAAATAAATTGGATTCGATTTTCCATTACGTTGGATTAAAATGGAAATTATTTATATGGAGCAGCTATAGTAGCACTTGATGGATAAAGCTATTGAGATCATGTGATGTATTTTGATTGAAATGGTTATCGTGGAATATTGCCAACTATTTTTTTTTTCATCACAAGGTACATTAGTCATATTGTTCCCGAGGCTCAAACAGCAGAGAATGTTGCTTGCAATGCCAAGGTCATGGGTAACATAATATACTGTGCTGTACTCTGTAATTAGAGAATCGGTATTCCAGCAAGAAACAAAAAAAAAAAAAACATGAGATTTGATTGGATCCAGCAGCCTACCATAGCAGGTGTGTTTGTCTGCCTTGAGCTTCATGAGGTGTGGACAGGCACAGGAGAACGTTTGGTTGTAGTTAATGAGGCACAAGTGAGAACATGGACCCTTCCCGTCATTTGCTGCACATGGGTTGGGAGCTGCAAAGAAAGAAGTGCATGTTAACTAGTGTTATTTTAATTTAGCATTTTGCGAAATATAAGTCACATATAAGTTAAATAATATTACATTGTTGTGAGAAAAAAAGCAGAGATGACAAATCAGCTTACAAAAAAATTATAATAATAAATAAATAAATTAGCCATTCATTCAGACACATTCACAGAAATCTTTAAATTATTTGGCTTAACTACTATATATGTAAAATCAGGGTGCTGCATAACATTTATTAATATATTAAACTACGCTTTAATTTGAATTAATATTAATTTTTAATTAAAATTTTTCATTTTTATCTAAAGTTTTAAGAAATGTGTTGTTTGGTTTTCGCAGTGTTTTTTATTTTTACATTTCTATTTAGCTGTAATTTTTTTTAGATACAATAATTTTAGTACTTATATTCCTATTACATTATGCTCCAAAAACAAACCTTCTAATCGTGATTGTACTGTACTGATTTAATACATCTTTAAAATGCTAACATAACAGCAGTTATGTTAACTAAAGATTTTAAATTTGTAAATATTTCTTAAAAGATTAATAAAAATTCATTCAAAGATTTTGTTCCATTTGCAATGCTTACAGATGGAACAAAATAGGGATGCTCAAAATAACCGATTAACCGTTAACTAAAAGGGTGCGTTTTTAACCAATTGATGGTATTAGTATTATCGGTATTGGTATCAAACTTTCAATTTTTAAAGTTTGGCTGTATAAGGGGCTGATCACACCGAATGCACTTTTTGCATTGAGAGGGGCATCTTTTTAATAGTTTACTAACGCCCGCAAGTGTTTTGCACACTGCTTATGCGCTCCTCACGTTTTTGCCCACTGTTTAAAGTTATCCAGGGCTGTATCAATATACAAATCTTAAATTTTACGATATTATTAAATAGTACAATTATAACAACATAAAAAGTGACACTTCTGCACAATCAATACCTAGCTGATTCAGTCGTCGCCTAGTGACATAAAAAAAGAGCACCTCACATTTTTATTTATTATCAACAAGATAAAGGCAGTGTGATGCACCTCGCGTTTTTGGAACGTAAAATCGTGTTCGCTGTGATCTGCCCCGAAATGTGCAACTGCAACATATATTTGTTAATTTGCGGGACGGTAACACATGCAACCAAACATGCCTACAGACATATTTTGCCAAAATAGCAAAACGGAAGTTGAATAATGCAGTATGACACAGACGAGTTCATGCCAAACCAGCGCTGATGCTGATCGCCTCCTGGATCTGCGTCATAAACACAACAAATAGGCTATAGTTTTGATGATTTAGTGCACAACCAGCAAACCAACCTTTTTTTCCATTCGGAAAATTACAGTTATTAAGTGTTTTTATAAAATATTCATTTTTAAATTGCATTTTTAAACGAATCAAACAAATCCAAAGATTTTCCTGATTTTTGCATAACGATAACTCCAAACAGGCATTTATTTTACAGCTTATAAAACATGCATGCAAATTAATGCAATATCATATGTACAAAACAAAACTGTTTACAAACAGTCAACATACGCGCGCGTTGTCATTGTTTGTCATTACATGCGTGCGCTCATGAACAGCGAGTGAGAGAAAAAAAAAGCTGAAGCTCAGAAAGTAGAACCAGACACTCAAGACATAATCTTTAAAATAATGATTTTGTACTTAAATGTAAAAAGGTTTTGTGGTATAATTATAGCAGCAGGGCATTAACTAAATGCTTATTTTCCATGGATCGCTCGCTTTAAGGTAGCCCCCTATTATTATTTGACGGAAGACAAAAAACATACGGAAAAAACAACCTATGGCTGTTCTTAAAAAGGATCAGTCAGTGTTTTTTGTTTTTTAATCTAAACTCGTCATTTAAGTGAAATATATCTAGGGCAGAACTGTTTATTTTATTATTTTTATTTAGTTTATTCTTTTTTTTCTATGATGTTGGAAAAACTGCAGGTGCTTGAAAATGTTCTGTTGTTAATATCTTCGCGATGTAAAATAAATCAGTATTTTATGCAATATTTATGTGTCAGAAACAAAATAGACACAATTTTATTTTTTTAATTAAATAATAATTTAAACCAATTAATGGTTAATATTCGATTAACGAGCAGTGGTTGTCAGTTAGCAAAATTAACACAAATGGGCATTCCTAAGCAAAACACGTGCAAATAAAGAGCCGTCTTTATTTCAATGTATTTTTTTTTAACCAACTCCTGCTGCTTCTCACCCTGAGGTTGTCTGGATGGATGAAATACTTGAAGGTCAAACGGCTGAGTGTTTGTTCTCTGGACCACAGTCACGTTGTGTCCCGTCCACTTGTTGGCCCTCGCCAGAGTGTTGGTTCGCCAGTCTGTCCAGTACACCTCTCCTCCATACAGGGTGACGGCGAAAGGGTGAGACAAGTGTTCATGACCTCGCAGCACCTCGATCAGGCCCGAACCATCATAAGCAGCAGAGTAGATGGCATCAGATCTAAAGATGTTCATTTTTAGAAAAATCGCATACATCACATTATGTAAGTTACTTTATATGTTAGTAGCAATAAAGTGTGCATACCTGGCATCAATCCACAGGATACGGCGCTCGAGGTAGTCAACAGTGAGGCCGTTGGGCCAGCCACCAATACCAGTCTCTTTGTGAATAGTGCGACGACCCTCCCCACTCATAGATGCAGCTTCTATCCTGGGTGAGCTCGCGTCCCAGTCTGTCCAGAACAGAATTCTGGAGGAAGAGACATTACTTGTACCAGCATCTTTTTTTATTTAGTTTTTTTTGCTTGTTTGCTTGTTTGTTTGTTTAAAATAAAGATTCCAGTTAACTGACAAAAAAAAAAAAAAAAAAAAAAAAAACTCATAAATAATTTAATTACTTGCTTATTAAAGGAACTCTGTATTGACTACTACTGGATAAAATAGTGATTTGAAAAAAACTCCTGAATGAATGATTCAATGACTCACTCACCCTGTAATAAAGGCTTAATTTGCTTTACTGCTGGATCTTTCAAATAAATGATTTGATGACCATCTCACAAAGATTTCAATTCAATAAATCAGTAGATCTGAACTTCAATTAACTCAAATTACTTCATTACGGGATGCATCAGTGCTTCTGAACACATCTCTTTACATGATGGTTCAATAACTCATACAAAAAGAGAGTTCCGTCATTAAAGGAATGAATCAGTAGTTTTGACCAAATCTGTTGAATGAATTATTTAAAGACTCAATCAAGACTTCAATTGCTTCATTACTGAATAAATGAGTGCTTTTGTGGGAATTTAAATGAGTTAACGATTCAATATTTACGAACATAGACTTGTAATTCTGCAAATAAACAATGCTTTTGAATTAATCTCTTAAGTGAAGGATAAACTGATAAATAATTAAGCAATTTATTCATTGCCGGATGAATCCTTGCTTAGGAGCAAATCACTTGAATGATTCAATGACTTAATAAGATATTCCATTACCAGAGTACTTCTGTGACTTTTGTAACACAAATAATTGTACTGCATGACTGAAAATACTGTGCAGCTCTTTCATACCAACATGTCAACTTGTTTTTTCTGAGTCAAACACAGCTCTTAGGCGTTTGCAATAGGATGATGAGAGTCTTTGAATTGTTATCTTTTAATGACTCTATACTTAAAAATTTTATTCTGTCATTAATATCATTAAACAACAACATCAAAAGGCTGAATGTGTTTTACCCATCTCTCGGGTCGAGTGCAATGGCACGTGGATGCTCCACCTCTCCAGCTAGCAGGGTTGTGCGCATGGTACCATCCAGCTTGGCCACCTCGATCTGATCCAGGTTACTTTCCACCCAGTAGATGTTTCCCGCAATCCAGTCCACTGCCAATCCCTCTGGGGTGGCCAAACCATACTGGATCACCACCTCAAAACTGGTCAGAGCTGAAACACAAGACATGGAAAATTTATATATTTATATATACACACTACCGGTCAAAAGTCAGGGGCCAGTTTTATTGTTTTATTTTCATTGTGTTCATCAAGGTGGCATTTATTAAATGTAAAAAAAGTTACATTGTTAAATATTTGTTAAAATTTTAAGTAACTGCAAACTTAATGTATGTAGTTTCAAATAAAATTAATACTAAAGTCATTATTTCTTTTATTACCATTTCCATTAATAATAATAATAATAATAATAATAATAATAATAATAATAATAATAATAATAATAATAATTAATATTAGAGTGATTTCTGAAGGATCTTCATTCTGGAGTAATGAAGCTAAAAATTCATCTTTAAAATCACTGGAATTTTTATTTATAGTGCAATAACATTTCACAATTTTACAATTTATATTGCATTTTTTTGATGAGTTAAATGCAGCCTTGGTACGATAGGGTCAATACACAATGCCATCATTGCTTCATCAATCACAACCCCAGAGAGCAGTGACCGTCAGACAGTTTATCAAGGATGCACTGCTGGTTCGGGTCTCACTATAGTTGTTAAACTTGATATTTAATTCATCTCATCTCTATCTTGTCTACTGAATTTATCAGGCAATGTGTCGCTGTGTCAGTACACTGCTTCAATTTTTCGCTTTTATGCTTGTACTTAGTAATTTTAGCAAAAACCTTGAATACTGTTGATTGTGCACCTTTTTTACCAACTAAGTTTGTCGACGCTATTACACTGACACAGCTCACTCTGCCTATTCATGCCAGAGTTGCGCAGAAATATTGATTGACAGGTGGCAATGTGTGTGTAACTTGGTTATGGGTAAAGACCATGCGGGTCAGGTAGTTGAAACTGTAGGCTACAATTGATTAATTTGTTATGAATTAATAAAATATTTATAAATAATTAATTCATCGCAGCCTACGACAGCGATGCCATCGTTCATTGCGATGTTTCACATTAGACATCGTACAATGCCAAATTGGTCAACATCGCTCAACCCTAAGTCTTTGTAAGCACGATAAGCTTATTTTAAAACATTTAAAAATTGTACTGACGCCAAACTTTTGCCCAGTAGTTTATAAAACACTTCAGTGTAAGTTAATCTTTTTACCTACTACAAATTAAATAGGTCACAGTATTGTAGCGTAAATATAAATGATAAATTTGCTAATAATAATGAACATTAATACATGTAAACATAACAATGTACATAAAAATGTGTATTTAATCAAACACTAGTATTATGATATTTGATAAAGTCTAAATGTAACATTATTACATTATTCGTCCTTAAAACAATTTTTAAATTTACTTGCTGTAAAGGTAGACCAAATGGAAAAATAAATGAAAATGAAAAAGCTACAATTTCACACTGAAAAAAAAAAACTAATTAATTAAAAAAGGTATTAAAATCATATCATGCTTAGTCTTCAAATAATGCTTAGTCTTTTTACTGTTAGTCTGTTATTTATCTGTAAGTGCATGTAAAAGTTTTGTTCTAAAAAATTTTCATGCATTTTACAATAGCATCAAACAGCCTCCTTAAAATAGAAAACTGCAAACTAGAAGCTTTTTTGCCAAAAGTCAGTATATTGAATAAAAAAAAAATCATTTGATTGCTTCCAGGCTGAAAGCCATACAAGTCGAAGCTGCAATAAATATTCCCCCCACACTGAGCTACAGCCATGTGGAAGAAAAAGGAAAAGAAAAAATCATTCTCAATCAAGGCTAGCAGTTCTCTGATCTGTGTGAGAGAGAGAGACACTCATACAGAGCAGTAATTAAAGGTCCAGAACAGCTTTCTGTTGGGCTGGAAACAGCAAAGCCTCTCAGACGGGGGTTGAGAAACAACACTTTGTTACCTTGTTTTAGCGTTGGCAGCCTTTACAGCCATATTTTTACTCTGTCAAAGACGACAGCAGGGATCTAGAACTTGGACAGTGGTATCGTATCTATGGAAAGAGCTGTTCAGAGAGAGGTAGGTGTGTGTTTGGAAGCAGCATGGTGTTTCTGACACTTTACTTTTACTCTGCCTTTAGTCACGCAAACTAGGAATGAGTCAAATGGGTAAAGACAGAGAGATCCTGTGCTAGAATCACACACAGCCTCAGTTAGACACACGCTGTGGTTTTGTGAACCAAAAGCAGTTGTAATAATTACTGACTACATTGGTATGCTGAAAGACACAGAACAATGTGGGAAAACACTGAAAAACAACAAAGCTGATGCGAAGCTTTAAAAGAAGAGAATACAGTTGAAGTTCCTTTACCCCAAACTTTATTGTTAACTTTAAAAATGCATTTGTTTCATTTTCTTAACAATTAGATTAAAACATTGATGCTATATACTTTTAATTTAAACATTTACTGTAAGAAAAACATAGCATCTTTTAAAGCAATATAGTTCTAAATAATATTTTTTTATTTTAAATTAATAAGCAAAGTCATCAGTTGTGATATCACCTATTGCAATTGACAGCATGTAGCTGTAAGCTTAATTTTACCAAGAATAAACAGCGATCATTTTGGTTTAGGAACATCCACTCTTGCAGGACATTTCTAGAACACTAATTTACCTCCGTTTTCTGACAGCTTTCCCCGATAGATCTTGTCTTCTACCACATCGGTCCAGTAGAGGGAGCTCTGGTTGAAGTGGAAGTCCAGGGCAATGGTGTTGCGCAGTCCGGGCACCAGCACACTGAACTCACCCTTGTACAAGTCAATCCGACGGATCTCATGTCGGTTGGAGAAGATGATGAAGGGCTTGAATGGATCTAAAAAACAAGGACAGGAAAATATGTCATTTTTTCAGTCCAGAAAGCCACAAGACAGAACAAAAGATTACAATTTGGAACACAACAATAATCTATCCATTTAAATCTTCTTCAACAAATCTGTAGGACATTCAGCTCCACAAAAGACAAAACATGATTAAATAATTAGCAAAAGTTCTCCAAATGACCTCTGCACTGATTTTTTCATTTACATATGTTTTTATGAATTTGTCTTTTGTGCAGCTTTTAGTTTTTCTCCTTTCTGGAGTGAATAAAGTGTCATGGTCAATATCAATTTGTAAATACTTTCAAAAGTATCTTAATGTTCTCCATC
Organism: Danio rerio; assembly: GCF_052040795.2. Taxonomy (NCBI): domain Eukaryota; kingdom Metazoa; phylum Chordata; class Actinopteri; order Cypriniformes; family Danionidae; genus Danio; species Danio rerio. The sequence goes on from NC_141043.1 coordinate 28,536,127, forward strand.
ACTGCATTTATTTCAACAAAGATATATTGAAAAAGTAACAGTGAGATGGCAGATTTAGACGTCATATACTATAGATAATGTTTTAAATTGGTTCTAATTCACAAAGTCCAGAAAGTCACAAGACAAGACAAGATCAATTAAAAATAATAAATAAATTGCAAAAATGATAATGAAATGAAAATTAATTATTAAGGGAATAAAAAGTAACTAAAAGGGAATTATTTACTCATCCTCATGGCATTTGTTTTGGAATACAAAAATATATGTGCTTTATATGAATTAAATGTACATGTCTTCAAAATATGCTTTTGGGAAAAAAAAAAGCAAAGAAAAAAATTCAGGATTTTGTCCATTAAAAAAATCTGATTAAAAAAACCTATGGTTCTAGCTGAGGAACACTTTTTTATCTTTTATTTTTAGAAAATGACAGATTGTTTAGCTATAAGGTAAGACCCCGACAGTATTACTCAGCTGGGATCATTTGAAGCCCTTTGAAACTGCAGATTGGTTCAACAGTTTGAGCACTTCTGTGATCTACTATATGAAGATACAATATAAAATACATACATTTGTATATAAAAATATACAAAAATCCTGAATGTTTTTCTTGAAAACCTCAACTAACTTATCTTAGATGACAAAAGAGTGAGTAAAATATCACTAAATGTTTCCTTCTAGAAGTAAACGAATCAATGAAAACAACAGGGATACTGTAATACCTCAATCATTTTTCTTTCTTACCCGTGCTCTTGCAGCTCTCTCCATCAGGCCCGAGTGCCCAGCCCTCATAACAAGCACACTTGACTGTGGCCTTCTCCTGCACACAGCGCTGGCTGCACTTCAGATGCTTGGCGCAAAAGCTCTGGATCTGGCAGGTCTTGTTGTCAGTACCCAGCTCCATGCCAGCTGGGCAGGAGCACAGGACGCCCTCACCGGGAGCGATGGTACAGTTATGGCTGCAGCCTCCATTTTCCACCGTGCAAAGATCTAGGAGAGTAGAGAAAGAGACAGAAGGGAAAGTCGGGATTGAAAGGGTGTTTGTGAGTAACAAGACTGTTGAACAAAAAAGGAAATAAACAATGGAGAGAACATTCTTATTTTATTTGAATCCGAGCCTGAAATTTGTGTGCGTCTCACGCTAATGGGAAACACAAGTCGAGTTAGCTTTGTGCAAACTGTGAAAGATTTAAAGGAATAGCTTTCACAAAAATGACAGTTGGGGAATTATTTACTCACCCTCATGGCATTCGTTCTTGGAACACAACAATATCTAAGCTTTTAAATCATCTTTTACCAGATCTGTGGGCGGTCGAGATCCATAAAAGGCTAAATGAAATGAAATTATATAAAAAGCAGTCCGTATGGCTTCTGGACTGTATCATCAAGACTTCTGGAGCTGTTATACAAAATAGTGAGAACAAATCACTTGGAACCAATCTTCTAGAATTTAATTTTTTTTAATTAAATTTTTGTATTTGTACGGATGTATAAATAACAAATAATAACTTGACGTTTAGTTGATCATTTGGTATCAGAAGTGGCTTATTTGAAAAGCAAATGCCTCTAGATGGCACTTATTTTATTTAAAAAAAATATGATCATGTCTTGATTTTTAATTATTTAATGAGGCAGTAAGGTCTGACTTTGCTTATACAAAAGTCTTGTCACCTAACAGAAATAATGATCAGTATAGAATATACTGAAAAAGTCATGCTGCAGTGGAAAAAGAATTAATATTGTGCAAGACTCATCAAGATTCTTTGGATTCCTTTTCAATGCCTCCTCTTTCATCTTACCCCAGATATGCTCAATAATGTTCATCTCTGGTGACTGGGCTGGCCAATCCGGGAGCACCATGACTTTCTTTGCTTGCAGGAACTTTGATGTGAAGGCTGAAGTATGAGGAGCACTACCCCGCTGAATAATTTACCCTCTACTATGGTTTGTAATGTAACAGGCAACACAAATGTCTTGACACCTCAGGCTGTTGATGTTGCCATTCACTCTGCAGATCTCTCACACACCCCTTACTGGATGCAACCCCAAACCATGATTTTTTCCTTCACCAAACTTGACTGATTTCTATGAGAATCTTGGGCCCATGCGGGTTCCAATAAGTCTTCAGCAGTATTTGTGATGATTGGAATGCAGCTCAACAGATGATTCGACAGAAAAATCTACCTTCTGACACTTTTCCAAATGATCGACTGGAAGTCAAGATATTATTTGTTGCTGGGATTGACAATAAGACTTTTGTCAGGTAGTGTACATGTATATATATGACGTTTATGGAGCTTGAAGCTGTAGAGACTATAGATTGTCTCTATATGATAATCTACATTGTTTAAAACATTGAGGTTTGTAAGATTTTAATATAAAGTTATTAAAATATAGTTATATATATATATATATATATATATATATATATATATATATATATATATATATATATATATAGAGTTACTTAATACATAGTTTTTAAAATTAGTTTCTGCACATTTCATGTAATTTATTATTATTTTTTTAAATTCATTCACTTATTTAATTTATTATTATTTAAAAAAATAATAATAGTTATTATTATTATTATTAAAGTTATTATTAAATCATTATTAATTTATTAAAGTTTTGCATGATAACACCATCCTTTCACAATCATTCTAAACTGACTATTTGGTGCTCAAGAAACTCTTATTGAAAGTGAAAAATGTGAAAATATTATTGTTATCAATGTAAAAATATGTAAACGCATGTTAACGATTCCTTGATGAAGAGTAGGTTGAAACACCACTTATTTAAAATAAAACCTTTAGTAACATTATAAAAATATATTTGTTTATCAATTTAATGAAGCAAAGGTGAAAAAAAAAAGTTTAATTAATTAAATATATTACTGAGCCTAAATCTTTGAATTTCAAATGACACAAATTGCACCCAACACATTTAAAAGTGGCCTTGTTTGTGAAGCGTGTGTGTGCCTTACTACAAAGCTTCTCGTCTGAGGCATCAGGGCAGTCATCCTTCCCGTCACACAGTTTCTCAGGAGGAAGGCAGATGGAGTCATTACTGGCACAAACGTGATGGGAGAGCTTGCACTCCAGAGCCTCACAGTTTTCTTCATCGGAGTTATCCTCGCAATCACTGTCCCTGTCGCACACCCAGGCTTTACTGATGCAACGAGCTAAAACACACACACAAAAAAAGTCAGATTATTTTGCTAAATAGTTTCTATTAAAGGGATAGTTCAGCCAAAGATAAAAATTTACTAACTATTTAGTCATTTTAATTGTTGTTTTTTTAATGCTGATCCAGAAAGAAGATATTTTGAAGAATGTTAGAAACATGTAACTATCGAGTTCCACAGCAGTGAAAACAAATACTATGGATGTCAATGGTTACAGGTTTACAGCTTTCCTCTGATTATCTTCACTTGTGTTCAACAGTAGAAAAAAATGCAAATATATGACTGGAAGAGTGAGTACAAAAAGAGTAAATAATGATTAAATTTAAGTTTTGGGTAAACTATCTCATTTTTTTGGAAATTTAACTACAATATTGCAAACTAAAGCATCAGCACAGTCAGATGTTTGTAACATAAACACATAACTAACCCAAAATAACAGCTTTTTGTTTATTTCATAACAAAACAAATGGCTTTCCAAAAGAAACTATAGAGGTATGTGCCTTATTTCTGCCACAATTTTAGAGGAAAACATATCAAAATTTTTCTCCTTCAAATGAAATTGAACAGGATAACTTTTGAGAATGACAATCCATTTTTAGGTAGTTTCAAAGTGCTCTATATGATTGTCGTGACATATTAGGATGCACATTTAGAATTTAGACTTTGTTCACAAGAGGTTGTGAAAGACACAGTGTTGAATGTGTATATGTACACAGATCTAAAAAACATTAAGAGACCAACCTGAATATTTTCGCTTCTCTACATTCATTGGTGAATTTTTAGTTAAAATAATTATAGATTTTGCTGGAAAAATCAGAGTCAGACAGGGTCATACAGATTATATTGAAGTTGTCTAAATATGAATTTTAGACCCTTTAATGAAATGCCAACTTCATTTGTTTGTATCAAGCATTTCCACTTGCATTAAAGTGAGAATATTCTGGAATGTTTTACTGTAAAGCATAGATTTTTCTTCAGCTGAAGTCAGAAATTCATATCTAGTTTGGATGCTTTTTCATTAAAAAGATGGTTCACCTAAAAATGAAAATTTGCTCACCACACACTCAGATTTAAGTGGTTCGAAATCTTTACGAGTTTTTTCTTCTTCTGTTAAACAAAAAAAGAAGATACTTTGAAAAATGTTGAAAACCTGTAACCATTGACTTTAATACTATTTGTTTTTTACTATGGAAGTCAATTGTTACAGGTTTCATTTTTCCTTAAAATATCTTCTTTTGTGTTCAACAAAAGAAATTAATCCAAAAAGGTTTGGAAATAGTAAGTACATTACAATTTTATTTTTATATACACTATTTCATATATACAGTTGAAGTCAGAATTATTAGCCCCCTTTCGACTTTTTTTTTCTTTTTTTTTAATATTTCCCAAATGATGTTTGACAGAGCAAGGAAATTTTCACAGTATGTCTGATAATATTTTTTCTTCTAGAAAGTCTTATTTGTTTTATTTCAGCTAGAATAAAAGCAGTTTTGAATTTTTTAAAAACTATTTTTGGGACAAAATTATTAGCTGCTTTAAGCAAAAAAATTTTTTCGATAAGTCTACAGAACAAACCATCGTTATAAAATAACTTGCCTAATTACCCTAACCTGCCTAGTTCACCATATTAACCTAGTTAAGCCTTTAAATGTCACTTTAAGCTGTACAGAAGTGTCTTGAAAAATATCAAGTAAAATATTATTTACTGTCATCATTGAAAAGATAAAATAAATCAGTTATTAGAAATGAGATATTAAAACTATTATGTTTAGAAATGTGCTGAAACAATCTTCCCTCCATTAAACAGAAATTGGGGAAAAAATAAACAGGGGTGGTAATGATTCAGGGGGGCTAATAATTCTGACTTCAACTGTGTGTGTGTATATATATATATATATATATATATATATATATATATATATATATATATATAAATCAAAAAAACTGAAGACTGAAAAGTAAATCATCAATATATTTATTGGTAGGTGAAATGATTTAAAGGGGAAACACAAAATTGGGTGAATACAAGATGTGTGAAGGTGCATCATCAATATTTTTTTAGTTTTCTGTGAATATAAATGTGAGGAACATTCAGCACAAACACCTACTAACCTGAGTCCTTGCATGCAAACTTAACGGCAGGATCGCACATGTGCGTGACACCCTCGCAGTTCTTCTCATCGCTGAGGTCCATGCAGTCCGTGTCTCCATCACAGCGCCATCGCATGGGAATACACAAACCATCCATCCGGCATTGGAACTCATCCGTGTGGCAACCGCCGGGAGGCCGCGTGGCTGCAAAAAAAAGTAAAAAATCCAATCACAATGCAGTCATGAGAACACTATTATTAACCTATTATTTGACGATAATGAGCGCTCGGCTTCCTGACGTCAAAAAATCTGTTCCCAAGGATAAAATGTGGAACTAGCGTGAGGCACAACCACCCTGAACTCTGATCCAAAGCAAACTTTCTCATGAACAGCAGTCCAGGCCTGGCACAGTGACGGTCATCATTAGGCATCGGACATAAAGGCTTTCCCTCATGGCAAAGGTTCGCGTCTGGCAGAGTCTGAGAGGAGACGGGGGAAGCGGAAAACCACCGCTTGTCCCATAAACAGAGAGAAGTGTGTCCTAGAACAGGGATCTGCTGGGGTGAACTGGCCTGAATGACATCATAGTTCATATCCATACAGAAGTCTGACTGTAAACTTAATGTGTTTTTGAATAGTTTTAATTATTATGCTACATTTAACATTTTAATTTTCCCAGATTTTCTTCAATTACAGTATATACACGTATAGATTTATTTATAAATATGTTTAAATAACTGAGTTGTCAAATAAAAAAAACTAAAAATAAACTAGAAAAATCAATAGTCATTTTATAATAAATCAATAACCCATACAATGTATTTTTAGTTATTGTCAAAAATACATTCTCTGGGTTATTGAATTGTTGTAAAATGGTTATTGATTTTTTTATGCCAAAAATCATTAGAATATTACGTAAAAATCATGTCCCATGAAGATAATTTGTAAATTTCTTATTGAAAATAAATCTATGTAATTTTATATTAGTAATATGGACAGCTAATACAGAAATTTCTGTGGGTTTCTTCAAATCAAATTTAAGACTTTTTAAGACCCTTTCATGACCATTATGAATTTTTAGACTTATACAGGGCTAAACACTAAGAATTTTTTTCTAATTGGCTGGTTACTTTTGTAAATAGTTTCGTATTAATGGAGGATCATGTAAAGGGATGTGTGGCTTTAGTTTTCTTTCCCTGAATAGGGAATTTAATTAGAAAAAAATGGTTGTAAAAATATCCAAGAGCTGTTGTTAATTGTATCTCTTTGCAATAAAAAACTTAAATATATAACAAAAAAAGTTTTGAGATGAATTATTGGTGATTGGGTGCCAGCCCGATTGGGTAGTTTTACTTGTACACAGAGAAATGAAGACCTGTTTAACATGATTTAAGACCCTATATTTGAGTGAATTTAAGGCTTTTTGAGGACTAAAATTTTGTCTTTGAAATTTGAGACATTTTAAAGTCCCCAAGGAATCAAAACTAACTATATGATTTTGTAAAAACTCATTGCTAGTTTTGTGGTGAACAATTCATTTCTCAAAGCATGTCATTAAGAAAAATTGTTTAATTGAAATCTGAAAATGCACTTCATGTTTGTTTTTTTGTTAAATGATCAGATCATGTAATTTTGAAATAATGGGCAAGGTCTGTTATGTTGTAATAACTCTTTTAAAACCGCTTTCCTGATCTTTCTGAATGAAATGCTTACCTTAGTACATCCATTCAGTCTACGGTAGAAAAAACAAGCCACGCCCACAGCTTGCTCATTTTAAATTATGTTTTTCTAGGGAACTGCAGCACAATACGAAAAAAAAAATAGCGATTGCAGCTTCCGTTTCATTGGGACTTTAAGATAATTCGGACAAGTTTAAAGGTTATTTTTGCCATATTATTTATTTATTTTTACCAACAAATTCCACATATTTTAAAAGTTATATTGTTTTAGGAATATTGTCCAATCCTAACACATTATAAAACCTGTTAATTTAGCGTCATGTGATATAAAAATCTCTCTTTTTTTACATATATAAATGCTTAATCAAGTTACACTGATTCACTCAATTTCATTGGCTTCGTACTTGTACTCTAGAATTAAGTTGAAAATAAAGTTGAACCTAACAAGTAAATAGCATGTTTTTAATTATTTTCATTAAAAATAACAACAAAAAAAGTTTCTATTTTTATCATAAATATTGCTTCCACACCATTTTCTTCTGTAAACAGTGCTGGTATAAATGATGTAAGATGGAAATGTTGTTCTGTTACTGTCATGAAGAAATTTGTGTTTCTTCTTTTATCCCTGATTAGAGAATTTAAGCTGGAAAGTTTACTGATATTGTGAATTGTATCTCTTTTTAATAAACAAACTTGCACAAAAAAAAGTTATCTATACTATGTGTCTAAATATTAACCTTCATATTAATTTCAAATATGAACTTGAAAAGTAACAGCACCTTCAACTTTTTTGCACCGAACGTATCATCCTTTTGAACAAACATCCCCACACTAAGTTACAGCAAACTTCCAGTCAATGACATGATGAACCATCTCTCCTTCACAACTGAAGCAGGCTTGTCCTCTACCACATCTACATCCCTCACACAGCCACAAACCAGGCTCCCATAAGGCCCTGCACTCTCATTAGGCCTCTGGCTTGGTTCTGCTGCATTGATTCTGAGAGTCTATTAAGCAGCAGCATGCCATGGGGATTAGAGAAGTGAAGGACAGAAGCCCAGACCCCAAAAACATACTTCCCCAAAGGGCCCGGCCAAAAATTGACCAATTACTGCAAGGAAATGCAGGTGAATTAAGTTTAAAAAGATGGTTATCTGCAGACTTACCTCGTGCAAACTTTTTTGTACTTTAAGTTTGTTATAATTTGTTTCAATATGCAAATGAGACACTATTTCATTAAGAATGAACTTCTAGCACAAAAATCTGAACATTGGTTAAAAGTTCTCGCTCTTTTTTTGGCAGAGTAGTTCTACGGATGGGATTTTGGGAATGTTTTATCAGTCTATAATTCAATACGAGCCACAGCCAAAACAAAAATACATTTTTCATATTTACTGCAGATTATAACTATTTACACTCACCGGCCACTTTATGAGTCATAAAGCATGTGACATTTCAGGCTGGCTTCTTGACTGCGACAATGAGTTCACTGTACTCAAACGCCCTCCACAGTCACCAGATGTCAATCCAATAGAGCACCTTTGGGATGTGATGGAACGGGAGATTCGCATCATGGATAAGCAGCCGACAAATCTGCTGCAACTGTATGATGCTATCATGTCAATATGGACCAAAATCTCAGAGGAATATTTCCAGTACCTTGTTGAATCTATGTCATGAAGGATTAAGGCAGTTCTGAAGGCAATAGGGAATCCAACCTCGTAAGGTGTACCTAATAAAGTGTCCGCTGAGTGTGTAATTAGACAAATTACTTATTGACAAATCCCTCTGTAAAAACCTTCATAATATAGATATAAATGTGAAGGTTTACTTGCAGTAAGTCGAGATTTGTCTCTCAGTGCAAGAGAAAAACTAACTTTGAGAAAAAAAGTCTGCACAGTTATTGAAAATTTACCAAACATATCAACAAAGAGCAATAAAACAAACACCTAAATGTACATTTTGGATGTTTTTTTCCACCAGAAAGAGAACAAATAAAAAACCCAAATTTTCAAAATGGGCAGGTGAATGAAAAAAAAACTTTTTTATTTGCATTTTCTTTGGTGTTGTTTCGACAGGTACATTGTACCAAAATGAAAATAAAAATGTTATTTTGTGTCATTATATTTGAGTTTCTTTTCTGTTGAACACAAAAGAAGATATTTTGTGAAATGTTGGAGCATTGACTCCTACAGTATTTTTTCTTTTCAACCAAGGAAGACAAATGCTAACCAACATATTTCAAAATATCATCTTTTGTGTTCAACAGAAGGTTTGTAAACAATTGAAGGCCAAATTCTAATTCTACCCCTTAGCCCTTTCCTTTACCCCTACGCCTCATTTTGCGCGTTCTCTTAAAGGGGAAGGTGTGTCCTAATTGTCTTTAGCTTGAAGGCGTAGGGCTAAGGGGAAGGGGTAAATTTCCCTTTAAATGAAGATTTTTGAGGACCACACTCGAAACCAAGGGGTAGAAAAATTTCCCAGAATACACCTGCCACAACGGCAGGATAGCTGCACCCAGAGTTAAGGAGATCTACAAATTTGTATTTTTTGTCATTATTACGAATTTTTACAACAAACAAACAAATGCTTTATAATATTCATAACAGCGTACATGTTTAACTGTCATGCTTAAAAAAAAAAAAAAGCTACATTTCGCGATTTATAATCCATAATTATAACTTCTGTATAGTAGTCAGACAACGTTCTGACACTCGGTGACACTCAAATACCCTGTCAGATAAGTTTAGTGGCTGGGAATGGGCTTTTTACAGTGTCTGTTATAATGTTAATATTGTTTTTGATGCGTTTACATAGATGATGTGTTATATGCACAGTATAACAATCTAATTGTCACATTGGATCGTTATGATAACATAATATATGCCTTCAGTGATTTCCTGACGATAAATACTAAATAATAAAGCAGCTGGAATAATTACAGCAGTCATGATCGTCTGATCTCATATAAAGCAAGAGATCATGATGGCATATGATGATGTGTGCAGAAGCTGTAGTGCAGTCCCAATCCTTAGGAGTAAATTTTGAAGCCCTTCCCCTTCACCCTCGGTTTAAAGAGCCATGGGGAAGGGGAAGGGGTAGGGGTACAAAAAAAGAATAGAAGGGATTGGGCCTAAGTGACTTGTTTTTTGTTTAATATGAATCTTTTTTGAGAGTCAAAAAACTAAAATCTAAAGATACTACAAAAAGGTTCAGGCCACAAAAATAGCTTCAGAGAATAAATGCTGAAAGCTTATGTAATGTAAGAGAGGGGAAAATAGAAAATAGAAACTGATAGAATATATTCAAATATAGGTTTCTCTTATAAATTAATTATTAGTCAAAGAAAGTGTTTGCTTTCCCAAGTTGAATTATGAAATGATGAATTATTTCTCAAATATTTAAATCAGGATTTACAACTAAGGAAGATATTTTGAGGAACGTTGATAGCCATTTCAACATTTTTCAAAATATCTTCTTTTGTGTTCAACAGAAGGTTTGGAACCACTTGAGGAAGAGTAAATGACTTTTAAAATAATGAATGAAATCATTTTTGGGAGAACTCTCCCATTGAAAATGATGAAGTAACATGAATGGCACATGTGGAGAGGAACAGAGAAGGGGAGCAAAAGTGATGCCCAAAAATGCTTGTGTGTGTGGACAGCGGAGCAGCTCTTGCGTCAAGCGTTCTGACATCTCTGCGCTTGTTTAATCCCTCGAGACGGCAGTCATTAACACTGCTCTCGCTCTCCTGCGCTCCTCTCAGACAATCTTCAGGATCTTGTGGTTTACGTGTTTCACCACAGGCCACAAAAAGAGGAAAGATGACAGGCCCGTTTGCGAAATCGTGATTTACTGCAGTTAATGAAGTGCCTGACGGTTGCGTTAGTCATTGCGGTTTCACTCAAAATCTAGAGACACTTCAAGAAGGCCCACACCACAAAAATAGCTTCAGAGAATAAATGCTGACAGCTTATGTAATACAAACGGGGTAAATAAAACCTGATCCAGTATAATAAAAAACATAGATTTTTCTTTTAAATTAAAAATAAGTCTAAAAAAGTGATTAATTTCAGGAGGTGAAACTGCACTCATAGAGGATAAATTATTTCACCTTTTTTAATCGGGTTTGCTAATGAACCCTTTTTACAAGACTGGTATGATGCATTTAATGGTCATCATAATCTTAAATCTTTGAAAGTTTTTAATATTTAGTTTTTTTTAGTAAATGTATGAACATTTAGAAGCATTTATGTATGAATTCTATCATCTTTGCGTCAAACTACAAAAATGAATTACCGCTTATGCAAGGTGTTTCTTAGGGGCTGAGAGTAAATTTGTTATTTTCTCCTCTGGCTGCTTTCAGTCTAAGTTATTTTTTTCCTTTTTCTAAAAGTTTCTATAACATCAAAGCAGTTTTTCTTTCATTATTTTAGCAATTGGAATTGTAAAAAAATTATTTGTTGTACTCTCCCATTCACTAAACTCTACATTTACCCGACCATGATGCCTTCCACTACTGAAAAACCCAGAAATGTGAAAAGGGTCTAAAAAGAAAAAACATATATTTTTAAAGGCATTTCTCACCTTTTCTATTTGGGTTTATAAATGTAAAAATGATAATTCAATTTATCAAATTAATAATGAAACTTGAATAAATAACAATTATATTTTCCAAAAGAAAACAAGATTGGTAAAGGATTGCTAAGAATTTTCTGAGTACTTCTACAGACTATAAATCTAAGCTTTAGGGTGTTTCAATTGCAAAGAAATTTAATTAAGCATTTTGTATAAGTATCTGTGGATTAAGTTCATAACTTTATTTTATTGATGAACGTACTTTGTACATGGGTTTTTTCTAAATGATAATGATTTAAAATATATTTTATACACACAGTAATTGACACTATGCTTTTTTAAATTTTATTTATTTTTTACGTATTTTCCATTTTTTTAATAATTTTTTTTTCGGAATTGTAATTTCATTTTTTTATGGTGAGGGGTTGGGAATAATATATGTTTAGATTTTTTTGTAAAACTATTCTGTTATTTCAGTAAAAAAATAACAGAATTGGTTTATTTACTTTTACTTTTTTTTCAAATTTTCTTAAATAAAAAAAAATTAAGAAACCAATTATGGTATTTTTCATTTTCCAATCAAAAGTGTACACTTATCATATAAGTAAAATTAAACTAAGTTTCCCAAGTGGATTGATTCTTTATTTTTATCAAATTAAATTTGATTTCTATTTGCTATTTTACAATTGATATTTGCTATTAGAAAATAACAAAACTCGTTCAACAATGTTTGTTTAATTGTATTATTTTATGTATTAGTTACTTATTTTATTAATTCTTAACTTTTATAAATTGTCAAAAAACATACTTTAAAGTAATTTTTACTAGGGATGCTCTGATCAATCAGCCAGAGATAGGTATTGGCCGATAATCACATTTTTCTACTAGATCGGTACTTGTTGATCTGGAAGATCTCAAGTGTTTGTTTACAAGTTTACAAGCAGAAGTAGATGCACATGCACACTCGGGTTATGCATCAGCAGGGCAAATACAACACATGAGCAATGTTTCCAAACTGCATCGTTAGTAATTTTTCTTTTTTTTGTAAAGCTGCTTCTGACCATTACATGTATGCAACATCCTTACCCCCGGTTTCACAAACAAGGTTTAAGGCTAGTCAATATTAAATTACATGTTTGAGCTTTCTCAAGTCAAAATAACTTGCGGTGAGATGTCTTAAAATACATCAGTGTCATTTTTTTCACCAGGTGCACACCAATAATATATTTTTCCAAGGCCATTTTTATAAATTTGGCTTAAATAGCCTAATTTAACGAAGGCCTAGTCCTGGCTTAATCTAAGCCCTGTTTGTGAAACTGGGCCATAATTTTTTATCTTAGGTAAGGCAAGATCACATACTTAAAGGGTAATTGTACTTATGCAATGACAAAGTTATAAAAAAGCTTGATGAATCAGAATCTGTACTCAGTATCGGCCGATCCCCATGACAAGGAATCAGTACACAGTATCAGCGGCAAAAATCTTGATCGGAGCATCCTTACTATTTTACACAGTTTATAAAATGAAAACAAATCTACAAAATTATTTTTGGCATGGTGCTGGCCAAGAGAGTGATCCACGACACCTTTAAGTTTTTTTTTAAATGGTTAGCTGAAATACTTTCTGCCCTCAAGCTGGAGAGGTTACGTTTCTCTAGATTTAGTAAACAGAAGATGCATGATAAAACATGGGACTCCTTCCTTAAGCCTGGTTTATACTTCTGCGTCAAGTGACCGGCGCAACTCACGGCGCAGGCAACGCGCGCAGCTGTGCATTTATACTTCTGCGCGCTGTCTCCGTTGGTCTGCATTAACACTTCCGAACCGCTAGTGGGCAGTAAGGTGTAAATGTTCCTCTGTGTCTAGTTTCTTCGCTTCTGTTTTGCTATTCTGAACACTTCCTGGATATACAAGTGACTCAAACTCGCTCATTTTAAGGCAGGAACCGTCAGACGTGCAACAACTTTAACCATGAGGTAAACACAGAACAAAACTTTCCATCCGGAGCTCCTTCACGGGACTCCACACTTGTAAACAATCGCTCGCGCCATTCGCGCGGCTCTCGGCCCCGCCCAGACTCGTCGGCGCTAGCAAGCCGACCAATCACAGAGCTTGCGCTACGCGTTGTTGCGACGTGTAGTTACAATTTTTGAGAGGTGCACGTCAGTTACGGCGATGGCCACGGCGAAGGGCTATGCGTCAGCGCCGTAGCCTACGCCGGTGTTTGACGCAGAAGTATAAATCAGCCTTTAGATGTATATGCTAATAATGTCACTAATTATTTTCTTTTCAGTAATAATTTTTTTTCTCCTTTCTTTTTTATGTCATTCTATTTTGTTTCGTATTCTATCAGTTTGGCTGAGTTTTTTTGAAGGTGCTGTACAACTGCTGTACTATTTACGGTCACACTTTACAATAAGGTTCATTAGTTAATGTATTTACTAACATGAACAAACAATGAACAATACATTTACTGCTATATATGTTCATGTTAGTTAACGTTAGTTAATAAAAATACAGTTGTTCATTTTTAGTTCATGTTAACTCAAGGTGCATTAACTAATGTTGACCAGCTAGGACTTGGATGTAAATATTGCATTAGTAAATTTTCAATTATGATTAATAAATGCTGTACAAGTGTTGTTCACGATTAGTTCATGTTAGTAAATGCATTAACTAATGAACCTTATCGCAAAGTGTTACCCTATTTAATAGTGTTTTGGTGCATGTTCTAGTTGTTATCAGGAAACAATACTGAGATAATTTTGTTAACATATATACATGATGTACACTATTGGGTGTTATGATTTCATAAAAACTTCTGAAAGTAAAGTAAAAAAAATCTACAAAAATATATATAAATATAAACAGTGGTCATTCGATAAATGTGAGATTTGATGGTTTCTTAGTGGCAACATTGAAGTAATTTTTACCAAAAAATCTAAAAATCTAAATCTAAAAAGAAAAATCTTTGGAATGAGAATGTCCAAGCCTACCCTGATTAGTACAGTTGGCGTGAGTCTCATCACTGTAATCTCCACAGTCGTTGTCGCCATCGCAGGTCCAGTACTCTGGAATACAGCGGCCGCTATTGCATTTAAACTGTACACTGGAGCACGAGTGACTGCAGCCGGCTTCATCACTGTTATCCCCGCAGTCATTATCTGAACAAACACACACATAGACAACCATTTTTAGTGAAGTACTTGGGACATGAAAGTCTTTTAAGTGGTATGGTAAACTCACCGTTATCGCAACGCCAATTTACATTAATGCAGCGTCCATTGGCACAGGTGAACTGAGTGAGCGGGTAACAGGTGGGATACGCTGGAAAGAATAAAGAAAGATAAAGGAAACCACTAACTCAGCATGGTGTGGTGACAAAAAAAGAGGTTCAGATTGCTATACCACAGGATGCTGGTTCATCAGAGCGATCTCCACAATCATCATCCAGGTCACACATCCAGGAGACGGGGATACAGCGACCACTAGCACATGGGTATTGGTTAGAAGGACACGTGCGTGCTGGAAGACAGAAGAAAACATAGTCAATTTACAGGTGGGAGTGTGAATCTTTGGGTACATACAATCAAGATTCATAGGTTCCCAATTTGAACGTTTTTTGTAAATTCTGAACGATTCGAGTCACAATGAAATTTGATTCGATTAAATGTTAGATTCATTTCATGACCAGGTGAACACACATTCATTTGAAAAAGCAAAAAATCATCATTAATAAGTATCAAAATTTGGATACTGGAAAATGTGAAACAATATAATATCGCTTTTCCTCAGCATCAATACTAGTTCAAATCGTTAACACTGATTCATTTTTGAGGTTTTAACTCTGGAAAATTAAGAAATTTAGACGGCATTAGGCATTGAAGAATGCTATCGAAAATTGTTATAGTATACTGTAGGTAAGGAGTTCCACATTACCCAAGCACGTGCTGTTGGATTCGTCTTCATCATTTCCACAGTCATTGTCTCCATCACAAAGCCAGCGCAGAGGGATACAACGGTTATTCTGGCACTTAAAGCGGTCTGCAGGACAAGTGTGCTGGTCTGAAACGTCACAAACAGGGCCATTTAATCTGTATGCTTGGTTTGCATTGTTAGAAACTAATTACCTATACATGAATTAAACAATTATTTCAATGTTCAGGCAGTATCTGTGCTTTTTTTTCTGACACGTATAAAAGATGCATATTACTGCATCACGTTCAAATTTGGAACAGTTAAAGTTACACATATGTAATCAAACTGCAAATACTAATATTTCTCAGTCCTTGCGGTAAGGAAATTTTCTTTCCATATTTTTTCTTTCCTCATATTTATGTTTCAAAAATTTATACTTCAGGAACTAGTGATCCGAGCACATACAAATATGCTCGTTTTGTTTTTTTTTTTTTACATTTTTTAGGAAACACATTTTAATATTTTTTTAGATAATGATCTTGTTTCTTTCTTTTTTAAATTCAAATAATCAAAAGCATTAAGATTAATCAAATGGTTATTTTTTTCTATTTTTTACAGAATTCAACTTTGTCTCGTCTAATTGTTGGTTCTTGTTGGATTTGCACTCCTCATGGTATCAGTCCATTTCTGTAGTACTCTTTAAAGATTTACAGTGCATCCGGAAAGCATTTATGTTTGACTTTTTTTTACATTTTTTATCTTACAGTCTTATTCCAAAATGGATTAAATTAATTAATTTCCTTAAAATTCTCCACACAATCCCCCATAATGTCCATGTGACTTTTTTTATTTTTTTTAATTGTTGCAAATTTATTAAAAATAAAAAAACCTGAAAAGTCACATGTACAGTACAAAAGTATTCACAGCCTTTGCTCAATACTTTGTTGATGCACCTTTGGCAGCAATTACAGCCTCAAGTCCTTTTGAATATGATGTCACAAGCTTTGCACACCTGTCTTTGGGAATTTTGGCCCATTCCTCTTTGCAGTACCTCCACCATCAGGTTGGATGGGAAGCGACGTGTACAGCCATTTTCAGATTACTCCAGGGATGTTCAATAGGATTTAGGTCTGGCCTCTGGCTGGGCCACTCAAGGACATTCACAGTTGTTGTGAAGCCACTTCATAGATATTTTGGCAGCTTTGGGTCATTGTTTTGCTGGAAGATGAACCATCGCCCCAGTCTGAGGTCAAGAGCATTCTGAAGCAGGTTTTCATTCAGGATGTCTGTACATTGCTGCATTCATCTTTCCCTCTATCCTGACTAGTCTTCCAGTTCCTGCTGCTGAAAAACATCCCCACAGCATGAAGATGCCAACACCATGCTTCACTGTAGGGATGCTATTAGCCTGGTGATGAGCGGTGCCTGGTTTTCTCTAAACGTAGCGCCTGGCATTCACTCCAAAGAGTTCCATTTTAGTCTCATAAGACAAGAGAATTTTGTTTCTTATGGTCAGAGTCCTTCAGATACTTTTTGGCAAATTCAAGGCGGGGTGTAGCTTCCATCTGGCCACTCTACCATGCAGTAATGATAGGTAAATCTGCACAGATGGTTTTCCTTCTGTAAGGTTTTTCTCTCTCCACAGAAGAACGCCGAAGCTCAGACCTGACCATCGGGTTATTGATCACCTTCATGCTTGGTTTGTGCTTTGACATGCAGTGTCAACCCCGAGACCTTATATAGACAGGTGTATGCCTTTTTAAATCATGTCCAATCAACTGAATTTACAGCAGGTGAACTCTAATTAAGCTGCTGAAACATCTCAAGAATAATTAGTGGCAACAGAATGTACCTGAGCTTAATTTAGAGCTTGATGGCAAAGGCTGTGAATAATCTGTACATGTGATTCTTCAGGTTTTTTATTTGTAATAAATTTTAATATTTTTTCACATTGTCATTATGGGGTATTGTGTGTAGGATTTTGAGGAAATAAATGAATTTAATCCATTTTGGAATAAGACTGTGTTTTTTTTTTTTTGGAAAAAAGTGAAGCGCTATGAATACTTTCTGGACGCACTGTATATTTCCAAAACATGTTTGTTTAAACAGTCCTTAAAAATCCTCATAATAATTGATCACCTATTCCACAGAATAATTACATTCCTGAGAATCAAATTAGGATATTTGAAGGATTTCTGATTGATCAAATGACACCGAACATGGCTGTTGGGAAAGAATTAAACAACATGCATGCATTTATTTTTAAAAAAGAAAAGAAAAATTGGCTACTTTTAAATATATCTAAACATTTTACCAACGTCGAACCTCTGAAGGGTTTATTTAAATTATATATTTTAGAAAAAATGAGACAAAAGCACACTAACTGCACAGATCGGGGGTCTCATCGCTGTTGTCCAGACAGTCGTTGTCTCCATCACACTTCCAGCGCTCTTGAATACAGCGGTTATTCTTACAGGCAAACTCTCCAGGCTGGCACTGAGGAGGAGGCACGTAGGAAGGATTTGCTGCAGAAAACAAACAAACGAAAAAAAATAAAACACCTCCGAATCCCACCAAATCTCAGCAGGCCTTTTTCGAATCATTTCAGGGTGTTTGTGGTAACTTAAAGCCAAGCACACCCACCTCTGCAGGTCTTGTTGTCTGTGTCTAGTATCTGGTCGTCAGCACAGGCGCAGGATCGTCCGGTGGGCGTCAGTAGGCACAAACTGCTGCAGCCACCATTATTAGCACGACACACATTAGAGCCTATAACTGCACAAATCACAAACAAACAATACAACTGTGAAACATTGAATCAATTAAGTTGTTTGCTTAAAAGTTTGGGATCAGTAAGACTTTTAAATCTTACTTAAAAATATGCCCATTCTGCTCACCAAAACTGCATTTATTTGATCAAAATAAAAAAGTATTATTACAATTTAATATAACTGTTTTCTTACTGAATGTGATTTCAATTGTCATTTTTATTCCTGTCACATAAAGCTAAATTTAATCCCACACAAACCTTTAGATATTATTATAGTGAGATGAACTGAGCTCAAAAAACATTTATTATCTGTATTAAAAAGTGTCCAAAAACTGAAATAGCACCACTTAAAAAGTAAAAAATTTATTAAATTTATTCACCAAGACCAAATTAAGCTGCTTAAAAGTGGCAGTAGACACACAAGATTTTATTGTAAATTAAATTAAGCTTTAAATCAGAGGAATCAAACACAGTCATGTTAAATGTAAAAGATTTCACAATATTTTACTGAATGGTATTTGTATTTTTGAACAAGTATACAATCTTGGTGATGAGAAGAGACTTAACAATAAAAAATTAAATAAAATAAAAAAATAGCATCAAATAAAATAAAAATAATAATAATAAATAAATAAATACACAAATAAATAAATAAATAAATAAAATAAAAAGTACTGGTGCCAAACTATTGACCAGAAATGTAAATGATGTAGCTGTTCAGACATGTTAACATGCAAAACAGCATAATTAAGTCTATGTTGGATCTGCCAGCTTGTGCTTGCATGTTACATATGACTCATACAAATAATTATGGAGAAAAAAAAAGAAGCTCAGTACTTTGCTGTTGTTGTGCATCATAGGTGCGAATTTCATAGATTGGCGGTCGTTCATTGCGTAACAATGTGGCTTTCTTGGTGTTCTGGTCCAGCTTGTAGATTCCTCCACCGCGGTACTCGTTCCAAAACAGGAAGTTCTTATGGTGGCACAGGCCGAATGGGTGGTTCAGCTCCTGTCCTTCATACACCGTCTGGATTAAGAGAAAAATAGTATTTAAGTATTATTATTATTTTTATTTTTAGGAATATGGTGATGCTAAAATTACAGCTGATAAAAGTGATGTATTAAAGATTAATATAGTTAAACAAAACCATATAAATACAAACATGCTACTTGTCAAAATAAACATTAGCCGTAAAAGAACAGTAATGTATAGACAATTTAAACAGATTTTATTACCGTTGGTAGTCACCAGGGAAAAATATCTTCAGAAAACATTTCTAACTATAATCTAACATAACATTAAAATATATATAATATTTATAAAATACAGTATAGGGTTCGCACCTTTCATGGACACTAAATTCAAGGACTTTTTAAATCACTGATATTTTTAATCGAGCACCTTTGTAATTCATACCCCCAACATATGCAGTGCCATAAAAGTCTTTCCTGCACTTAACATTTCACTTACACCTAATATTTACATTAAAATGTCATAATGATGATGTTTTGAATGTCATTTTTAAAAATGTTGACCATTTTAAACAACCATTTAAAAGAAATTTTCAAAGAACTTTATTACTTATATAGTTGAATTCTATTCTGTCAGTATTCAAATGCAGTTTCTGAAGTATTGATAAAACGCATTATTCGTCATAGTAAATGTATAAGACTGAAATTTAAGATTTTTAAATTAAGAATTTCATAGTTTTTACGTTCAGCCTTTGAATGCAGCACAGTACAATTGTTGAAATAAAACCATAAAATTTTACTTCAAGCACTTTTAAGGAACAATGTTTGCTTTAAAGTACTTTTCAGGCCTGGATTCATATGTCTGAAAAATCAAGCCCTACTAGGTACTTTCAAGAAGACTGAAAATATGCAATACAAATGTACAATGAAAAAGACTACATATACAATATTTATATACAAAACAACTAAAACAAATAATAAAAACAATAATGATAAATAATAAAAACTAAACAAATTAATTAAATAAAAACAAATGCAAACTATAAATAAGAACTCGGATCACTTTGATGGGTTATTTTAACCTAGATTTAATAATTTCTGCTAAATAAATCCTTTTTAAATGTAAGTGTAATATTGATATTTCAACTAAACTTGTATTTACCATTTACAAACCCTCAAGTGGATTCATATTTTTTGTGTTTTACGATTTTTGCGAATGTAAGAAACTGGCTGCAACTGACTGCCATAGTAAGATAAAAATACTTGGAAAGTCAATGATTACCGTCAACTGTTTAGCTACCAACACTCTTCAAATGTGTTCAACAAAAGAAAGAAACTCATTAGGAATTGGAGCAACTTAAAGGCAAGTTAACAGTAAGTACATTTTTATTTTTGGGTAAACTATCCTTTTAAACACCCATGCCAATTTGACACATAAAAAAATGGTTTTCTTGTTTCTACCCATCTAAAGTGTAAGTATTATTTCTCCAGAATTAAGTCATTTCATGAATGCTTGTGTGTTTCCTCACCCTGCGCTCTGTAGTGTTGAGAAGCACCATCTCGATTCGGTCGTAGTATGCATCCACCCAGTACAGAAGACCCTGCTGGATGTCCAGGCTGAGGCCATTGGGCCAGAGCACAGTTTTAGATGTAAGCAGTATACCAGCATTTGAGCCGTCCATCCATGCCTTCCTGATACTACCACGATTCATCTCCTTAGGCTCCTCCTCCCAGTCACTCCAGTACATCATTCTGCAAACAAAATCACAATATTCATGAAGACAAATCTGTTTACAACGTTTTTGGCCCTTTTGAGGCAAAAATACTCATGATTAATCACATCCAAAATAAAAATAAAAATTAGTTTTGACATACAGTGCTTCCCACAGGTTTGAAATATATCTGTTTACATGATAGTTGCATTGTCACATATCTGATTTATATCTTATTTTCACATATGAAGGAGGCCTGAAACCGATCTCTGAATATCCAAATGCATGCATTTTTGTGTGTTTACATGGTCACAAAACAGATCCGATCTGTTTCACATATGAGCAAAAAATCAGAATTGGGTCACATTTAACTGTCAGTGTAAACAGAGCCAAAGTGTAATTTTTGGGCCAACTCCATTTAGAACGAGCAATTAACCTTGGAAAAATAATAATAGATTCACAGAATCATTGTGGAATCTACTTGAATCACTCAGAACATTTCAAAAACTATTTATTAATCCTTTAAAGTGACATTTATAGAGCTTAAAAATATCACAGAATAGCACATCAGATTAGATTAAATTAAATTATATTCAACTTTGTCATTACACATGAACAAAGAAAAGAAATACAGTTTAAGTCTAACCAGGAGCGCAAGTGCAGGATATACAGTTGAAGTCAGAATTATTAGCCCCCCTTTGAATTTTTTTTCTTTTTTACATATTTCCCAAATGATTTTTAACAGAGCAAAGACATTTTCACAGTATGTCTGATAACGTTTTTTTCTTCTTGAGAAAGTCTCATTTATTTTATTTTGGCTAGAATAAAAGCCGTTTTTATTTTTTTAAAAGCCATTTTAAGGTCAAAATGATTAGCCCCATTAAGCAACATATTTTTTTCATTAGCCTACAGAACAAACCATCGTTACCCACAACTTGCCTTGTTGCCCTAACCTGCCTAGTTAACCTAATTAACCTACTTAAGCCTTTAAATGTCACTTTGAGCTGTATAGAAGTGTCTTGAAAAATTTCTAGTCAAATAATATTTACTGTCATGATGGCAAAGATGAAATAAATCAGATGTTAGAGATGAGTTATTAAAACTATTATGATTTTATATGTGTTGAAAAAAATCTGCTCTCCGTTAAACAGAAATTGTGGAAAAAAAATAAACAGGGAGCTAATAATTCAGGACAGCTACTACTTCTGACTTCAACTGTAGGTATTAAGTTAAAAGTGCAATTATAGAAAACTATGGGTAATATTTACAAATGGGTGTACTATGAGCATAATATACTATTAACTAGAATCAGATATTTACAAATAGATGAATATACATACATGTGTAATATTGGAAAAATGGTTTGCTAATATTTAAGTATGAATACCATTAAGGTTTTGACGGTATTAGTACTTTTATTGATACTACTTATCAGTTTGTTACTTTAACTGTTCTCTTATTGGTACTTTTTTTAGTGTTTTTATGAAACAAACAAAAACAAATTGAACAGAATTAACAAGACTTTATTTTATTATTACATATTTTATGTAAAATAAAATTAAACCAGTAATTGTAAAAAAAATAAAATAAAATTTTCCTGTAAAAGAATTAGTTTTTAACCACTCTTCTGGAGAAAAATCAACATGTTTGCCTTTTCTGGCAGAAGTCGGGACCTTTTGTGGTTTATTGTGCAAACCAAGCATCCCTGCAGTCGAAAATACCCTCTTAGCATTGCAAAATGCAGTAAATGACAAAATGTTTCAGGGTCCTGCCACTCTGGTCTCTTAAATTCTGGTCTTGGTGGCAGAGCTCGGACACTAGCTCTGTCTCATCCTGTTTCTGTCATTGTGTGTCTCTGTGTGTGCGCGCCTACGTGGGTGTACGCAGAGTGTGCGCGCTCCCGCTTGATGCAGCCGCGCGGGCTCTGCGTGCCTCGGACGAGCGCGCTCTTGTATTCGTGTTTGTGTTTTCATCTGTCTGCAGCATGGTGTTTCATTCCCAGTGTCTCAGTCTAGTTGGTTTTAGTTTCGTTGGCGCTGGGAGGAAACATGCACGCTGCGTGTGTGAGTGCACGGTGAGTGTTTTCATTCATCGTGTACTTGTGTCTTTCGTTCAGTCTTCAGTGTGTGTTGTTTAGCACATGGTGCGTGTTTACATGCACCGCGTGCTTGTGGTGCTATGAATACGCGGTTAATGAGTTCTCTCATTGGCTGCGTGTTCTAGTCTTGTTTTATGTGGGCGCATGGCTTGTGTTGTCTCTTTGTGTCATGCTCTCTCCCGTCTATTGTCTAGTCCCACCCTCCTTGTTTACCCGTTATTAGTTAATTATGTTCATCTGTTTGTGTTAATTTCCTACAATTTATAAACCCCTCATGTTTGCTGTCCTTTGCCAGTTCGTCATCACAAGTCGTTGTTTGAAGTTCTGTCGTGTTTCCAGTCCTCATCCTTGCCAGCCTGCCCAGTCCTGTTTGTATGTGTATGTATTTGTTTTGTTAATGTTTTCCCCCTCGGGGAAGTTTATTTTGCATTTTATTTTATTTTTATTATTTAATACATTCCCATTTCCCTCCATTTGAGTACTTGCTCTTTTTTTCCCCATTTCCCCTCACCAACCCTGACATAATGTTTATGATTTTGTTTTATTAACGCATTCACACAAATGTGTTTATGGTGTTTTAGGAGTTAACTGTGTTTTTAATACAGTTTTGGAGCATCTTGCAATGTAAAAATAAGCTGTTTTTTTTTTTTGTTTTTTTTACAATTTCTTAATAAGCATAGTTTATTAATTAGGCTATATTATTTATTATTCATAGGCTATATTTGTAAATACAGCTGATGTAAAAGCATTTTTAATGTTTAAGATTTATTTAGGCTACTGCAGAAAAAATGCTGTTTTCATTGTAACCAAATGTTTGTGTTTATTTAACTATTAATGTTTTACTAATTTAGGTGATCAACTGCTGGCATAATGATGTGAGATTTCCAACTGTGCAGACGAATATTAAATATAGCAAATTAGAAAAGGTTGATCAGTTCAATTATGCAACTATAAATTAACGTCAGAGCTTATCGATACTTCAGTCTTTTATAATGTAGCACCGATATCGAAAAAGTACCAAGTTTTGGTACCCATCCCAACTAATGTTGCAAAAAACCTATACCCAATAAAATACTAGAACTATCATAATTAAGCAGTGACATCAGGTCTTACCCATGAGACGGGTCCACCACTATGGCTCTCGGATGGGTCATCTTGCCCTCAATGAGAGTTTTGCGTGTTTGAGAGGCTTTCTCCAGTTTGGCCACACTGATGGTCTTTTTGGGTCCATCATCAGTCCAGTACAGGTTTTGCCCCATCCAGTCCACAGCTATACCTTCTACTGTGTGAATACCTGTGGAGCAGAGAGGTGCAAGAAGAGATGTGGAGGAGTTGTCCATCAAATTCAACCTAATAATAACATCCAGCATCACTCACCATCTTTGACGATGATGTCTCTCTCAGTGCCGTCAAGCTTCTGCCTGCCGATGATGTAGCTTGTGGCATCAGCAAAATAGATGAATTCGGTCTCTGCATGGAAGTCCAGCGCTCTCGGGTTATTCAGGTTTTCAATGGGGACGATGTGCTCGTCATAAACAGTAGAATGCATATCCATCCCACGGATGACTCCAGGCCGGCCTTTACCATAGATCAGGAACAGCTCATGCTCTGGTTCTGTATAGGATATATAACAAAGTATAAATAGAAAAATAAAATAGCTGTAATGGATAATACTGTTATATAACAATAATATATGGGTTGTTAAAGAGACATTGCATTTTCACCATCACACATGACAAAATTAAATATAATTTGTATTGTCATCCTTAATATTTTCCCAGTGTTAGGTTGCGGCTGAAAGGGCATCCGCTGCGTACAACATATGCTGGAAAAGTTGGTGGTTCATTCCGCTGTGGTGACCACAGATTAATAAACGGACCAAGCCGAAATGAAAATGAATAAATGAATCACTTAATACTTAGTAAACAGTTAAACATTACTTTCTCTTCCATGGACCTCTTGTTATAAAAACTACAATGTTACTAAATATTTTACATTTTTGAGTCAAATCTTAAAACCGTCCTACGACAGTCTCAAGCATCAATTAAAAAGAGAATCATAAAATCATTAACACCTCAGGCCTAATTTTAGAATTGGCTATCTTTTTATTATTTTTTTTACTAACATTTGCTTAAGTATACAAATGTGAAGAACAGTACAAACAAAAGAGACAAAAAAAGAAAGAAAATGAATACATAAATTAAATAATAAATAAATAATAAATAATACATCAATTGCAAATTGGCATTTATAGATGAGCAAAACAGGTTTAAAACAATCTGATTACTGCTAAACCAAGTATAAGAAAATAAAAATAAGAAAAGCCAAATAATTCACAGTATAAATACCATCAATACAAACTACAATCTTTGTAAATGGCAGTCACTTTAATTAGTTCAAGGACTGTGTTAAGTTGTGACTGAAGCCCTGTGAAAAACCCACAACGTGCACCTGTTTTAGTCTTAACTGTTTTTTGGAACCACTATAAAGTTAAGTTCTGTTGTCCTTTGGTTTGACATGCCTATTTATTGAAAATGACCACCAGGTTAAAAAAATAAATTAATAAAATAAAATTAATTTATTTATTTTATTTGAATATTTTTTACTTTCATTTTATATTATTAAAAATATTATTCTTGTATAATATTTTCATATTATAAAAATATTTTTGTTAATATAAATATATAATTTAATTTCAAATAAATAGCACTATATGAAGAGAAGTGTAGAACAATGAAGAGAAATCACTCTCACCCAATTTTTATATTATTAAGAGTTGTTTAGTAGTTGGTTCTGTGGACAATAAACAAAAAAAATATAGAGCATCTTAAGAGGGCTATTAATATTGACCCCATAATTGTTTACAAAATGTAGAAACTGTTTTCTCCAGAAGAAAAAAATAGGATAGGAAATACTGTGAAAATGTTTTTGTTCCATTGAACATCCTTTAGGAAATATAAAAAAAGTTATAAACATTTTTAAATAAAAACGGCAAAATATATAATATATTAACTTAAGTAGGACAATTTAACACCAACACATTAAAAGAATTGATAAAGATAGTGACTTCTTATATTTCATTTTATAACATCAGACTTCAAACATAAATAGAAAAAAAAAAAAAACTGCCTATTTGTCAACTACGCATATAAGGTTATGGTGTTTGGAACTAATTGAGGGTGGACAGAATGACATTTTACTCACTCTTGCAGGACTTTCCATCACTGCCAAGGCTAAAGCCAGAGCGGCAGCGGCAGGTTCGGGTTTTGTGGCTGTTAGCCAGAAGGCAGATATCAGAGCATCCGCCAGGCTTCCCAAACGGATCCAGAGCACATGCGTGACTGCGTACTGCATGAAAACAGACAGAACACATTATTTTGCCATAAGGAACCAATGGAGAAACCACAGTAAATAAAATGCTAAATATCTTTGGGATTTTTCTGACTACAGTATTTAATAAATTACAGAGCGTGTTTAAAAATGTAATAAAATAAATTAATGTGACACAAAAAGAGCCAGTTGGAGAAGTACAGAAAAGTACACATCTTAATGAGTGCGTCAAGCAGATTTGTATCCATCCATTATTCAGTCTAATTTTTGTGAAAGACATTAAATGCATTTGTAAAAAAACAAACAAACAAAAAAAATAGCCTGTACAAATGTAAGTGTACACAGGTTTTTTTAAATTGTTATGTAGAACTGTACGGTCAGATTTTTGGTTGACCAATCAGCAGAAAGAAGATTTTCATCCTTGCCCAAAAGTAGCCAAATAAGATCAAATATTTTTGCCATTTATGAACATTCTGTGCCAAAATGCAATAAAAATTAAGCTGAATTTAAATAAATAAATTCCAACTTTTCAATAAAATCAAATATAAAAAACATGACATACAGAATAGACTGCTTGAAATGCTTCCCTATTTTTGAATTTAGAAATTGAAAAAAAAAAAGCATTTTTGTGTTGTACCTGTGGGTTGGCGTCTCTGGTGGTAAACATGAAGAGCGCCACCTTTATCCACACGCGTGACCACCTGGAAGTCAGAGCTGTTGAATCGGTTGACTCTGATGACGCTGGTTTTGGGTTGCATGTTGGCGTTGTCAGAGTTGGTGGCATACAGATAGTTCTCAAACACTGTTAAACCATACAGATGCTCAATCTGCCAAAACAAGCAGAATGAAAAGATTAAAATTTATATATTAATTAAATACATGGCAGAGCATAGTGTTTGCCACACCACATATAAAAATGAAATAAATTTATAAATATAAACTGAACTAAACCAATTCAAACTATTGATGATGACAATTTAATTCAATAATCAATTCAAAGCATTTAAAATCAATGCTTCGTTTTTTTATAGAATATTTTAATGCATAACAGAAAAATTCTAGATTGCTTTTGAGACATTTGGTTTCTGTATCTTCAGTGTTATTAACTGACTGATTCATGATATGATACAGTTGATGTTAAAATGATTGAAATTTAAAATCTTTTCAAATTAATTCCCAAGTGCTGTTTAAAGGAGACACATTTTTAAACATAAGTTTTAATAAAAAATATCTAATAACTATTTTCTTTGGTCTTTGCCATGAAGACAGAACATAATATTTTCTTAAAAGTGGAACTTAAAGGGTTTACGTAGGTTAATTAGATTAAATAAGCAAGTTAGTAGTTAATTCTGTAGCCAATTAACAAAAAATATAGAACTTCTTAAGGGGGCTAATAATATTGACCTCAAAATTGTTTACAAAATTTAGAAACTGCTTTCTCAAGAAGAAAAAAATATGATAGTAAAAAACTGTGAAAATGTTCTTGTTCCATTAAACATCACTTGGGAAATATTTAAGGAAAAAAAAATGTATTTGAAAATAAAAAAGAGCAAAATATATTAACTTAAGTAGGACAATTTTAACACTAACAGTGCAAGGTACAACAAGTAGTGTTTATTTTGGCGATACACTGAATGTAAACCAGGACTGAAATGTTTCCAGACACAATGCACTTGCACAATGTTTCGGATGATCTAATGCTGATCTTTCAGTCCTGATGATCGTGTGACTCTCTCAGTTCCACAAACTCATGAGTGATAATGACGTCGATGTCAGTAACATCCTGAGATGGAGGTCAAGGCTCCAAACAAACACATCTTTTACAGCAGGCATGTGTTTGGCGTTCACAAAGACACACAAGTGTGACACTTCAGACATACCAGTAAGCCCTGAATGATGGTGTGCCGGTTCTTGCCTTCGTAATCCACCACCTCAATATAATCTAAGTAAGCATCAGTCCAGTACACCAGCTTGTTGGCCAGGTCCAGAGTGATGCCGTTAGGGAAGACGATTTTACTGTCCACCAGTTTGGTGCGGTTTTGCCCGTCCATATCACAGCGCTCTACTTTTGGGGTCTGGCCATAATCTGTGAAGAACACTTTTCTGGAAGAAAAGAAAAATTATTATGAATGAAGTGTATGCTTTAGGGAATTGAAGAAAAACAAGTCATGACAGAAATATAAATAAATCAAATTTAAATATATATTTTAAAAAAATAAATAAATAATGACTCAATTTTGACAGTAAAACATTTTCTATTTTCAAGATTCATTCATTCATTCATTTTCTTTTTGGCTTAGTCCTTTTGTTAATCAGGGGTTGCCACAGCGGAATGAGCCGCCAACTTATCCAGCATATGGTATTACGCAAAGGATGCCCTTTCAGCTGCAACCCAGCTCTAGGAAACACCCATACACTCTCATTCACACATATACATGCACTACGGACATTTTTGTTTATTCAATTAACCTATAAAGCAAGTCTTTGGACTGTGGGGGAGACAGGAGCACCTGGAGGAAACCAAGGCCAACACGGGGAGAACATGTAAACTCTACACAGAAATGACAACTGGCCCAGCCGGGGCTCGAACCAGTGACCTACTTGCTGTAGAGGAACATTACTACCCACTGTGACACCGTGTCGACCCGATATTTTTTTTTAGGATTTTTGGTTATTATTTAGTTTTTTCCCCAATAATTTACATTGCTTTTAGAAAACATTTAGTAACTTCACTTTTCATGATATGATTTAAAGTCATTCTGTCCAGACCCAGTGTATCATTAAATCTATTCTGGGTTTACTCCCCTCATATCTGTAAACTTACATTTGTAAAAAAAAAAATAAAAAATAAAAAATAAATAAATAAATAAAAGCTATAGCTTTCGGACTCTGAGGAATTTTATTTATATTTTTTATTATAGGAACTATATGGCGCATACTGAAATGGGGGGAAAAGGCTTTTAAAAAGGCAACACCTCTTGCATGGAATAACCTCCAAACAAGTTGCAGTTTAAAGAGTTGGTTTCACTCCTGGCTTTTAACCATTTTCTAAAAAAAAAAAAGTTTTTTAAAAAACTTTTTTTTAAAGATTTAAAATGATTTGGAATTTGTTGTTCTGACTAGTTTTAACTGTCATTGTATGTGTTTTGATGGATGAATGATGTTACAGTTTTTTTGTTGATTTGTTTGTTTGTTAAACTCATGTGAACTGTATACTGCTTAATCTTGACCAGGACGTGCTTGTAAAAGAGATTTTTAATCTCTATGTGCTTTTTCCTGGTGAAATAAAGGAAATAATAATATTAATAATAACAATAGGTGACGCAGTGGCACAGTAGGCAAGAAGGTCGCTAGTTTGAGCCTCTGCTGGGTCAGTTGGCGTTTCTGTGTGGAGTTTGCATGTTCTCCCTGCCTTCGCATGGGTTTCCTCCGGGCGCTCTGGTTTCCCCCACAGTCCAAAGACATGCGGTACAGGTGAATTGGGTAGGCTAAATTGTCCGTAGTGTATGAGTGTGAATGAGTGTGTGTGTGGACGTTTCCCGGAGATGGGTTGCAACTGGATAAGTTGGTGGTTCATTCCACTGTGGTGACCCCGGAATAATAAAGGGACTAAGCCAAAAAGAAAATTAATGAATAAATGAATGAATAATTTTAATAATATTATTAATCATAATGATCATCATTATCATCATTAAAAAATAATTAATTAATAAACTAATAATATTATTTTTATTAAACATTATTTTACCCCAATATCTTTTAATTAGCAGAATACCAAATGATTTGTTTTAAAATAACTTCAACTACTTAACTGACACAAAAACATTAATAACTAAATTAGATTTAATAATAATAATGATAATAATAATAATAATAATAATTCCATTAAGCGCTGTTGATACTTATTAGCAAGATACCTTTTTCATCTTATGTTTTTAGCTTAAACATGCTTCTCTTTCTTCATTTTTTCTGTTCTTTCTTTGTCATTGACTTTTTACCCTTTTTCCACGAACTGGCGGAGCTATGAGAGATGACTCTGTTGCAGAACTATCTTATACTCATCTAATTATTACAGGAAGCTAAAGAAGTCCATATGCTTTTATCGTGAAAAAAGGATCTCCAGTTGAGGAACTGATACTGGGATGTTGCCAATTCATCACATCACCAAACCAAAAATACATAGCTGAGACAGTGCAGAGAGCAAAAGTGAAAAAGTGAGCGGCACTTTTTGCAGCAGCATCTTACCCCATGGCAGGGTCAAGAGCGATTCCTTTAGGGCTGTAGAGCTCCATATCCAGCAGGATCACGCAGATGGAGCCGTCTTTACTGCATACAAATATGCGGTCATCCACATTATCCACAAAGTAGAAGTTTCCGGTCAACCAGTCAATGGCCATTTGCTCCATATCTAGAAGACAAAGAAAGAGAAGTTTTGTTAGATTGAGACAAGTTTGCTTTATTTTAGTCATAACTGCAGCTCCTGTCCGACTCAGCAGAAAGATGCTGCATCATGAAGGAGCACAAATCTCAGGAAACAAGAAGAAGTATGTGTTAAGAAGTGCTTCAGGTTGTTTGTATCTGTGTATGAGTGTGAAATAAAGTCCCATTATCAGGCTACTATCAGAGGAAAAGTTCGACAGATACATTCACTGTGCTTTGCAATCTCCATGGTACTAACTTAAGCCTGTCAGACTTTTTTTCTTCTACATTGACAAAATGTCTATCTTTTTACATTTAACAGACACATTTTTTGTAAAAATACACAGCGAGAAAATAAGTATTGAACACATATGCAAAGGAAACAAGATTAATTTATTTGGAAATTAAGTGATGTGTAATAAAATTAAATGACGCAGAGAAAAGGTATTGAACACATGAAGAAAGGGAGGGGCAGAAAGGCAGTGAAAGCCCAGACAGCAGCTGAAATCTCTCAATAGTATCTGGATGCAGCCTTTATGATGCAGGATGAGATTGCATCGATCAGCGATTCAATGTCAGACCCAGTGCACTCAATGACGTGAGTGATGTCACGGTGACGAGTTGGGTTAGGTAAGTGCATTAGGTAAGTACATTAAAAAACATTTGATTCAACTCAGATTGCACTGCACCAGGAATGCATCCAGACCCCTCTCAAATCTCTCAGTAGTTATCCAGCCCTCTGCTCTTCATCATTGTGAATGAATATTAGCCGCTTCAACAAAACATCTACATTCCTAGGATGATGAAGATGAAACCAGAGTAAACATTTTAGCAAGAACATGACCGAAAAGCCAAGGAAACTCAGAATAGGCTTTAGAGAAAGAAAATCAATCTATAGAATGGCCCAGCCAATCACCTGACTTGAATCCAGTATAAAATACAAATTAAAGATCAGATTTGATAGACGAGACTCACAGAACCATCAAGATTTTTACACATTCTCACACCAGAGCAATGCACAGGACTTATGACAGTTGTCTTTAAGCTTCCTTCACTAAAAAAACCTTTTATTTAAAGTATCAAATACACCTCAGTAGTTCAGTAATTTCTAATTGTGTCAATGTTATTACACATAACTCGTTTTATGTTTGTCTTGTTTGGGTTTTTACCAAGATGTGGCTCAATTTATGTCAATAGCTTATTTAGAAATAATATTCCCCGGAAAAAAACACGATGTGTTTAATACTTGTCAAAACAAGGGTTATTAACTTGCTCATTAAGATTTATTTGATTTCTCTCAAACACTATTTTATTATTAAGGTTAAAATATAAGTGAATAAATCAACACTTACAAGTCATGTTGAAGAAAATCAAACCACAAAAACATTTACTGAAATCTTGTCACGTGGAACTTTGTGATTTTCTTTCTGTTTCATATTTTTTCATTTGTTTTCCTTAAGTGACTTTTTTTTTAAATTGTGTGCTCAGCAAGATTTTTAAATGCATTTCAATTGATATCCCCTCTGCTTCCAGTAACTATGTGAATACTCATTTTGTGCACTGCCATTGCAATTTTAAATCCTTTTAATGTATTTTAAAATTTCATTTATTCAGTTATTTTATTTTATTCAACAGTCATTTCTTTAGTCTTCAATTCAGTGTCATATAATAATTTTAAAATCTAAAAGTTCAATAAACATTTAATAATAAACAAAAATAAATACATAAATAAATAAATAATAAACAAAAAAAAGTCATGCTGCTTAATTTTTTTTTTATTTTAAACTGAAGTATTTGGAAACCCAATGAAATGTATTAAAACTCGCTTGCCATTTTAATGCATCCCTGTTAAATAAAATAATCTTAATGACAGCAAATATTTCAATAGATAAACCAAATTAAAAGTAAATACACATGAATAGTCTGACACGACAAGCTTCATATAAAAACATTAACAAGCCCAGCTTACAAAACACAAGCAAAACCAATTAATCTAAATCACTCATTAATTCATTCTGACGTCAAACGTTGCACCGAACTGAATGCAACACTTATGTAACAAACTGTTGTACACATGATTTACACAGAAACTAGTTCTGCTTGTGTTTTACGAATACGGCTCAGTGGGTTTTTATGCATGTCTGTGCAAATGCATGCATCTGTGTGTGTGTTTGTGTGAGAAACTCTGACTCACTGTCACAAGACAATTACTCACTCTGTGTTTCTTTCCCATTTCTAGCATCACAGCAATTAAAAAGACAGCTAGTGGGAGGAAAAGAAGCAAAAACTATACCAAGACAATACGATGAAAAGCGTAAAGCTACAGTATATTGTTAAAACCTGACACTGCAGTACTGCACCTTTCCCCACACAGGGAGGCTGGACTTGGCTGCACAGATATCCCCATTTCTGGGAAAAGAGTTTGAAATGGTAATTCACCGAATACTGAGTTTCTCTTTCTCATCTCCAACAATAAGACTCTTTCTGCGCGGGCTGTGCAGAGCTCCAGCTGTGCGGTGCCTCCCATGATGCTTAGTGTTGCAACAGCTGCCACCGTACTTCCTGTTACTGACTGGA
Source organism: Danio rerio (assembly GCF_052040795.2). Lineage (NCBI taxonomy): Eukaryota > Metazoa > Chordata > Actinopteri > Cypriniformes > Danionidae > Danio > Danio rerio. The sequence continues at coordinate 28,569,451 of NC_141043.1, forward strand.
GTTTTTTTTTTTTTTTGCAAGCATCCACTAATGATCCTCAGACATAAGCACATGTCCTTGTTGTGCAACCCAGATGCAAACAGTTCTCACACTTTTCTACAAAGTCCAGTAAAAGGCAGCCCTACCGGGAAATACGAAGCTACCTCCAGGCCACATGAAACCCTCCTCCCTCTCGCACTGCAAAACAAACACCCACAGTACCTGTTGCGCAAAACTGTACAAGACATGCTATTCCACAGGACACTTCATTCTGCTAAATCAAACTCATCTTCCTGTAACCCCTTGTTCCTTCAGAATGAAAGCATTAAATCATTTAAAAATATACAGTTGAAGTCAATAATACGAGCCCTCCTGTGAATTTTTGTTCCTTTCCAAATATTTCCCAAATGATGTTTAACTGAGCAAGACATTTTTCACACTTTTTAATATAATATTTTTTTTTTCTGGAGAAAGTCTTATTTGTTTTATTCAGTTCAGTTTTTTATAGCAGTTTCTAAATTAAAAAAAAAACATTTTAAGGTCAATATTATTAGTCCTCTGTGGTGGAAAATTTTATTTTTATTATTACTAAAACCTTAATTTCTATAAAACTTTTCTCTTTCTTACTAGAAACACCATATATTAAGAAACATATGTCTTTCTAAGAAAAGATGATACAAAAACATAGCTTTTAAACAGACTACCTGACAAAAGTGTTGTCGCCTAATCTAGTTTTAGGAACAAATTTGCTATCAAAGCCTCTAGATTTTACCTAAATAAAATAGGATCATGCCTTCATTTTCAATTATTTGATCAGGACAGTAAGGTCTGACTTTGCTTAGACAAAAGTCTTGTCACTTAATAGAAATAAGGATCAGTATAAAATTTAAAGACGTGGTGCAGTGGAAAAAGAATTGATATTGTGTATAAGCTTGAAGGACTGCATCCATACATATCTGCAATGACTGCAAAGAAAGCATTCTTGCAGGACTCCCAGAGTTCATCAACATCCTTTGGATTGATCTTTAACGCCTCCTCCTTTATCTTACCCCAGACATGCTCAATAATGTTCATATATGGTGTCTGGGCTGGCCAATCATGGAGCACCTTGACCTTCTTTGCCTTCAGGAACTTTGATGTGGAGGCTGAAGTATGAAAAGGAGCGCCATCCTGCTGAAAAATTTGCCCTCTCCTGTGGTTTGTAATGCAATAGGCAGCACAAATGTCTTGATGCCTCAGGCTGATGATGTTGCCATCCACTCTGAAAATCTCTCAAACATCCCAAATTGAATGTAACCCTAAACCATTAATTTTTCTTCACCAAACTTGACTGATTTCCGTGAGATTCTCAGGTCTATGCGGATTCCATAGGTCTTCTGCAGTATTTGTGATTATTGTGATGCAACAGATGATTCATCTGAGAAATCTACCTTCTGCCACTTTTCTAAATGATCAACTAGAAGTCAAGTTATTATGTGTTACTCTTACAACTGGGATCGATGACGAGACTTTTGTCAGGTAGTGTATGCGATCAATAAGTGTAAATCCTGGCTCTAAAATCTAATGGTAGGTGTCATCTGTGACAAAGTGGGGATTGATGAAAGGGAAATAGATACAACCTGGTGTCTGGCTAGCCTGTGTGTCGCACTCTGCAGCTACAGGTGTTCATGCATGACGGTCAAACCAACAGTATTCTTTGCAAAGAATAAAATCAATATATATTTGATTTTAGTAAAAGGGAAAGGTACCAAACGTGGTTATAAACTGAGATTGCTTGTGAAATTAAAGCTAAAGGGATTTTGAAAGAAGAAATGTAAGGAAAAATAGATTAGGGGAAGTAAAGATTGCTTCGATTGCTTGCTAAGCGGGTGCCGATACAGGCATGTGACTGAATATATAAAAGTGTAACTATGGAAGTTAATACAATGTTCCAAAGCTACTAGTAAAGTAAAGCTTAACTATATCAGTAACAGAAACACAAGATATATAAGAAGGCTGAGCAGAACAAAGCGTTGAGTGTCTTTGAGGCCTGGGAGCTGCTGCAGGGACTCTTGTGAACGAACAAGAGTTACAGAAGCTCTCAGATGAATAGAATATAAAATGCTGATGCTTCAAATAACAATATATAATATGTAAACAATATATGAGTCAAAATGATAAAAGTGCATAAAACAGGGTCTTAGAAATAATGCACATCACAACACCACAAATAGCCATGTGCAAAGTAAAATAACTGTAAAGTCACTTAATACATTCCCTGTTAGTGAATTGGGTATGTGTATATTGTGTGTGCATAATCATCTTGCTACCATGTAAAAAGCTATTATGAAATATTGTTACTTAACATCGGTTCTCGGAAACATAAGACTGTCAAAAACTATGTTAAAAAAACATTGGTTCTGTCTATCACTATTAGACACATAAACAGATGGTCAAAAACAAAATCTAAATGTTAAAAATATTGATACTTTGTATTGGTTAGTGGGGACATACATTGAAACAAAAAGAAACTGTTACAATATACATGGTTGATGAGGATTTACATAACTCCATATTCCAGATACTTGCTTGAGATGCAGGGGCCATAAAGGAACGTTGTATCACTGTATATGAGAATGTAAAGAAATACAGAACTTTTGGAAAGGCGTGAAAGAAATTGTAAAAAATATTCTTGAGGTTAATATACCAATGTCTCCTTTCATTTTTTTTATTTCACTTATATTCCAAGGAGATTAAGTTAAAAAAGACGAAGCATATATTTATGAAAAAATACTAAGAGGCCTTTTGTTTTGTTTGTTGGTTTATGTTAAATCTGACACATGGAAATGTGCATGCACATGTTAAAATATAATAAAAAGGAATTGGGGGGAAATGTAAAAAAAATGGAACTTTTAAATTGACTTAACTTAATTTGCTATTCATTTTATATCAGATTGAGAAGAAGTTTACTCACTTTAAGTAGTCAACTAATGGCTTTAAAAGCAATGATTTTACTCATCACGTTTTACTGTGTAAGAAGAACTTTATTAAAGAATCAAGCTGCCATCTTAAAATTAGCTTAACTGTTAGCCATTTACCCATTCATCTTATATGTTATATAGGTATAGGTTTCATTGTTTCATGAAGTTAAATATTAAGTAATAATGACAATATTTTATTTTGTGTGTAAATATCAAATAATTTTTTATTGTGGCATGTGTTAGCATCTGTTATACTATACACTAGAAAATTACTGATAATCAATGTCTCAATTTGTAACATGAATATTGTACATTTTGGACAACTCACATAAATACATTTTTGTTATTAAGATCATTAAAATAACCGACAAAATCAGAATAACAGTACTTGCATAAAATCTGAAATATTTAGAGCATGTTCAGTTCAGAGCTGTGGTTATTTGTCCAAAAATTGTATTCAAATCTTAAAGAAATATCAGTTCTGTGTATATGTTATTAGGCACATCAAAAACACCACTGGTTCTATATATCTGTTACCTAGTGGGACATAAACATGCAAGTAATCTTTATTGTTAAAAACAACAACATCTACATATGAATACTACTCAAACTCTACTGTAACTATTATATAAAGTTACTTTATTTGTGTTGCTTGTTTAAACTACTTATTTAAAATAAGCTGAAATGACACAGTTATTGAGCTTTTGTTGGAACAACTTAATTATTTTATGTTCAATCCAATTAAATTTGTTAAATCTGTAGTTAGCTTAATTGATTATATTATCGACAATATGAATGAATTGTGTGGACCTAGGCATGGGATGATAACCGGTTTAAAGGTTTACCATGGTCAGGAAAATTCAAGGTATTAAAACCGCAAAAATATTAGGATATACCGTTCCGAAGATATATGTAAAGGTGTTTTAAAGAAATCTGTTTTCGAAACTATTGAAGACAGCAGAAGTCAATTATTTACTTTAATAATTTAGGCTTACTGCTCCAAAATATTATAAATGTTTCCTAAAATGAAATATTAATGTTGTTTTTTTACTAAGACATTTCAAAAAAACTTATTTTAGAGCAGTAACTGTGATACTGGGAAACATATCTTGGATATTTTTATCCAAGGTAATCATACCGTCAGAAAATTGTACCGGCCCATGTCTGTGGAACCCTGCATTTTTTACAGTGTGCGAGGCAAACCCAAGGGGATTGACTGTTGCAAAAATAATACACCAGCAACATTTGTTTCATCAACAAAAACACAAGCAACGACTGAAACAAAAACAAACAAAATCAACAGCTGATTTACAGATTAGCACTTGACTAAACAATTTACGCTAATATGCTGCCAGGCACCAGGCTCATTTAGCGACACTATTAACATCCAATTTAAACTCCCATCAATCATTTTGTTTATTATTAAAATACCACACAAGAGCTTAGCTTTTGCCGCAACAGTTAAAGCACATGTAGGCCATTTCTAAAGTGCAGCAAGGCTTCATGAAAGTGAAAATAACACACCAGAGATACAGTTGAAGTCAAAATATGAATGAATTTAATATTTCCAAAAAGATGTTAAACTGAACAAGGAAATTTTTATAGTAATTCCTAAAATATTTTTTTCTTCTGTTTTATTTCGGCTACAATGAAAGCAGTTAAAAAATTAAACATTAAGGTCAATATTAATAGTTTCCTTAAGCATTATTTTGTTTCGATTGTCTCAATTTGATTGTCTACAGAAAGAACCACTATTATAGAATGACTTGCCTAATTACCCTAACTTGCGTAATTAACATAGTGAAACCTTTAAATAGCACTTTAATTAAGTCCTGGATTATGTATATTGAATATGTAAGAACACAGATGTGCTTTGTCTACTAAAGAAAGAAAATTGATTGATTTATGTTTAATTTTAATGTTGGAAAAATGTTATTCGCCTCTTTATTAAACTTTGGTTGAGAAACCTTATAACATGTTTGGCTCTTGAAAAGCTCACATATTCAATAATAAAAAAACTCCTCTGAATTGTGTGAACTTTGTGAAAAATGAGCTATTGAAGAAGCTTTGGAAGTCTGAAGCTGTGGAATGTGAATTGGTGCCTAATTAGATTTCTTTTTTTATATTAATCAATACATTTATTATTTTATCAGGATTATTGTTAATTTTTATTTTACCCTAAACATGTCTGTGTAGGTTTTGGGTATTGGGGTTTGAATTATTGTAAAGACATGTTATACAAAATTAAGCTGAATACTAGTATCTTGAAAAATATCATATTAAATATCTTAAAATATATTATTAGAAATGAGTTATTAAAACTATTATGTTTAGAAATGTGTAAAAAAAAAAAAAATCTAATTTCCATTAACAGAAATTGGGGAAAAAATAGACAGGGGGGGCTAATAATTCTGACTTCAACTAAATGTATGTGAGGACACATCAGTCACACTTCATGACTGAATGAACACACCAGCAGACTCGAGCACTCCGATACATCTGGACTAGATGTAGAACATTATTAAAACTGCAGGACAGCTCTTACACAACCAGCGGCAAGGACGCCTTGAACCAATGAAGCATCATGACACCCTTAAGCATGACTAAGAGAGAAGCAATATGCACCATTTAGGTTCATAAGTCACAGCAGGGACATCCACTCGCCCAACACCCCTCCAAACACAATGAAGATGAGTGTCCTGCTCGGCTTTCAGGCTTTTTACGGGGGACAGCGGTCACGGGGCACATCTGGAGAGCTCATCTGCCCAGCATGCAACAGTTATAAATCACTCCCTCTGTGTTTAACTGGGCCGTTCAAGTGAATGCAGTGCAGCCATTGCAGCATCACATAAACCTTGTGCATCACAGTACTGCCTGCTACATATTCAGTCATTAAAAAGACCCACCCTTCTCCTCATATTAACAGATTGACAAAAAATAATAATATGATAATGAAATATCGGTGTTATCAGGCTAGGCATGGGACGATAACCATTTAAGGTATACCGCGGTTAGAAAAAGTCAAGGATTTACTTTTAAGGACAACAGTATCTCCAGCAGAACAAAATATCCAAAGATGCAGTTTTAGATCATAAAGAAAACTGTGTTTTTGAAACAAGTTAAGACAGCAGATGTCAAGTAATCTTTTGAATTATTAATGAATCTTTTGAACATGTTTAGTGCTCCAAATTATAAATCTTTCAAAAAAAATTAAATAAATTGTTTTCAAAGGGGAAAAAAGTTTTTGTTTTTTACCCAGACATTGAAAAAGAATATATTTTAAAGCAGTGAGCACAATATTGTGATACCGTGAACCAGTGATATTTTTATCCAAGGTTATCATATCATCAGAATCTTATACCGGCCCTTGCCTATATCGGGCACATACATCAAAATTATTGGCCCCTTGATATTTTTTTCAACACATTTCTAAACATAATAGTTTTAATAACTTCTTTCTAATGACTGATTTCTTTGCTATGATGACATTAAATAATATTTTACTAGATATTTTTTAAGACACTTCTATACAGCTTAAAGTGCCATTTAAAGGCTTAAGGTTAATTATGCAAGTCATTGTATATCAGTGGTTCGTTCTGTAGACAATACAAAAAACTATTGCTTAAGGGGGCTAAAAATACTGACTTTAAAATGGTTTTAAAAATATCAAATACTGTTTTTATTCTCGTCAAAATAAAAGAAACGAAACTTACTGTTTCAGAAGAAACAACATTATCAGGAAAACATTGTGTAAAATTCTTTGCTCTGTTAAATTTTGTCTTCAACTGTAAATAGACTGTAAAAAACTAAAATAAAATGTTAAAGACATTGGTTTTGCATATTGTTATTGTGCACAGATTTTCAACCGAACAATTAAAACGAAGGTTTAGAAAAGTGTAGTGGAATAAGGAAGTGGAACAAATGAAACCCCGCATTTTACAAAAATAATCTCATGACAACCTGTTTCTTTTTGATTTAGTGGCTAAATCGTGAGAATTTGTATGATCTCATTTGCACAATTTAGTACGATTTGCGTGGGTTTAGGGGCAGGGTTGAGCATTATGCCTCCTTTTTAAAACCGTACATTTGTTAACAACTGAACTTGTATGAATTAGCCTCTAAACAGACCAACATAAAGAATAGTTACATTTTCTCATGAGATCAGGATTTTTTCAACAGATTCTGCAGTTGTTATAATTCCTCTGGGGTCAGCAAACACATTGGAATCTCTTGCTTCACACAGGAGAAATAGATCCACATAAAGCTTAAATTCTCCTCCTTTAAACGAGCCATCTACACTTAAAGAACAAATGTTCTCTGGTTTTGAAATTTGTGTGAAACAAACGCAAGGTCCGTTCCGTCAAACACCTATCACGTGACAGCAACTGCACGAATGCCCACAAAATAGTAAACAAACAGGTCGCTGACTATTTGGGAGGAGATTTACCATAAAGACCAAGTTGGGAAATACTTCAGATGATCAGCGTGACCATGATGTTGTATAAAATGTAAACAATAAAGGATCATAAAGGGGCTTGATTTAAAACCTTGTTCCTTTCGAGTGTGCATCAGCTTGGGTAACCTGTAAATTGTGGATTTTATTTAATTAAAATAAATTCAATTTAAGTTTACTTATATAGCACTTATCACAATAAATATTGTTTCAAAGCAGCTTTATAAAATGTGCACATTACTGCATTACAATCAAAATCAGAAAAGTTAAGGTTTTTACATAACTTAAAAAAGACTAATTACTGTTTAGGAATGAAACTAAAGAGACAATTGACGTTTAAGTTTACTGATGATTCCAAATATGAAATTTAATTGTAGCTTGGCAAGCAGTTCTGGAGAATTTATGTTTTCCCATTAAAACTGAATAACTGTTTGATGCGAAGAGTGAAACGACTTGCCTTAAAGATCCCATGAAATTAAGGTAGAGTTTTTTAGATGTTAGTATCATTCATTCATTCATTTTCTTTTCGGCTAAGCCTCTTTATTAATCTGGGGTCGCCACAGCGGAATGAACTACCAACTTATGTTAGTATCATTATTGTTTGTTTTTAAGAGATCTATTATCTAGTGTGCGCTAAATCTGTGTTTAGAAGATATAGAACTAATATAAACATGTAACGCTTGTAGTGTCACATCCATCTAAACGGATCTAAGGTTTTTTCCAGGTCACCTCATACTTCAGTTTCTCATTACCCAATCAAATGCTCTCTAATATCTGACAAGCTCCGCCCCCTTCATGACGCTTCACATTTGATGCGCTTGAGATCAACCACTTTCACTGGCAGAGCGGTGATAATGCAAAACACTATTGGCTGATTTTTCTAAAGGGGAGGAACTACACTATGTCCCACCCTCTCTTTGTGTTTAGGTTGAAATGACCTCAAACGTAAAAAAAAAAATGCACATTTCGAAGCACTTCACAAGACCTTTAAAGGGATTTTGACAATAAATAGTGTTCATAAGTGAAGGGCTGCTTTGTTTACAAAAGTAACCCTGAAAACATTACATGAACACTGCTCATCTACTGGCAGAAAATGAATTTGCCTCACTTCTACAGGTTTGTTCAAAGATGTTTTATGTAGTTCACCAATAGTTTTACACAAAACTAAAGTCAGACTATTTTCTTTCTGCTAATTTCGAAGTTATATAATTCAATTTAGATTAAAAATCTCATATATATATATATATATATATATATATATATATATATATATATATATATATATATATATATATATATATATATATATATATATATATATATATAATATCACTCTCCCTCTCTTTGATCTCAAATAAATAAAGCTTCCGCCTCACAGGACTATCTGGCAAATATGTGCTCATTAAAAAGAACTGTCCTTCCATTTCTCCTGCAAAACGGCCACACAGAGGCATTAGGTGTGTGGCTGTAATAACAGTCGTCCTGTGCACTGAATAGCGGAAGCTGCTGATTTATAGGTCCAGTTAGAATCAGATCAGAACTTTGATAACATATAATTATCTCAGGCCTGGTGGTGCAGGGCCTCTGGACGTAGCGTAATTGAATGAGGATGGTCTGATTTATGGCCTCTTTAAGGAAGTTTTGTGGCTGGTTTTGTGAAAGGCTCTGGAAGCTACATAATTGGTGGTGTAGGTGCTCAGCGAAGCTACAGTGAAGCAGAGGACAGGAGTTTGAGGACGTGTCAAAAGGAGGACAAGGACAAAGCATTCCAAGAGTTTATGTTTGTTTAATGAGGTCATGCTGGACTCAGTTTTGAACATTTTTTTTTTATTTTGAGCTGCTACCTTCTGTGAATGGATCTGTGTGATCAGTGAGTTTGTGAATGAATCATGCAAATCAGCTTTGTAAAACAAATTTACCAACTGATTTAGCAAAATTTGCAGACTTAAGACAAAATGTAATTACTGAATGAACAGTATGGAACCATGAATGACTAAATGTAAAACTCAAACATGATTATTATTAATATTATTGATTATTAATCATTTATTAATATAAAGTATTACTATTATTGTTGTTGTTATTAGAAGTAGTAGTAGTATATTAAGAGGTATTTTAGTACAATTTGGTATCTTAAGTGCTAAGTGATGAATATCAAGCACTTTTATAAAAAAAACTTTGCATAAATTTTTAAATTCTTTTAAATGTATTAATAATTTTTAATTTTCAAGATGCTGAATATTAGTATTTTCTATTATTATTATAATTACTGCAGCCGTGTAAATAAATTCCAAATAGGTTATAGAACATAAATGAAAATACTAACATAAAATCATATTTATATATTTTATACAGTATTTTCTTGTACACTAAAAGCGTCATTAGCAAGAAACAACATTCCAAGTGCACTGTGTGATTTTAAATGTAAAATCTTTAAACATTATAGATTTTACATACAATTTATTTTCTTCTGTTTAGAACATTTATATAAATGTCAGGTTGCTATAAAATGACAATAATTATATCTGTTATGACGAAGTCCTTGAATTTGGATAAATGACTTAACCAACTTATGAGCAACACATTCAGACACGTTTCTGAAAAGGATCAGCAGTTTCATAAAAATAGCATAAAATAAAATCCCTGATGATCCAAAAAACTAAGCAAACATCTAATAACTCTTAACAAATTGGTGAAGAAACTGGAAACCACTACTAACATTTATAAAAACGCCTGCTGAAAACTTAATGTCCAAAATAAAAAGGGAATTAACAAGATTCGAACTTATCTAATTTATTTTTCATAATATTTTTTTAGGATTATAATAATAAAAAAATTAATAAAACAAAAAATAAAATAGAACAGAATACAATAAAAATAAAATAAAATATAAAATAAAACCAAATAGAATAAAACATAAAATAGAACAGAATGAAATAAAACAATCATAATAAAAAGGAACAGAATAGAATAAAAATGAAACAGAACAGAATAGAATAGAATAAAAAATAAAATAAAATAAAAAATAAAATAGAACAAAATAGAATAAAAAATAAAATTAAATACAGAACAGATTAGACTAAAAAGAATAGAATAAAATATAAATAAAATAGATTAAAATAAAAAATAATTTTATATATATATATATATATATATATATATATATATAAATTTAATTTAATTAAATAATGAAACTTAATTAAATTAACAACAACAACAACAATAATAATAATAATTATTATTATTATTATTATTATTATTAAATTCCCACATTCAACAATGACATAGTGTTCATTGTTAAAATATATATTCCTTTAAATCCTGCATAAGCACCCATCTGGCTGCTAGTGGAAAAGTGAATCCGTGTTGGACATTCTTGTGTGCTCTGCTTAACAGCTGAAGCCTGAGCTGAATGAGTCCAGGCTGCTGACCCCATCTCATCTCCAAATCACACCACTGTCCGGAAATTTCACAACCATACCAGGAGTGGATGTGTAGGCGAGATCTCTGAGTCACAGACATCCAGCTGGGGACCTGCACCTCAACCACTGTCCTGCAGAGATTCAAAGTCACAAACGCTGAGGGGGATTCAGACTGCTGATTTCCTCTCGACTGACTCGATCACTCTGAAATAAGAGGGTCCAGACTTCCTGTAAAACTTCTCTCAGACAATAAGCTCTATTCAAAAACCCTGTGCGCTGCCTTACTGTCAGATATGAGAGCTTTGATCTACTTTAAATATGTTAAGAATCAGACAAATGCATAACAATGAATCATTATTATTGTTGGATAAAATATATTAGGCATATATAAACTGACTTTGGTGTCCACAGTAAAATATGAAGTATAATATAATATAATATAATATAATATAATATAATATAATATAATATAATATAATATAATATAATATAATATAATATAATATAATAATTTAATTTAATTTAATTTAATTTAATTTAATGTAATTTAATTTAATTTAATTTAATTTAATTTAATTTAATTTAATTCAATAATAGTATTATTAATTATTAATTTATTATTTATTATTAACATTTCTTTCAATGTGTGTAATAAGCACATATTTATATAAAGTAATATAACAATTATTGACAATTAAAAATGAATAAGCGATATTCTGAATTATAACATTATTATTACACAGTTATAATGTCAACAATTATTGTTATTAAATTATTGTAATGTCAATAAATATTAAAAGTAAATAAAACTATTTTAACAATACAGAAACTTTGACAAACTTTATTAAAATCAGTAAAAAAAAAATTAATAAAAACAGTAATGTAAAATTCTTAAAAGTAAATTTACAAAAACTAATTTACTATTAATTACCACTATTACTACATATACTACTAATAACAACCCTAACAATAATAATTATAACAACAACAACAACAACGACAACAACAATTATTATTATTATTATTATTAGTATTATTATTTTTATGGCATCTAAAAAATTGTTAAAAGAGCTCTGCATGTGAACTTAAATGCCAAAGTTTAACGTTGAGAAATTTGTAACGGTGTTAGCTGCATCCGTCCTGAGGAGTAAACGGTGTGATTATTCCTAACAACAATAAACTACTGTGCACTAACTCGCCGTCCCACCCTGATCGCCATTCATGCAAAAACTGCTTCCTTGACTCACACTCACACATGACCGTTTTACATCTCAGACCTCAGTCTCTGCATGCGTTCTTTCTTTATTTCTGGTGAACACACAACCACATTTGGCAACGTCTTTATCAGAGGAGCTAATATTTAGTCTGAGCGCCTTTTAGCAGGTATTGATCACTACAAACGTCCAGCACTTATCAACAACATGCACACATTAGTGCAGTATTTAGTATCCAGTGAATAATTGTTAAAAGGTTACGCCATTGATGAAATGACGGTTTGTACAAATGAAGAACATAAAATCTTTCTGAGTACAGGTCCAGCATGGAGTCATAATTAGGGTTGGGCACCGAAATTTATGTAACCGGTATGGACCAGACCGAATCATCATATGAATTTTGGTGCATAATTTTGGTCCCACTAGTCCTGTGACAAGGATGTAAGAAATATCAAGGGGTGCATCAAAGGCACACATAGATATGTGTTGTGTCACACCATCTATAATCATTTAATTCTAAACAACTTTAAGAGATATTTTTCTTTCCATTCGGCGTACGGTATCAAATTCCATTAAAACTACACTCTTTCACCAGTCCTTACTTCATATTCTCATCCAATACCTCCGTTTGTAACGGGCCATCAACAATATGTTCCTGAATGAAAGTGAAAGTGCCAAACTGCAGTTAAAGTTGACAAATTAAAAGTGAAACATCCAAAATTACATGAAACTTCAGAGGAACATGGATAGCCTGGTGCCACTATGATGTTAATCAATCTATGTGCTTAAACATGTAAAACGGAATCATGAAAGGAACATTTAAAAAGCAACTCATGTAAACACCTTAGTCATATTATTGTCTTATTCACATTAAGGCAAATATTCAGATTACTGATGTCCATATAAACAAAGTTACAAGCCCCAACCACTGATCTATACAGAGAGATCAGTGGCCCCAACCCTAGAAAAAATGTGTTCCCTGATTTCCATGACAGCCTTTGCACAGGTTAGTAGTAAGCTAATGTATTTATGCTAACAAGCAAATTATCAAAAGAAATAGATTAATGCAATTCAATCCAAATCCAATAAATATTAATTAAAGTACACGTTAAACTTTAATTAAATTGCTTAATAAAAATTATTTTTAAAAAAAATTCCTAGTCATCCACTATAATTTTGTGGCTTAAAAATATCGGTTCAGGCACTGTTTTGGCACATGTACCGTTTAAAAAGTATCAATTTAGCACCGATATCGAAATAACCCGAAACGATACCCAACACTAGTCATGATACACTGAATCTAGAACTTTTAGACACAACATTTATGTGAAAACATCTATTATCCCTCACTTTTGGGGATGAAACTGATCTGATTTCACATGTTTCAGGAACCGAGACATACTCTGTTTCATTATGCCACCAAGATGCATGTGCATAATATCATGTTTATTTTAGTTACATTATAATTAAAGTTCTTTTTTTATGTGACAGTTTACATAGTGACTATGCTAGTACTCTTTTTAAAATATTTTTTAAATGCAACAAATAGTGGATTTCAGTAAATATAGTTAAAGTCAAAATAGCCCTCCAATTATTTTTTTTCTTCCCCAAATAGGAAATTATTTCACAGCATTTCCCATCATATCTTTTCTTCTGGAAAACATTTTATATAAAGTATTATTAGTTTGATTTTGGCTAGAATAAAAGCAGTTTTTAATTGTTTTAAAACCATTTTGAGGTCAATAGTATTAGTTTTTTTTTCTCGATTGTCTAAAGAACAAACCACTGTTATACAATGACTTGCCTAATTACCCTAACTTGCCTAATTAACCTAGTTAAGCCTTTAAATGTCTCTTTAAGCTGAATGTTAGTGTCTTGAGAAATATCTAGAAAAATATTTTGTACTGTCATCATGGCAAAAATAAAAGACGTTGGTTATTAGAAATTACTTTTCAAAATCATATGTTTAGAAATGTGCTGAAAACAGAAATTGGGAAGAAACATATATAGGAGAGCTAATAGTTCTGACTTCAACTGTAAATGGCCAGAAGCCATAGAGGTTTTCTGTTTTGTTTTTTAAATGGCTAAACAAACCCATAATGGCTGTGAAAAGTGACCTGTACATAAAAAAATATATAAAATAACAGAATAATCCAATATGACACATGCTGTACATAAAAGTTAAAAAACAAACACGGATGTATTATTTATCTGTTATAATAATATATATAATATTTAAATGAAATCCTGTGTGTCTTTGTGCACGTCAACCTCTATTTGTGCCACAGTTCACTACGACTTGCCAAGAAAAGCACACAAGTACACCATTTTGATAAATCCACATCAGTCAAAACGCAACATGAAATTCAATGCCAGTTAATCCTTAAAAAGTATCCATGTAGTTTATTCGCAGAGTTGAATATCTGGTTGTCAGAAGAATGACAGATGACCATGAAAACTTGTTGCGACAAGCACAAAAGATATTTACCTCAAAGAAGAAAGTACATGGATTGTATTTTGGGTTGTGCTTCTACTAATCTTTATTTCACACAACTGAGAACTGCCTTCACAAAAAAAAGAGTCAGAGTGAAATGATAACATTTTAGATTGTTTTCCACCAAACCCCGTATCATATTTCTCTGAACACTTGGAATACACATAAACATATTTTATGGAATCATTCTGTAATACTCTTGTGTCTTTAAACAATGCCTAATGGTGGTTTCTTTTCAGAGGCATCTGCAACACTTTTTCCATATTAATTAGTTGTAAGCTTACATTAGAGATGCACCAATTAGGAATGTTTAACCGATACTGATATTTAATAACTCTTTGATTTGGAGGCAGATGTTTAGGAAGATAAATATGAATAGATAATTTTAAAACTCTTTTTTGCAGGATTAAAAAACAAAAGCCATTCCTAACTAAAACCGTAACTTTGAATCTCTTAAGTTTGAATCTTTGAATTTGAGAAATTAACTTTTAACTAATAACTATTCAATTCAAATAAACTATATTGCCTGACAAAAAATAATGTATGAAGATAAAGTAAATAAAGTCAGTGTACACAAAACAAAATCAAAATACTTATAATTTATACAATAAATAAAATGTTATTTTATTCTTATACAGCATTGACTTTGTATGGATTTTTAACAAAAAGGTCAACTGGGGATACCTCAGGATTTTCTGGCTACTTCATCTGTGAATGTAAGAGTGGTATTATTTTTTTAAATGAAGAGAAGCATTTGAGCTTTCTCACACACAAGTCTGTCTTTCTTGTATATCTATGTCATCTTGCTTATCATGACAAAAACTCCCACACCACTTACATCTTATATTCTCACTCAAGCAGCATTAGCTCTTGTAAAGCGCAGGTTTGCTTTGCACTGTCACAGAGGCGCCAGTTCAACCACAGGAAATACTGTATTACATCATTTATCAGTTTGTTGAGATTGTAGAAGTAGAATGTTGTTTAAGATACACTGTAAGAAATCAATCAAGTTAACTTTTACAAATTTAAGTGGATTGAACATAACATCATCTTAAAATTATAAGGTTCTATTTGACATTTTTGTCAAAATGAAGTTATTCACATATTCTTATTAAATGACAACTTATTTACATTGTGACTTTTTTTTATAAGTTGTTTACAATTCAGGACTTTTTCTTTACAAAAACAATAAAAATGTAGACGCATTTTTGACACAGAGATAAAATGTTAAACTTTACATTGTTAAAGAGCCCATATTATGGGTTTTTGAAAATTCCCCTCCATGTAGTGTGTAACACAGCTCTAAGTGAAGTGAAGTATCCAGCTAAGGCTTAAATCTGTAAGAATACAGTGTTTAAAACTGTTGATTCATCTATAAAAGAGTCGATTCATAGTGCTTCAAACGAGTCGCCTTGATACCGACTCATTAGGTGTTTCGCCATGACGTACGAACGAAACAAAGTTTTTCACGTGCACGCGCAAACCCGGGAGATTTCAAACCTGAGGCCCCGCCCTCTGACGCAGTAACCCAGACACACACACACACACACACACACCCACAAACACACGCACACAAACATGCCGGTCGATTGAAGTCACATTGCAGATGGATATATTGAGTCTCTACCCAAAGATGAAACCTCAGCATTATAGCCAAGCAGTTGGAAACTACTGGAAACTTCTGGAAGCTACATGCTACAAAGAATACTTCATCTGCGTTTGTTAAAGGAAGGATCAGTAACTTACTGATGGACATCAGGATGGGTTTCTTCCATTTCTCAAGTGTAAGTACGTGCGGTTAAAGTTGTTGCCTCGTTGACTCTAGCTTGCAAATGTATTTAGTTGTGATTTGTTACTTGTAACCGAGTGTACTGTATCAGGTTAACTGGCTATATGCTCTTATCGCGTGCAAAGTCACGTTTAAAACGCGACGCGTGTTGCTTTGTTTATGGAGCTCCGTGGTAACGTTAGAGGTGTGCATACCCGCGGCTGTCCCCGCGCCAGATTTCTGCGGCGCGGGAATAAATTTCCGAATAAATCGCCGGAGCGGTCGGTAACGGGTTTGATTTGGGACGGGAGCGGGCTGCCTGAGAAAGAGAAAGATGTGTCTGCTTGGTGCTTGTGTGTTAGTGCGCACGCGCGCGTATGAGAGAGAGAGAGAGAGAGAGAGAGAGAGAGAGAGAGAGAGAGAGAGAGAGAGAGAGAGAGAGAGAGAGAGAGAGAGAGAGAGAGAGAGCGAGCGAGCGAGCGAGCGAGCGAGCGAGAGCTTTATGCTTGGTGCTGTGTGTGTGTTTATACAGATTTTCGGTTTTGTTCTCCCCCGCTCTTTAGCGGGATCGGGCGCGGCGGGCAGAATACGGGGCGGGTTCTAAGGCTAAAACCTGGCGGGTGCGGGCGGAAGCGGGAGCGTTCTCGTCCGGAGGTGTGTGCGTGTGTGTTTGTGTGTGTGTGGCAGCTAAAATCCACGCCTACACTATCTAGCGTGTATGAACTGTGATTACTTTTTAAATTGCTGATTAGCTATTGGCCATTTCACTCTCTGACTGAAGGCAGTCGACCAATCGCGACAGACTGTCATCGGTCCAATCAGCGCAGATTAGCTTCGCGCTAAGGAGGGGTTTGGGAACAAATGAATCACTGGACGATTCATACAGGAGTCGCTGGGATAATTAGGTAAAAATAAATGCAGATTATAAGACCATGAAAGTGTTTTTTGACCTTGCATGCATATTAGACTGTTGTTGGAGACCCTTACAACCAAGATATGACCCTATTTCATGTATAATATGGGCTCTTTAAATAAGAAACAGTTATTAATAAAATGTAATTTATTCAATGTTAAATATTTTTATTTGTGTAAATATAATCTGTGAAACAGTTTTCAGTGTTTATTAAACTCATTTGCTCATAATCTGTTTTGAACTAAAGTTTTTAAATATGATATTAAGCCTTAAGGACAAATAATTGAATGGAAAAATTCAATAGCTTATATAAAAGCATCAAATTCAATAAAAATTACCATTTTAATTACATAAAATGATCAGCTGCACTAGACAAAACATTTAGCACAGCCTTGTATGTTAAATTTGGACATGAAAAAACATTAAATATTAATTAAAACATTAAATTTATGTTATAGAAAGTGAAAACTTAAATTTCAAGCATCAACATTTTTCTACAACAACATTTTTCATTTTTTGATTGTATTTCTTGATAAGTAATGCTTCAATGAATGATCTGCCAGACAGAACCTTATAATTCCAAGTGGAAAATGACTTTTCAGAATGAGAATGTTACTGTATGAAAGAGAACTGTTACACACATATTGTTTGCTTTATGGAACGCAAAAACTTTGAAGCTTACCATCTCAAAATCATACAGACTGCAGACAGAACCTTATAATTCCAAGGTGATGATAAAACAATTAATATGACCCTAAAAAACTCATTTTAAATAGGTTTTTTCAACAAGTAACTGATTTTGAGTCTATGTTTATTTTTATTATTATATTAAAAACAAATGTGTGATGTGAAAAAGAATGAAAAGCATATGGCAATGCACACTTAAAAATAAATGTTCTTTATTGGCATTATCAACTAATCTCCTAACAATAGGAAGGTAATAGTGAGATTGGTATTTAAATTAAAGATTTTCTATAGCATCATTGTGAATACAAATGTTTGATTCTTCCTGGCATCTTTATTTTTGAGAGTGTGGAACACCACTGGGGTGAAGAAATGCTGAATGAATTTCTGGATGAGCTATACCTATTGCCTACCATGCATAAATTTGCATGCATGCATACATGAATACGTTGTACTTGCTGACAATAAGCCACGATGCAAAATGCAGGATTGCGTTATTTAATGCCATGTCAGCATGCAATTCCAATGGAAGGAAGTTATATGGAGAAGTACAGGTCATCGCAGCCCTCTGTTCCCAATACTCATGTTCATGACGCACTTTGTGGTTGAGCTCATTTAAGCACCAGCAGACTGGGGTGTCAAAACTGTGGAAAACCGTTTTATTTATTTATTTTTTTTACCAGTAAACTGTCAAAGAAATATTTTCCCACATTGGAAGCTACAAAAGCTGCAGGTTGTTTAATCTTGTCTGAACACAGCTACAGTGGGAAGAAATCCAGACCGGGCGGTAAATAAGACACAGAACTAATAATGCTGAAACTCCCCACGGGGCAGGAATGTCTAGGTGATGTAACGCTTCATGTTATACGTTATGAAAGGTGTCGAAGCAATTGCTACATCGGTTTGGGCGGTAAACAGCGTATCCTTGACATCGTAAATCATAGTTTTTGTGTTGTACAATCTAGAACAAACATGTCACTGTCACCGGTATGTCACTGTGAAGACCGCGTCATGAGACACTAATTATATGTTTTCCAGACAAACATTAAGGCTGATCATAGACTGAGCTGAATTAAAAGTAATAAATACGGACACAGACAAATTAAGTCTTTTCTTTGTCTCTGGTGATGGCAAACAGCACATAATCACCTAAAACTGTCATCATTCAGAGTGTGTTGACTATAGTCATGTTTAGGTGGATTAAAATGATCGATGGTGTGATTTCTCAGATAACAAGGTTGATTTGGTAAAGCGTTTAAGCTGCAAAGTGAACTACTGAGATGACAGTGTTATTATTATTATTTATAAATGTAGTCGATGAGGCTATTACAGGTTTGTTTTTGTTTTTTTTCAGATGGTACTGTTTTATTAATTAAAAATCATTTACATTTAGATCCTCATGCTCCTGCTATTTTCAGCTTAAACTACTTTCAAATGTGCATTTCTAAGAGACAAGCAACCAAACTAAGTGCTGTTGCCAGATATTACTCTAAAATGTTACACTGGAGTTTTGGGTTGGGTGTTGTTTGGGGTTATTTCGATAGCGGTGCTAAATAAATCCTTCTAAAACGGTACAGGTGCCAAAACTGTGTCTGATACTTTTGAGCCACAAAATTATGGCGGAAAACTCTAGGAAAAATCTTTTATTTGGCAAAAAACTTTTAATCATTTTGATTTAACAATATAATTAAAGTTTAAAGTATAGGTTAATTCATATTTTGTATATTTGAATTGACCCTTCGCTAAGCCACACCCAAAAACCGCCATACATCAATCGTGGCTTAGCAACCATTGCTACGCGCAGGTGCTCTGTCAAGCCAAAGTGTTGTGCATATGGATTGTGCAAATCTGACACCCAGTATCCTTAAAGTTTGGGCGGGATGGGGGAATTTTTTCCCTTTTCAAAACCAAAAACCCAAGAGGAGAAATGCCAGCGTGGATCAAGCTGTGTGAGGGGCGCTAAAGGAGCAGAGTTGAGTTGGTTTTGTTTTGATATTCCTGACATTCAGTAATAGATGGCAATAAGTCGCACACCTCTTACCCTAAACAAATATAAACTGTGTTTCCTACAAAAATGCAAAGCAGGTTATGTTTAATAACTGTCTTTTTTATTTTTTTTCGCTAGATATTATGAGTATCTTAATGCTTTGTTTAAGCCTTCGTCATAGTAACGTTAGTCATACTAATAACGAATAGGTCATAATGACATGAGTTATTGATCAAGAAAATACGAATCCGTGAATCTGTTGCTAACTTTACTGAACTTCGTATTTCCATCTGTTTCAAGCTACGAATAAATTAAATTACAAATCAACAAAACAAAACCGATATGGTTACAAACTAAGCACTTGCGTTCAATATACTTTACCAGCAGCTGTTTTTCAGTAATTTATAAAGAGCACAAAAACATACTGACAGTAATAGGTAACTTACTGTACATTGTTATGGTCAATGATGCTAATATTTGGTACAAATCCATCAGTTTTCCCTTCCTGGCTGTTCTTTATATGAATGCATTATGTAAAATCATGAGTGTTTCCTCGTCGGTTAGTAATGCTATTTTCATTGCACAACAATTATTCTATTAGGCTTTTTGGCTAAAAATAGAGAAATCAAGGTTTAATTTGTTTTTATTAGATTATTTTAAAATTTCACCTTTCCTGCTGAGCATGAGCTAAGCTGTTGAATGGTCAGCGTGAGGCGGCTAGGCTAAGCTAGGTTCAAGTTTGATTTAATTATTCTCTTATCGGTTGCCTATATACCCCTGTAATGCATACTGCAGTCCATTTTTGTCTGGCTTTCTCGAATATCTCACCTGTTCTCCAAAAATGGCATTATATCCCTGGCAATGTCTAACACCATCGCATACACATTGTAAAAGCCTTGCCAGGCACAAAAGCTTTACAGGCGTAGCAACAGTAACTAAGGAGGGCAGGGCTTGGTTAAGGGTCAATTGAATAGCATTAATCTATTTCTTTTGATCATTTGCTTGTTAGCATAACTTTAAGATTTGCACTATGTATTTAACATTACATTAGCTTACTACTAACCTGTGGAAAGGCTGTCATGAAAATCAGGGAACCCATTTTTTCTAGGGTTGGGGCCACTGATCTCTCCATATAGATCAGTGGTTGGGGCTTGTAACTACATTTACATAGACATCAGTAATCTGAATATTTGCCTTAATGTGAATAAGACAATAATATGAGTAAGGTGTTTACATGAGTTGCTTTTTGAATGTTTACATGTTAAAGCACATAGATCAATTAACATCATTGCGTCATCACGCTATCCGTGTTTTCTTCCGGAGATTCATGTATAATTTTAGTTGTTTCACTTTTAATTTTTCAACTGCAGTTTGACAGTTTGACTTTCTTTCAGCAGCTGATTGTTAATGCCCTGTGACAAACTGAAGTACTGAATGAAAATATGAAGTAAGGACTGGTGGAAGAAGGTAGTTTTATTGGAATTTGATGCCATACACTGAATATAAAAAAAAATAACTCTGCATTTCACGACGCGGGTGTCTGTGGTCCTTTAAGGTAATCAAAAATCAATGTTTACATGGTAGACTCTAAATCAGAGATTTGCCCTAATCATATTAAAATCGGAGTATTAGTGTCCATGTAAACCCAATCGATGATAGTGCCAGAGGCAAGTTGTCGAAGACTGCATTCCTCTGCCTTAAGTTTGATGTGATTTCCCCCTTACATGCGACTTTTGTAAAGCATCTGTTTCACATTGCTGTGTTAGAAACATTGCTTGAAAAATATAATCACTAGCCGGCTGAAGGAAAGCTTCTTCCCTCAAACTATCAGGCTGATGAACATTAAACACACCCCACACAGACTCTTCCATACCCTTCACTGCACACCATCAATATGTAAAAAAAAAACATACTTGAAACAATACTGCCTACAACTATGTGGACACCTATTTATTGTACATATCATTGTCAATTTTACATTGTCCTGTTTTTTTGGGAGTATGCTGTTGTATATTGCACTGTCGTTGTATTTGCACTGTCTGTATTCTGACAGTATTCTGCTGATGATGATGTGAAAACAAAAGTGATTTGATTTGATAATCATACTTTAGAGCGATTAGCAAATTTAAGCAAATTTGATGAATGCAATCATGCTGAAAAAATTTGCACACCGGATGCGCTGTACTGCACGTGTTGCCTATGTGTGTGCATTCCCTAAAGCAAGGATGTCAAACTCAATTCCTGGAGGGCTGCATCCCTGCACAGTTTAGCTCCAACCCTAATTAAATACACCTGACCAAACTAATTGAGTCCTTCCCGCTTGTTTGAAACCTACAGGTAAGTGTGTTGGAGCACCTGACATCGCCGATGGTGTCCATATCCCTCAGAGTTGTTAAGGATTAAACATTTAGAGATGGTGTGACAACGCGTACCTATGTGTGCCTTTGATGTATCCTCTAATGCAGGGGTCCCAAACTCGCGGCCCGCAGGCCATTTGTGGCCCTCAGTGCAATATTTTGTGGTCCGCGCCGACCGCTGTACACTGACAGAATCAGCGGAGCGGGGAGAGAGAGCGCTCCCCGCTCCACTGATTCTATCCATACACAGCGGTCACTGGCATTCCCCGTCCGCCGTGTAAACAAAGGGGCGGGGATGCCGGTGACGTCACCACGCACCCCGCCCCTTTTTTAGACGCTGTGACGGGCAGGAAGTGTTAGGAGGGAACTCGCGCTGGCCAGAACCAAGGTAAGCTGTTCCCGCCCCTGCCTGCCACTTAGCTACCTATCTGCAGCCTGCCACCTACCTAGCTACAGCCTGCATCTTATATATATTATAGGTAGATACAGACTGGTACAGACTGATGTGACTGGAGTGGGGTGGGGGTGTTTTATTTATACATATATACACCTTTTTTTTAGGTGAGGGAATGGAAGTTTTGAGTGAGTTCCCCCACTTTTTTTTGTGTGAGAAGTTATTCTCCACCTTGAACTTCAATAAGTTAAAGTACAGGTCTAGACTTAATGATGATCATCTTCAAGCCATACTGAGGGTCTCAACTGCTTCCACTCTAAAGCCAAATGTGGTTCAGATTTGTGAGAAGAAGCGCTGTCAAGTCTCTGGCAGCAAGGAGTAGGCAAAAGATGCCATGTTCAGAAGAACTGTTCATAATCTTCACTCAATGTTCTATTAATGTTCAGGACACTTCATGTTCAGAAGAAATAATTAAAACTGTTAATAATGACATTTGAGAACTTTTTTTTTGTGAAATCCCTTATGCGGCCCAGCCTCACCCAGACTTTGCCTCCTGCGGCCCCCAGGTAAATTGAGTTTGAGACCCCTGCTCTAATGCTTCTTACGTCCTTGTCACAGCACCAATGACACTAGGGTTGTAACAATATACCGGTATGACGGTCTACCACGATTTGAACGTGCACGATTATCATACCATGAACAATTGCATATCAACGGTTTTAACCCTTAAAGACCGAGACAGCCGCCCGCGGCTAAAAATAAGTATTGCTCTTAAATGTTTAATAACTTTTGATCCGCTGATCCGATTCATACAATTCAAAGATTGGCATAAAGAAGAGAATCTCAGCTTTCCAGCGCTGTATCACATAACATAACAACGCGGACTTTCAGAGGCTCCGGAATCAGTGCGGTTACGTCATCAAAATTTGACCACGCTGATTTGACAAAGAAACGCTCGTCACTGTGTCTCTGGACAAACCAGACATGATACATTGATGCATTGTCCCTCCTCCATGCCCAGATTGGTTCAAACTCGCTATATCACAACCAATAAGCATAGGTTTCGCTTTTGTTTGTGGACCAAACAATGAGCTTTTTGAACAACACGGAATGAGAGATAAATAAATAAAACGCAAAAAAAAAAAGTTTTGCATGAAATAATTCTCATACTAAGTTCTTTTGCATGCACAGCAGCACAGAAACATGACAAAACAGTGACACAGCAAAGACGAACTGCTGCTCTTGCTGTTTTCAAAAGACGCAAATGAAGGTGCAGCTGTTTGTCTGCATTGCAGACAACCATATCCAAATCCATATCCATATCCACAGACAACCATATCCATGCTGGCACATAAAACCTAAGGATGTTCCATATTGAATCTAGTTTCGTTATGTAACTATTTATAGTATAGTAAATATTTATATCTATTTTTTTACTGAGGATTTGCACCATGTTTATTTGGACTTTGACACATTATTTATTATTTTCTTATTTTTTATTTGTTCATTGTAAGTGGTGTTGTTTATAGTAACTAAAAATATATTATTTGGAAAAAGTCAAATTTTCTTCACCGTTCTATTATTTTGTAACATTTGTAACATACCGTATACCGCGAAACCGTCAAACCGTGGTATTGTTTTAGACGATTATCATACCGTAAAAAATTCATACCGTCATTTACAACCCTAAATGACACCGAAATTAGACACCGAAATTCAAATCTGATTCGGTCCGGTTGAATACCAGTTACAAAGGTACCAGTGCCATAATGGCACCGGTTTTGATACTCAACCCTGAGACTTTTCTTGGCCTCTTTCAAAGTTGTGAATGTAAAAAGTGAATGTAAACTGGAGTTTATAAGATCCAAAATGACAAAAAAAAGCACTGACTTTAGAAGTGGTCCATATGCTTCTATCACTACTACATTTCAGAAACAGACCACAATTTAAAGAGATAGTTCACCTAAAACTGAAAATTAATTTACTCAACCTTCACTTGCCACTGACCTGTTTTAGTTTCTTTCTTCTGTTAAACACAGAAGATGATATATTTATAACATAAAATGCTGAAAACCTCTAACCGTTGACTTCCATAGTATTTGTTTTTCCTACTTTTCCTTACAGGAACAAAAAACTAAAAAAGGTTTGAACCCACTTGAGGGTAAATAAATAAGGAGTACATTTTTTTTTGGGTGAACTATCCCTTCAAATGTAACTAAACAAAATTTCACATAAAGTTCAATTTGATCCATATATTCAAGTGAAATTCAAACTTCAAAAAAAAAGTTGGACATGTCCGCCCACACTGTTCTTGGAGTTCATTCAAATTCATTCATGAGAAAAGTAACAACATCCGATTAGTTCCAAGTAGTTCTTCTGAGTCAGAGCTCCTCAATGAATTGCTTTCTCCAGGTAACAAAACTGGTTTAAATGAAATTTCCCTTATTCAGAAATGGTCTGTCTTACTAGTCTGTTCCTCACAAACGCTTAAAAAACAGCATGCAAGTCATTTACCACTTTTAGTGATCCCTTCATTGTCCTTTTAGGATGTTTGGGATTTTTTAAAAGCTTTGGTTTCCTTTTTATGCGCTTGCAAGTAAAAGGGCAATTAGGCCATTATTATAAATCTCTCCTTTCAAAAGACATCCGTTATTTTTAAAAGATTTTGCTGCAGTAAGATTTTTCTTTCATCATGTGACACTAAAGCCTGTCGTTTGCTGCTTTATATGCTCTAGTTTGTTTTTTAAAGCAAGATTTATTGTGACTGACTGTTAGTGTTGTTCATTAGTTGAAAATTGCGGCCATGGTTTTATTTTTTGTTCGACTTTCAAAAGTTTTCAGAAGTTTTTAAATGTAATCTACACCCCAAACTTTTGATTGGTGCTGTAAGCCATACACATTTGAAACTAACGACTTTACAAACTTAATCTAAATTTAAACCATTCCTCTAACAGCAAAAAAAACGCGTAACAGAATTTAGAAATCAAGCTTGACTGATTTTGATTTGTTTCTTGTCAACCATGAAGGCCTGAAAAAATGAGCATTCAATGTTAAAAATGTGTTTTTCAAAAGTTTGTCAGACCCCCAGAGCACTATTGTAAGGTAACTAAAAACAACTAAATCCCATAACAAGTTTCAAAGCCTCCTAAATAAGTTCCATTGAATCATTTTCCATCCCAAATGAAGAGCTGACACTGATTTAAAACACACAGATATGAAGGTGGTCTTACGGTGCAGGCTGAGGGAGATGTTAATGGTCTTCTCCTCCGTGAAGCTCTTGGCATTGGGAAACTTGGCACACTTAAGTTGCGAGGCAGTGGGAGAGTCGCCCATGTGGATCCAGCACACGGTCTCCTGGGCGTAGATGAAGTCCATAGTGGTGGTCTGTTTGTCGTTGATGGTAATAGGGTTTGCCCCACTCAGAGAGGTGGCTTGGATGTTTTGGGAGTTGGCTATAAGGAGGAACGGGAGCCGATCCACTGGGTCTTAAACATAGATAAGGATAAATAATCATTATTTTGGATTATAGGGATTGAAATTGAAGCAGATTTTCGAATTTGATTTGACTACAATTAACAAACACTCCATCTGTTTCTACTGTTGATACTCTGAATAAAGAATCAATACAAATACATCTACTCATATTTCTGAATATGATCAGAAAGGGCGAGAGAACCCACCTCTACATTTCAGATGAATGAAATCAGCAGTCATAATATGATACATTTTTTGAAGTCAAGAGACTTTGAACATACAATACATAGACATACACATACATAGATATGTACATAGATTACAAATATGTGACCTTAGACCGTAAAACCAGTCGTAGGGGACAATTTTAGAGCAAGAGCAGACAGAGAGCAAGATGAACCAGCAGAAAGAAATGTGTCCTACCATTCTTGGCCTTGCATGAGCGGTTGTCAAGTTGCGGCAGGTAACCCTCCACACAGCTGCAGGTGTAGGAGCCCTCTGAGTTTGTGCAGGTCTGACTGCAAGTCCCGTACACGGCACATTCGTTAAAGTCTGAAGTAGAGAAAGCCTTATGGTAAGAAAAAGCCATGGGAAAGGACCAATATTTCTAGCTATCGTTATATCAGATAATAGACACAAATAAATAATAATTGATTGACAGGTCACCTTTGCATGTCTTTCCATCTTCTCCCACTTCATAGCCATTCTTGCAGTAGCACTTCGGACCGGACATAGTTACCGAACAGTTGTACTGGCAGTCCATGATTGAGCATTTACTAGCAAGCTCTAAAAAAAAATACAAGACAAACAAGAACAGACTGTTGATAGAAATTCATACACTTACAAATGCACAAGATATAAAGAAAGACAAACAAATATTACAAATATTATTGTTAATATAAAATTAAAAATCTAGCAAAAAGCCAGCAACAAGGACTGGACAATATAAGCCTTAAAAAGGCTAAAAAAAAATTCAAGTCAGAATTTTTAAGATAGATTTTTTTATATTATATGACATGACATAACATGATATATGATATGATGTATGATATGATATGATACATGATACGATCTAATACGATACAATATTTGATATATAATATGACATATGATATGACATGATATAAGATACATGATATGATGTGGTATATGTGAATTGAATAAGATAAATAGGCCAAAGTGTATGTGTGTGAATGCAAGAGTGTATGTAAGCAATACAACAACAATAAAAAAAATTGGCAATAAGACAATATAGCAAAAAAATATATATTGATGTTACTAATTAAATTTTAATATCCTGTTAATAAAAAAAAATATTAAAACGAAAGAAAAAAAGAGTATATTACAATTTCACATCAGACAGATTTTGTAAGCAGGTCATATAGCTTTCTCAAGCCTTTAATCTAGAATGCAATCAACCACAAAACCAGACCTCCATCAATTTAACCAAGCTGACTTACAGGCAGGGTTGCCAAGTTCATAGATTTCTTGTCTAATTGGGCTTCTTAGGTTGCTTTTTTTAATTTGGTGGGTTAAAGGTTTGACATATGCAATAATTAAATTACCAATGAGAAAAATCCTGTGCTAGGATGCCGAAAAAAGTAAGAACCCTTTTGTGAGGTGCAGAGGATACTAGAGAAACCTTGTGCGTGTGTGTGTGTGTGTGTTTGTGGGTGGGTGTTTCAGTTTCCATGGTAACTGTCGAAAACTATAGCGAAACTATATCTAAAAAATCTACTGAAAAAAGTCAGTCAATTTAAAGTCCTTTTGGTCCACGATAATGTTAAGATTTTTCCAAAAAATATTAATTTAGAAGTTATTGACTATTATTGGTCCAGTTTTTGATTCACCCCTCGTCAGAATAATCTGTACAAATGGGTGTGGCTGATTGTACAGTCAGAAGTAAACGCCAACTGCCCTGATTGACTTACAGTTTTGCATATTACGCTGCAAATTAGGCAGTGATATATGTGGTGAATCTTCTATGGAAGTCCAGCTTATATACTATTACATCATAGAGTGCATAATACCAGAACTTGTGGTTTTGACAGACTGCCCTCGTTGTAAGCTGTTTTCAGAGGAACAACAAAAGTTTGAGTCCTGACACTTGTGTTTGGTAGTAATGTGTCATCATATGTCAAAAGGTATGATTTTTTTTATGATTACATAATCTTTATAATTACTAATATTGAGTGGTTAACAAAGAAAAAATCATGTATAATGCATACAGTGAGGTGAATTATGTATGTTACAAATGGGCATTTGCATATTTTGAGCTTTGATATTATTAGGCTAGTTCTGATTGGCCATTAGGATTGTTTGCAAAAATTATTTGCTGTTTACTGGCCACTTGCAAGTCTACCTCAGTGCCTACAGCTTGCTGTCCAGCTGATCAACCAACAAAAACCAGTTTTACTCTGTTACAAGTGTCTCTTTTGTGCAAACTTGACACTTATCCTAGAGATAACCATGATTTCCATGCACGAGGAGTACAGTGAAAAGCTTTTAATGCTCTTAGTGGAGCCTTTAGGACATCTTGGCAAAATATGAAAGCGCAACAGGGGCTTCGCTGCTCAACTAACCCAAAACACATACACACGAAGAGAGTATGATTAAAAGGTTTGTGTGGACACAGATGAGTGCACTTGGTTTTATACTGTGGGTATTGCTGTGCTGCCAAACACTGGATCACTGTCCACCAACCTCTGCATGAACTCAAGACTGCGGCTCCACTCAGATAAAAAACAAGTCTCCACGTGCCCACCGGATGCACACAGGTCTGAGAAAACCACATTCATCAAAACAGTGATTTGGTTTGATATGTTAATGTGGGAACGGTTCAAGGAAGCACAAAATAACAATGGCAATGTTTACTTGGGGAACTCCTCCATAATCCTATGGGATTTTTTTTTATGCTTGGTACATCCGTCTCAGTTGATATGATCACAAGTCGACAGCACTAAATACAGTGCAAATACAGTCTGATGAATCTTGCCAGATGAAACATGATCCAACTGCTCAAATTGCAAAAGAGTCATGGGGCATTTTTACTATAAAAACTAATTTTAAGAAGTTTAAAAGTCTCAAAAATAAAGAAAAATTTATAATAATGACCTTTTAAAATAAATCTTAGAGACATCTGAGATGTGCACATTACCATTCAAAAACATTCTATCTTTATGCGCTCACCAAAGCTGTTTCTATAATCAAAAATGCAATAAAATATTAGTATTGTGGACTAGATTGGAAAAATTTGTACAAACAGCCTAGACTGAAAATTAAAACTATTATTTTTAAAATTTAAAAAGCTATTTTAACAGACATATTTTTTTTTATTGGTTTGAGAAAGCCTAGACTGAAAGCATATCCTAGGCAAATTTTGCTAGTGACAGCTGAAGGCCTTTAGAATGTAGGTTAAATGTTCTGTAAGATTTAATGTTTAATAATTAATGAATTAAATTCTGTCATCACAATCATTGTCAGTTTTCTGAAATAACTGTTTTACAATGTTACATTGCGCTCTGAATGTAACTCAAATTGTGTATATAAAATTAAATGAAACGAAACAAAAAACACAACAAAACAAAACATGAAACACCACAAAACAAAACTAAAACACAAAAACAAAATAAAACAAAAAACTAAACTGAACATAACACAAAACAAAACACGAAACAATAAAACAAAAAACAATAAAAAAAAACAAAAAACAAACAAAAAACTAAACTAAAAAACAAACAAAAACGAAAACAACAAACTAAACTGAACAAAACAAAACACAAAACAAAACAAATCACGAAACAAACAAAATAAAAAACAAAACAAAACAAAAAATACATGAAACAAAAAAACAACAAAACAAAAAAACTAGAAAAAGCAAAACAAAAACAAAAAATAAAATAAACAAAACATCACAAAACAAACACGAAACAAAACTAAACTAAAAACGAAATAAAACAAAAACTAAACTAAACAAAAGAAGCAAAACATGAAACAAAAAACAAAACGAAAACAAAACATAAAATAAAAATTTAAGATTAAACATGAAACATGAAACATGAAACAAAACAACAAACGAAAACAAAAACTAAAACAAAACTCAGGCTTCCCGAGCTGCAGCAACTTTAATTTTTTTTATTTTTGTGCCAATTTCCCTGAACAGATAATGGAAACAGTACATTTAAAAATAATTCCTTTAATTTTCTAGTTTTGTGCACAAGCTACATTTGTGGACTAGGATTGAAATCTAGCTACACTGTAAAAAAGCCTTGCTGCCATAAATTTTTTTTTCAATCAAATTTCCTTCTGTCATCTCAATTTGCATCGAAACTAAACTAAACTTTGTATAAAATTTTGTTGAAACCTGATTAACTGATTAAAAGAAGTTAAAGCAACACAAAATTATTCATTGACTTGACTTTTTCTTGACGTCAGCAAACACTACATTCCAAAAGGGGACTCTGATTTGGAGACCCCACAAAGTTGATGTTTAGTCAGCCCACAATCCACTGCAACTTTGAAAGAGAGGGCAGAGAGTAGGAGAAGGAGACTAAGAGAAACCACACTGATGTACGCCCAGGGACAATGAGAGTCCTCATCACACAAAAGCCTGTGGCACAGAGCGCTACAATGCAGCTTTTGTGCAATGTGTAGAAAGGAAGATGTGCAGGCAAAACACCACGGCCTGTATCGAATCAATTCCCCCTTACCATCCAACCCCAGCTCATACACTGACCTCACACCCACAAACTACTCCAAACACAGCCAAGGGCGTTTGGGGTGTAACACTGGCCACTAAAGGCTGTCAGTCATAAGCAGGTCTAGACAGAGTCCGCACACGCTTTCTGTATTTCATACACTGATTTTCAGGAAATACAAGTGTCATTTTGTAAAATTAATTATGGTAAATTATGTGTGCTGTATTACACTCTCCTGAGTAGTTAAATCAGTAAAGTGTTATGGAATTTAACCAATTAAAACTTTACAAGCATGAACCGTTGCAGGTGTAGATTCCACATGGATGTACTCGTGACATATTATTAAAGGAATGCAGTGGGTTACATGCAAATTCAACAGCAGAGTTTGTTAAAACAAGCTGAAAATGCATAGACAGTTGACAGTATTTAGTATAGAAATTTCTGGAGCAATGAAGTGTTTGTTATTTGATCTGAGATACAAGTTGAAACAATTTGAGGTGTTGACTGATATTAGAATATATGGACAGATGGGGTTAGTTATATGAACTAGCCATTATCTCCCTCGAGAACTATTGTAGTTGTGTTGAGGGTTTGTAATAACAGAGTGAAATGTAAACAAGTTTGCGACTGAAAGAGCAAAAAGTGAAGACACTAAATTACAAATGATGATTACAAATGTTTACGATACATGTTGCTTCCATTGTGCAGGAGTTCCTAAGGGGTGCCTGAACCCTGTCCTAGAGGGCTGGTGTCCTGCAAAATTCTGTTCCAACCCCAATTAGACAGACCTTAACCAGCTAATCAAGCTCTTTCTAGGTATACTTGGGCTGCGTCCGAAAGCGCCTCCTACTCAGTAGGTACAGCATTTGAATTTAAAAGTACTACTCAGCCGTTAGAAAAGTATGATCTATACAGTATGAATGTGAGTAGTATGAATGGAACTAGAACGTACTACTGTACATCCGCCATTTTGTTGGTTGAATAATCATCATCATTTTAATGATTTTTCCAAAAGCACTCAAAAATTCCTCGACATTTCCAGGTTTTCCACACCCATCACAACCCTGAGAATAATCCTGTAAGCAGGAATCTACTTCCAGTTGGCAAGTGCGGTCTCCGATTCCCACAGCCATGCCTTGCCTTGTGGGTTTTTAGATTGGTATGTAACCCACATGTTTGTGGTTTATTGGCGCAACAAAAATGATTCATCAAACATCATTTAAGCAATCAAAAGTGCAGCCAACATTCCATTACAATTAACAGTGAAGTGCTGAAAAAAACAACAAGTAAGACCGAAAGTAAAAGAGGTTTGGAAGAATTAATGCCACACCACAGAATCTCTTGAAGCAGACAGCTACAAAAATACTGGCAGCCAGGCTGAAAATCAGTCTTCAACCGCACCATATGCTAACCACTCAACCTGTTACAGCAGGTCCAGGGTCAGTTCTGTTCCTGATGTCTAGACCAAGAAAACTCCTTCAAAAACATGTTACTAAATAAGCACAAGCAAAGAACTGGTATAAACATCCTGAATGCTTCATGGGGAGAGCAGGAAGTGGCTAAAAATGCTTCTTATTTTGGCATTTGTGATTTCCATTTATATTTTAGCAGACAATTGTGAGACCAGGCCAACTTTGGGGAGATGCTATTTACTTAGCAACATTTCTTAGTAGTGAGTCAGTAGGTTGCACATCTGTTCCAGTAAACGCTAACGTTTACAACAAGTAGCATAACAAAATGCTACATCACCTTATTTGTCATATTTAATCACTGAACCTTACAAAAGCACAAACTGGGGTCAAGCCATTTATTGTGAGTCAAGTCTATTGCACGTACTGGTTGACGGGTTGATTTGAAAGATTACACGACTAGCTTTCTAATACTCATCATGCATAATTTTACGTAAGCATTTATTTAAAATATATAGCATCAATATTATAACATATTGAGATCCATGTTGTCAAATAGTACAGACATTATACTTTCGACACTTCAGAAATGAAAATGATATGCTGATTTGCAGCTTAAGAAACTTTTCTTCTTATTATTATTATCCATGCTATAAACAGTTGTGCTGCTTAATATTTTAGTGGAAACAGTGGCTTGTTTTTTCAGTATTGTCTGAAGAACAGGACGAAGAGTTTGATCGGAATTAGGGGTGTAACAGATCAAGGTTGATCCGTGATTCATACAGATTACAACCCACAGTTTGGAAAACACATAGCCCACAGATAAAAATATTTTTTCACTGGTAAATCAATCCTACGTTTGTAACGACCACAGAGAGATGACTCTTGCGTCATTCAAATCACATGTATGAAAGCATTTATACGAGCCGAGAGGCACTTTTGGTGTGCTTCTTTCTTCATAGAGTGAACCAAAGCGCATTGGTGCCATTATAATGTATTAAATTTATATATTTTTAAAAATCGCGATTTCTCGATTTGATTCAAAATTAAATAGTCTTAAAACGTAAATTCGAATTAATCGAAAAAATCTGAAAAATCGCCCAGCCCTACGTGTAGGTCTACTGCTGGTTAAAATGCTCAGTTATGAATAGTGGTCTTAAATAGATTTACATTTTTCCTGGTCATTAATGCACAGTAAAGTGATGACATCAGAATACAGCTATTCATAATTCTGAAGTTGAATTTTTATGCTTGCAATCTGTCTTTGACAACATTATCATTTATTCACTGGTAAAATCAGACATTTGTCATTATCAGATTCGTTCTTGCATTATATTCAACATTATATAGGCTAGAGTAGATATACTGACACCGTTAAACATTTAAGTTCATGCACAACACTTGTGTTCAATATGAATGCAAAACATATTAAATGCTTGTCGTAATCATACCTCTAAAATGCGATATGATCATTTAAATGATGTGACCGCTTTCGGTTTAATTTTCACTGCTAAGTGCAGGTTACACTTTCCTTACGGCTCCCAAACGATCACTCTGTGCCACAAACTGAATGTTATTTACAACTTTATTACCTGTTATTCACAGTCTATGCTGGTTCTGTTCATTAAAATAGACGCACGCATGTCTATCAATTAGGGGGCGCCCGCCCTCTCTGTGGTAACAGCTCACGGTCAGCAGCTCACATCACGTGTGATTTCACGGCCATAAATACATCATTACATGAAGACAGCAATGACATTTTTGGGTAAAATATATTTTTATAAATACAGCCTGTGACTCTTTCAACATCATTTGGAGGTGTCTATGTCGCTGAGCAACGTATGTAAAACAACGCGAAGACTGTGCGGCTGCCTTTGCTCCTCTCCTGAACTCCTGAAAACATAGTTGGCAGAATCGTAGAAATGCTGGAGAAGTGATTGTCTATGGGGTCGAATCGAGATCAAGATCTTTTTTCAATTAATCGTGCAGCTTTAGTTGTAAAAAATTATAATGTTGGATTTATACATTTAGCATTATCAGCAACAATAGTAGAAACAGTGAATTTTTCACAGCACTGAATATTTTACAATTTATTTTTATCCAGCTGATTCTTTCTTCATTTATTTTTAATAAAAAGACAGCTTCTCAGTTCTGTTTGTTAAAACCAAAAGTGTCTTACAGAACTGTTTTTGTAATAAGTGAAAAGCAAATTACATTTGTCTCCTCGCCTTTTTGGCTAATCTGAAAAATAGTCCAATCCGTGAATAAAAAAATGGAACCATGAGGTTTGTGATCCACTACACCACTATTCAGAATACAAATAGAAATAAACAAGAAATAAATATTAGTTTGTACATTTTTTATGCATTTACTGACACGTTTAGTCAATTTAATGCATCCATGCTAAATAAAAGTATAAAATTCTTCCCAAAAAATTACTTTTTACTGATCACATTTTAAGACTATGTGTAAAGTTTAATTATATGCAATCACTGCACACTGTTTAGAGAAAAATACATACAGTATATTTTGATGGCATTGTCTTTATGGTGGAAGAAAGTAATTACCCCACTATGCAAGAGCAAGATGCAATAAAAAAAAAACTTCAACCACTTATGACACTTCGTAATACGCTTTGTGGCATGTTTATGTGTAATATTTCCCATGTCTGAGCTCTCACAGTCTGTCTAGTGGCAGGTTCCTACATGTTTGTGTTTATATATCTGTGCTTTCAGAAATAATTGAGAATGTGTGGAACATTTCTCTTTGAAAACAAGAGTTCTAGTCAGGTCAGAGGGTTGATGAACTTCAGCTTTGGTCTGTGTGTGTGGTTTATTTGTTCAGTAATGATGGGGAAAGATAGGACCGAACCTTTCTTCAGAAAGCAGTTTTATGGGACACAAACCCACCAACGTTGAAGTTCACTGCCTACGAGCATGACTAAATCTCTCTCCGCGTTTCATTTGAGTGTCCTCAAGATGAACTCAAACAAATGAAAAAATAACATTAGGAATCCTATTTATCTGAGCGCTACACGATCCAATCAATACTCCTGATCGCACTCCCTGTTCTGTCACAATAATACGCAGCGATCGGAGCCAAACTCATCCATCAGTGCAGTGAAAACATTGTGAAGCTCTACAGCGCAACAGAAACAAATGGATAAGCCATTGCCCAGAGTGATATGCTCTTGCCAAAGCTGAGCTAAGATAAAAGTTGAAAGGCACAGTGGCGTTTGCCAATACCAGTGCAAAGTTCTATTTTAAAGGGCTAATCGTTCTTGTAAGTGATGTGTATTTACTCGAGTGTGTGTTTGTTTGTGTGTGTGTGTGTGTGTGTGTGTGTGTGTGTGTGTGTGTGTGTGTGTGTGTGTGTGTGTGTGTGTGTGTGTGTGTGTGTGTGTGTACAGCCTCCTGTGTGAATAGGTCAGCTAAACATGAGCAAACAGAGAAACAGGCAGCTAATATCAAGCTAACAGAGGCATTACACTAGATAAACACTGGCAGCATGGGCATGTTGGCACACAAGTCAACAAAAAAATGCATTAAAAAGGCATTTAAATTGTAATGTGAAAAATTTCCAAACTTAAAAAGTAAATATGATCAATTTGATTACATGTTGACTGAATGCTATAGGGTAAGTTGACAACTTTACTGTAACCTGATCAACAGTGGTGTGTAAGGTAATTTACAAAAGTAATAGATAACAGACTATTACTGGGAATTTGTGATGTGATTACATTACTAATTACTTCATGTAAAAGTCATCAGATTACTAATTACTTTACTTTGCAGTTACTTTTAAAACATAAAATATACCTATACAAATACAAATCAAACTGTAGCTCTTTTAGAAATTCAACATTCACTGAAAAACATTACAATTGATTGATCCAGTAGCATGATATATTCAAAAGACTTGAAGAATATGTCCAAAACTTAACATTCTCTCATCACTCAATTGTTCCAAACCTGTGTTTTGTTTTGTTTTTTTTTTAGCATAAAAGTCATGAAGAAAACTGAAAACTTGTAACCACTGATATCCATGGTATAAAAAAGCACTCCAGAGTTTGGGTGTTGAAATGTGTATATTCCAAACAAAGTATGAAGCTGATCGGTCAGTTCTTGTCATGTGACTCGCAGTTTTCAACTGGTGTGCCTGGAAAATGCGAGTTCGAGCCACACAAATCCATTGGAAATAACGAACTTGTGCAAGCAAAAGACACAACATGGGAACGACCCCATAAGCAGCTTCACATTCAGAAGATACCTTCACTCTCAATCCTGCACAAAAATCCAATTTAGCCTGTTTAGGCTGATTTGGACCGCCATGGTATTGGGCGCCGGTGTCCTCCTTAGTGGCAAGTGCTGACATAGAATGCTTTCTCTTCAAGTGCTTGAATAAGTTGCTGGTCAAGATCTTTAGAGACTGCACATAGACTGCATTTCATAGCAATATTTTTGTTTTTACGCTAAATGAAATCAAAGTTTTGTCTGTATTTGCACTTGAAGCACCAGCCCCTCCTGTCAGCAACTATTTCAGTTGGCAATATTTCAGTGTCTTCTACAAACTATATTTGTAACGCAAGTAACACTATTACTTTAGTAACTGTGATCAAATTAGACAAATTTAAAATGTAAATCGTTACATTACTGCGTTGCTTGAAAATGTAATTAGAATACAGTAACACCCAACTCTGCTGATCAATTAATGTTAGATAAAAAGCTAATTAAAACGTAAACTTCCAAAATGTAAACAAGATTTGTAATGCTTATTGAAATGAAAAATTGCTTTATGAAAAAGCTAACAGGCTAATGGTTAAATAGGCTAACTAAACTAAACTGAATCATAATATGTAACCCTAAATTTGATTTTCACAGCAATTTGAGCTCACTGCTTGCGAAAAGCTTAAACAAATCAAACTTTCTTATAGTAAATGAGATTTTCAATGTTAACTAAAATTGCTAACAGCTACAAAAAATTAAACTAGTCATAACTGTAAGTCTAATTTCCACTGCTGATTGAAATGGCTAATTCCTTAAAAATACTAAAGCCAATGAAACTTCAAAACTGTAAATGATAATTTCACTACTTAATAAAATAGCTAACATCTATATAAAACAATCAAACTTTCTAAAAGAGGATTTCACTAGCAACTAAAAAAAACTAACAGCTAGAAAACAAAAAACAAAAATGCCTTTCACAAAAAAAAAAAAATAAAATAAAAAATCAGCCTCCTTTTTAAAAGCCATAAAAAAAGAAAAATCACCAATCAACTGCCAGTAACATGAGATCAGATGTTGGGAAATAGCTCTATAATAAAACATATTCCTTCGCTCTGTTGTGAAATAACCCATTTTAAAGAGTAAAAAGAAAAAAATTTTAATTTTAAAAAATTTTGGAAATGTGCATATGGCGCAACGATAGCTGACCAGAGACATTTTTGTACGAATTGTCATCGCCGCTCCAAGTTTGAAAGCTGTAAATCTCAAGATCTTCATCAGAAAGCTGTTTTGGAGAGGTACTGACAGAGTTTGGCCCGTGTCTTCATAGTGGGAGAAACTGGACAGACCTTGAAACATCTCTGAGAGACTTTAGTGCAGAATGATTAAATCAAGACTGCGGGGAGCCAATTAAATCAGCCAAGAGGGAAAACACAATCGAACCGGCATTGAGACGCTTTCCAGCTCAGCAAGGGAGGGAATTTGCAAAGCCCAGAATATGAGGAACCAGACTAGCATAAGCACGGCTAATATTAGAGGGAGGCTGGGTTATTCGCATTCCCATCACTGATTTCTCTATCCTGCAGACGTATCGCACGGTAATAATCTCATGCCTGCCTCCCTCTCTCTGCCCATTTGTCAACAACTCTAATTACTTAGAAATATGGGCTGACAAAATATGTTTTGAAAACATCGCAGCTGAGATTCTTGCACAATCTCTACGTCTGTTCTGTGAAAACACTGCAAAGCTTGTGAAACTGTAAACCATTCTGTGAAAGAGGAAACGGGCAAACACCAACAGGAAAATACATCCCAGTGTATGTTTTTGTGTGCTGAACGTGTGTGGAAGAGCGGGCGAGTGTTTACCTCAGGGTTCAAAGGGTCAGGATTTGAGCCGGAGGACAAGTAAAGTGTGTGAGCGTCAGACGGGGGCCAGATCAGAAAGGCACGTTGTTTATCATCCGGCCTTTAAAACCTAAGGTCTGTCATTCTGGCATTCCTTCAGTATGGAAATATGGTGCTGAACAGACCGGGATTAACATCACAGGGATTGTTTTGACCCTCCAATCTAAGCCTTCCCTTTTGAAATTTGATTTAACTGTCAGTCTAATTTCTTTCAATTACTTGCTAAGTGGGCAGATCATTTCATTAAAGATATATGTCAGCTGGATGAAACGGCGGCTCTCAAGAGTTTGGGCACTAACAAGATGAGTCTGATAACGTATGTGAGGATGATGCTAACCAGCACCCTCAGGTTCAGATCCTTGCATCTAATTATGATATATCTGTCTGAAAGAAAGACACCATATGAATTTAAAATCAGTGTTTTTCTTAACATTATTCAAAATATATAATAATATGATCCTTAGTTTTAGTTGATATTTTGGTTCTACTTTACAGTAAGGTTCCATTAGTCTTTCATGTATTTGTTTTCCTTTAGCTTATTTATCAGGAGTTGCCACAGCAGAATGAACCACTAACTATTTAGGCATACGTTTTACACAGTGAATGCCCTTTCAGCTGCAAGCCAGCACTTGGAAACACCCATACACTCTCATTCACACACGCACTCATACACTACAGCCAATTTTGTTTTCCCCAATTCACCTTTAGTGCACGTCTTTGCAATGGGGGAAACCGAAGTACCCTGAGGAAACTAACGCAAACACAGGGAGAACATGCAAACTCCACACAGAAATGCCAACTGACCCAGCTGGGACTCGAACCAGCGACCTTCTTGCTGTAAGGTGAGAGAGCTAACCACGAAGTCATTGTGCCAGAGTTCCATACAGTTAAGTAATAGATAATATACATCTAGCCGGTTGTTCACACAGAACAAAATCTAACAGGCTTATTAGCAGCCTGATAGCCTATTTGTGAGGCAGAGGGCTGTTGTATAAGACTGAAGGGCTTTACTCTTTGAAAAAAAGCTAGCTAGATGTACATTATTACACTTATTACATGACTAGAGTTACAAAAGTAAACAATTAGACAGAAAACTGTGATCTTGGCTGCAATAATTTACTAATTGTTTAATTAAATGTAAAGCTAACAAGAAAGCTTGAAAGAAAAACTAAACTACAGCAGTGTGACACAATGTTGTTATGTTTGTTAAAAGTATCAATTTTGATACCAATCCATACAAAATGTTTTAAATGATATATTTCTCACTAGCATTTGAGCGCTGTTTAGCACTTACTTAAAAACAGCTAATTGGTCTCTGCATTCACATGAATATTGTTGCTTTACTGTTGTTCACCAAGCATGAACACAGAAATATGGAGACTAAAGGGTTTGAAAGTCGTGTCTATCAGCTGATCAATCTATAAGCAGATATATGAGAAATCCGCTGATAGATCAGCAGAAAAGTGCTGAAATGTTGACATTTTCAAACTTTCTGTATTGACAGGAACTGAAGTCAATACTATTAGTAGGTCGATACTACGGTGGCCGAGAGAGCTTAAGGCGCTGCAATTTAAGAAAACACATGCATTTAAAAAACTGAAGAAACGTGCTGCATTTTGTCACAATACTTGCAAATATCCACATAACATGACGGAAATGTTTCGGGGGGACCCAAAAACATGACGGACCCTGCTAAGATATGGATGCGTTATCATACTGTGACTGTTGCTCAGTGAAGTAGTTGGTGGTCTTTGAAATGTGAGTTTTTTTGTTTATTTTTAATATTCTGATTACACGATTCCACTGCTTTTTGCAAATTATCAGCCCAAAATACAGCAAGTTTCTTCAGTTGTTTGTGTTGTGAGAATTTGCAACACATGTTCTGTCACACTGATGAACATTGTTTCCTAATTATCTGGTGTTTTTAAGTGCAGAGCATTAAGCTCTCTCAGCCATTGTACGATACCCTAGTCAAGACGATTTGTGGTACCCAGAGGAGCCTGTGTAATTAGTTTCAGTGGTTGTTATCTGAGAATAACATGTCATGATTGACCAATCAGAATCAAGTATTCCTGAGAGTCATCTGGTAATTTTAGCCAAGATGTTTATTAAAATAAACAGTATTTGTACAACATTTAACAACTGTAGTTAATGTTATTTTTAGCATGCATTAATGCATTTTTAGAAATAAAGTGCTTCCGTCATGTTCTATAAATTTTTTTCAGCAACTACGTTGTACCAATACACAAACAAATTTCAGTCAAAAAAAAAACAAAAAACTGAAAAGATAACATAAAAATACCAACAAACTACTAAAGACAAAACAACAAATGCCTGCATTAATGACTGCTCGTGTGATTTTGTGTGAGGGGACTAACAGGCATCCACACCTCTACCTCAAACAAGCATAAAGATATTTTTATAGTTTGAAAGTTTTTATAGTTCATAAATCTCTTGTGCACATTTATAAATGTATAAATATAGTATACATTGAAAGTCTGTGCATTTGACTGCAAAAAAAACAAAAACTCTAAGGTACTGAAAATCTATAAGATAACTATATTATTTTTTTAAATAAGTGTCTTGTTAATTATGAGGTCGTATATGCGATACCTCGACAGTGCGGGCCCTCGTCGCGTCCATCGGTGCAGTCTGGGACGCCGTCACACAGCTTGCTCAGGTGAATGCACACATCTGTTCCTCGACACTCAAACTCATTGGGAGGGCACTGTGTCACCTGTGTGTGATGACCTGCAGAGACACACAGTAAACAAACACAAGTCAACATATTGCAACGATACAAAGACATGCGGCGCCATTCAGACACTAGTTTAACAAGATCTATTCCTTTTAGAACACTAACTAAGTTACCACCTGAGATTCTCTCACAACAGATCCATAATGTTTCAATGCGAGGGCATGTGAACTTAAGTTTCAGATCACTTGGCTTGAATTAGGACTGCACAATATATCATTTCAGTATCAATATCGCAATGTGTGTATTCACAATAGTCACATTGCAAGATTTTAGAATGTGATCAAATATCGATAAGCTGAATTATCATGAT
Source organism: Danio rerio (assembly GCF_052040795.2). Taxonomy (NCBI): domain Eukaryota; kingdom Metazoa; phylum Chordata; class Actinopteri; order Cypriniformes; family Danionidae; genus Danio; species Danio rerio. Next base: position 28,610,852 of record NC_141043.1, read on the forward strand.
GATTCCACCAATGATATTATATCCATGTAGCAAAGTATTCATATTTAAACTTGCAAAAGATCTGAATTAATTTATCATCCTTGCACTGCTACCTTTATCACAGTACAAGAGGTGGCGCTTCTCGTAACGAAGAATCGGAAATGCATTTGTGATGCAATTCTATAAAATATACTGTAAGTGCTAAGAATGAAATAAATACATCTTATAAGTTTTTGAAGCACTTTTCCCCTTCATTTACATAATAATGTATCATTTCATTATTATGATTCATATATCATAATAATATCGTATCGTCATACTACTGTACCTACTAAGTAACTACTTATTTCACTAAATATTGCAAAAAAATTTTATGCTTGCAATTTTTTTAATTCAAGAAAATTCCAATCAATCTAAATGACTTAATTCCAAATAGAGCTACTCTAGTAATCTGACGAAATTGTATTCATGTAGCAATTTATAACATAAAAACGAAAATATCGCAATTTCAGATTTTTCCAATATCGTGCAGTCCTAGTTTGAATGTCTATACCAACCATCTTATATTTTCCAAGATTATCCTCCATGATGTAATAAATAATCATTATAATATTTCATTTTATTTATAAATGGTGCCTTTCTGTACACCCAAGGTCACCTAAATTAATTAGTGTAACTGCATGTAAAGGTCTTCTCAGATTTTTGATCTAATATTGTGGAAAAAGCTCAGTTAATTTATATATGGACATGAAGGAAGACAACAGAAAGCATATACGCATGTACTGATTTTGAATTGTCCGCTTGTAACTACATCAACAAATGTGTCCATATTTTAAAAAACAAGAAAAATATAAGGAAAACCACTTAAAATGTTATGTAACTGTTCTGAATTAATACATTGCCGGCTACACTTTATTTTATGGAGTTTTTGTATTAAAGTAACAATAAATGTAAAGACAGAGTAATAGACAATATATACACTTTCAAAATTTGGCATTGGGATATCACGAGCACTAATGCACAATTTGCTGTTAAATAATATAGCAAGTAAAATGTAAACAAAGTGTAATGTGTAACAAAGATGAGTATTATAATACTATATGCATTCATAAATTGAATTAGCTTTTATTATTTTAGTTTTAGGTCAATTTATTTAGTTTAAATTTTTTTTTTACATTGATTTAATATTTGTTAAATTTTAAAATTTTAACTTGTATTTGCTTCAACTTATTTCAAGTCACAATGGTATTATTTAAAATGTATTTATAGTTGTTTGTTTTTTCCTTTCCAGATCTATTTTAGTTTATTTCAATTAAAAAAAAACTTTTTAATAGCTCATGAAAGTATAAAATAAACTTTTCCTACTGCCCTTTGAATGTTTACTGTTATTGTCAAAGGTCTTATTTAATATTCATGTTTAGTACCAGTAACATCCTCAGTCACTACCAAGCTAAACAAAAACTAAACTGCCTTCCAGAACGCTTAGATAAAACACAACACCACAAGTTAACATTAAAGAAGACAATAAAAAACTGTTTAACAACATAATTGGCACGATAAGATTAGAACCTTTCTCTTTAAGAAAAAGCTAAACAAAAAGAAAAAAATGTAAACCATTGCTATTAGCTGGAGCTGTTCTCTTTGCACGGCCCACACAGCAAAACAAATTGTTTGTCTTGGATATTTTTCTTTCTTCCACCTCCTCTTTCTCTCTTCCCCTCCACCTCTACTCATAACATCTGCTGACCCATTTTAGAAAAACACAAGAAAAAAGGAGGAGGAATTCACCTCCTGTAAAGAAGTAAAGCCAGGTTTTTTTTAGCTGGGTTAACATAGCACAACACAGCCTCTTTTGAAGGTCCATTAGCTTTCTCTGCTCTCTTAATAGCACGTGTGTGTGAGTATCTTCTGAGACGGAAATGAAGGGGCCAACATGCTTATTTGGTTCATTAAAGCTTGGCAAAAACAGACTGGAAAAATGTTTCTGTGGGAGGCCCCAATAGAGCTTTAATTTTATACCAAGGGCAACATTACAGCTCAGCTCCAAAAGCTAGCGAGCTGCCTATGTAGGAAGCAGATTATGTAGAATGTTTAGAATCAATTGTGAGCTTCTTAGCAATAAATAAGCAATAGCCTATTTGTGTAGCTCACTAGCTATTGGAAAAGGTCCATGAAGCTCTCGTTTTTAGCTCAAATTGTGCTTTCAAGAAATCAAATAGAAGCTCAATGAAAAACAACATTGATTTAACTGTCAAAGACAACACTGCAAAGCTTAAACAATTACATAAGGTGACAATTTAATATGGAAAGATATTTACTGTAGATAATGTAGAGCTGGATTGGAAATGATCCACTGGGATTTGACTAGAAAGTGGGCGATTGGGGGTATTTATAACAACCCACACAAGAAGAAAATAGGCAAATGCGTTATGAATAATAGGCATGCTCCAATCAGGATTTTTGCAGCCGATAAAGAGTACCGATTCTTTGTCATGGTGATCAACCGATACCAAGTACTGATACTAATGCTTCAAGCTTTACAATGCATTAAGCACATTAGATTAAATTAAGGATGCTGCATATAATATCTTAAACATCACTTTTAACCATTAGTGTGGACATGTCATAACAGAGATGTAAAAAATACTAAGAAAAATTAAAAGAATGCGATTTGGAAATATTGCACATGATGGAAGAAGAATCTAACATGTTTTTCTACATTATTAAATATATATACATACAATTTAAATGAATTATTGACTTCTGCTGTCTTCATTTGTTTCAAAAACACAGACTTATTAAAAACGGCATCTTTGGATGGATATATTTTCTGCTGGAGACACTGTTGTCCAAAACAAAATAAAAAAATTGTACTCATACCTTGTGAACGGTATTGCAGAAAATTTTGACGGGTTTAAAACCTTGATTTTTCCAAACCGCGATAAACCTTGAACACGGTTATCATCCCATGCCTAATATAAAAGCTTAAATACATGCAAGATCATTTCAATTTTTTGCTAATTTCCAATACTAACAGCAAATCTTTCAATGAGAGGGGGGATTTGCACTTGATATCTTTACTGCTCTATTAATTTAAGCTAATAAATGTAATGCTTAATACCATCACTGTGCCTCTCACGATTTGTTGTCTTGCTCATTCACTCTCGTCGTCACGTTTTCTGGGTATTTTGACAAAAATAGGGGGATCACGGAGCCACTACAAATATGTGAGAGCCTTGCGGGAGAGCTTCCAGGCTGTATATATTTTAGCTGTTGCGACGCGAGCGCATCGATTGTTCACGCCTCCACACATCATATACCTCCTCACATTTTGCGGCTGCTGTAGGCTATGCATAATATATGGGAGCGCATGTGCGTCTTTCTCTGCTTGTGACCTTATAAACAAATGCAGATGGATTCATGAGACTGGCCAGATTGGTGAGTACCGATCAAGTCGTTAAAATTAAATCATTTTGGCCGATCGATCGGAGCATCCCTAATGAATAATGCTAACAATAAATATGGAATATCTTTCTATAACTGTATAATCTTGTATTTTGTAACTCTGAAAAATCACAATGAATATTTGAACTGTCATTCCGAACATTCCCAGCAACACCAATAAAACCAGCCACAATCTTTCCAAACAGGGCTCTGGTTATTTTCAGCTGTTCCACTAAATTTCAGGAAGGAACTGCATGTAACTTCCTCTTTTACTAACACTCCAGCCTCATATTTATTAGGGTTCTGATTCATATCATATGACAGCTTCCATCTATCAGCCGTTCTGAGGGAAGTGAAAGCAGAAACACATCAGAGCTTTAAATAGACCAGGGGTTAAAAACTTAATCATATATTAATCATAATTGTTTTTATTCAAGGTATAGTTCACTCAGAAATAAAATTCATCCTTAGTGCATTCTGTGATATAGGCGACTCTATTCAGAATAACATAAAAGGTTATTTTTATCTGAAATTGTAGTCCTTGAGGATTAATAAAATGCAAGTTCATGGTTTTTAGCACTTTGCATGCCAAAAAAAAGAGAGAAAACTAAATTAATACAGTGGTTCCTGAAGGTACAAATCAAGATACAGATGCGTTCATGCATGACATGGCATTGGACTTAAAGTTAATGCGAATAATAAAAGATGGAAACACATTTGTCAAATAAGCTGACATAGCGAACATTACACCCATGTGACTTATCAGCTGTTTCCATTATGCTTGTCTTGTTTACTGTAGGTAACTAAGTTAGTACCAATACTACAGACAGCCGCTCAAATGTTCACACCAAACATGGAGTACTGCGTCACTTGTTTACTCACAGGGTGTTTTTCACTTCACGCAAATTTTCAGCTCAAGTAGAATTTGTTTGTACTGTAGTAGATGTGATTGAGGTAAATGTCGCACATTTGTGGCAAACACATCAAGCATTTTTATGTAATTCGTCACTATTTGCATATTTTAATCATTGAAATTGCATATAACCTACTGGTGCGAATTGGTTAAAAAGATTTTTGGATAAAAAGTTTATGATTTTATGGTATGGTGATTGCTGCTCTAAAATATCTTAATTTTTTCCCTATTGAACACAGTATATTTTATTTTAAGAAACAATTACAAATATTTTGTAACAGTAAGCATGTCAGGTTAAATAATTAATTTAAATTACTGACTTTTGCTGTCTTCATTAATAAAAAAAACACACACACAGATTAACAACTTGACAAAGTATTTTTGAATATCTTTCTTTTGTGTGGATATAAAGAAAAGCCCCTGCACTGTTCAGGTCTACAGCCTTATATTTGTTGTTTTTAGATGTTTCCTGAATCATGGGGTAGATTTATATGTGGAGGCTATTTTCTGCTAGAGATACATGTCGTAACAAACATGTAAAAAAAAAAAGACAAACCTTAGGAGTGGCATAACAGAAAATGTTAAACTATTCCAAACCACGGCAACTCTTGAAACCCTTCAGTTATTGTGGGTATATGCCTACATGCGAATACTTAAGTCCACTTCATGAAAATGCACGTTTGGGATTTTTTAGGGTGAACTTTGAAAATTAAATCTGACTCTTGCGCCATTACAAAAGGGATTTCGGATATTTTCCTTTCCAAAGCAATACTATTTTGGTAAATAATGCTGACCTCAAAGGTTTATCAGTAGCCAAAGGCATTCATTTTGTTTTATGTTTATTTACTAATTTTAAATGTACTGGTAAATGTGTTTTTTAAAAGTTATTTATTCCTGAACGTCAAAAGTTTCTCTCAAATCATCCTCATCGTTTGGCCTACTTTAGACAGGCATAGAGTAAATGGAAGGCAAAGGCCCAGTGGACAAATATATTATTTCACAAGCATCATGTGGGTCAGGCAGTGCCATTAAAACACACACCTGTGATGTACTTTGGTCTACTTTCTGTTTCTTTTTATTCCCCCGAAAAGCACCTTTTAAGCTAAGATAAAAATTAGGCTTTGTGCAGGAAACCGCAGAAACATTTTCTAGATGATTATATTAATCAAGACATCCTAACATAATTTTTGATCCAACCATGACTATGAAATTGAGAATCCTATCACTACGACAAAAATTATACAACACGTAACTCAAACACAACAGTACTCGAGCAAATATTGTTTTACACTGTGTCGTAAACTGATATGATGTGATAAGATTCCAGCCACAATTTGTCTGCCCACATAATCTATGGCTCAAAAATCTGTGCCGTTTCTTTTACAGAAATTAATACTTTTATTTAAAAAGAATGCACTGAACTGACCAAAGAAAATAAAAAAAATAAAATAAAAAATTTAATTCAAAACAATGTTGTTCTTTAGAACTGTGTACATTCATGAAACTATAGCAAAAAAGTTATTTAAAACAATTTTACAATATTATTCTTTTAATGTACTTAATACAACAAATGCAGACTTGGTGAAAATAGGAAACTTAAAGCAACAAATATCCACTAAGAGTTTCAACAGTCTGTCTTTCTGACCTTTTCACCGCCTTTGAGCTTTTCATATTGAAAAATTGAGATCCTTCCCACTCAGTTTGCTGGTGAGATAACAATTCAAGCACAGTCTAAATCCTGCTTCAAATGTCTGTTCAGCATGCTACTCCTCTGAAAATCCAAGTTAAAAGATTCTATGACTGGACAAGAAGAGGGCGATCTCAACTAAACTCAAAAACCAATAGCAATTCTGCTCAAATAGAGTATATAACTCTCAAAAGTGCCATAAAAAGAATTCAAAAGAGGACAACAAGCAGCAATGCTAGCAACCAATTCTGCTAATTCTGCTCAAACAGAACTACTAACTCAAAAAACTTTTCCAGTAAGTTTAAAGAAATGGAAAGCAGAACATGAAGTGATGATAGCATAAAAGTCTGCTCAAAGAAAATGACTAGGTCCTTAAAGTTGCCCAAAAACTCTATAGTATTAAAAGAGAGAACAACAAAGCAGCAATGTTAGCACACAATTCTGCTAATTCTGCTCAAACTAAACTAATGACTCAAAAAGTTGTCCAGTAAGTTTAGAGAAATTGATAAAGGGAACAAGAAGTGATGTTAGCATAAAATTCTGCTAATTCTGCTCATAGTGAATTGAATATTTAAAGAATTTGAAGACAGAACAACAACCGGCAATGCTAGCACATAATCCTGCTAACAAAACTACCAAGTCAAAAACGTTGAGCAGTAAGTTTAAACAAATGGAAAGCAAAACATGAGATTATACTAGCATACAATTCTGCTAAATCTGCTGAAACAAAACTACTCCTCAAAGTTGCCCAAAAAATTTTAAAAAGTGTAAAAGAGAACAACAAGGGGTTCTTTTGGCCACAAAACTCAGCTAATTCTGCTCAGAGAGAATCACTAATTGCTAAAAGATGAACAAATTGTTTAAAGAAATGGAAAAGAAAACAACAAGGGGCGATGTTGCCACACAAAAGGCAAAGAAACACTCTGGGGAAGCAGACATACGGATGTTCTGAAAAAGAGTGTGTGGGTGAATTGGGGGCAGATCTCTGTGATCTTTGAGTGAACTGGGAAGTCGTTGGCCGTTTGCTAACAGGAGCTCGCTCTCATACAGGCGACGACTGCTTCCTTCCTGCACTGTCACCGACACCCTGAAGCACATGCACTAAATACACCAGAGAGAAAGAGAGAGGAAAAAAACAAGAGAAGGAGGGAAGAATAGAGAACACATGGGGTGGATTTTCAGAGATAAACAAATACAAGGCTATTGGTAATGAAAATAAACATTTTAAATAACTAATCTAATCAGCTAGCATTTGAACAAACACATTTAAGTTAATAAACCTTATGAACCAAAATGAATATGGTTAATTTACTTTCAACCCAAAATAAAAAAGTAAGACATTTTTAGCCTAATAAAAAGGAGTGTTTTTAGACTTTTTGTACATTGCAAACACAACACAATATTTGACTAAATTAAGCAGCATTCAATTTCTCATGACCATAACAAATAATTATTCTAGGTAAAGTAGACAATTTTTGTTCAAAACATTTATATAATCATTTAGTAAATTTGCTAATTTAAACTTTAATTAAGGCTTAAATAAAAATGCAAGCAAAGAAAAAAAAAGTAGAAACTAAGGTAATAAATAAAAGTTTAATACACACAAAAAAATGCAAAAATATAATGGCTGTATTAAAAACAGGTAAATATATAAATTAACTAGTTACTTAATTAAATATGGATTGCTAAAAATAATAATACAATACAAGCAAGCAAATGAATAGCATCTGATACTAACGTTTCGAACTTGTCGAAACAGAATTTTAAATTACAATGTTTATTTTTGTTCTTGGTGCGGTTCGATATCTATTGAATCAATCAAACTATACAAAAATGTTTTTATCATAAGATTAAAAAAATGAAAGAGTTATCAGATTGCAATTTCAAGCAATTTCAGCCAAACGGATAAACAGCATTCTGTAATATTTTAGCATGCATTCACTTTGTTTGCCCATTTGTTGGTAGGAATGCTATAAACGGCCTACTTTATAATTCTCTTTTCATATAGCCGTATATATATATGGCTACATAACCATAACACACAGTGATATAGCCTGGTTCATTAGTTCGTTTGATGGTTTTGCTTTATTTACTACAATCAATCCGAGAACACCTCATTCAGGCGATCTTAGACTGATTGATTTGGCGCAGATCCGAGCGCTACTGCTGGATTTACATATGGCAAACAAACCGAGCTAACTGGGCAAATGAGACAGGTTTCAAAACAAAAATCTAGGTGTGAAAGCATCCTTGGAGAAAGAAAGAAAAAAAGAAAGAAAGAAAGAAAGAAAGAAAGAAAGAAAGAAAGAAAGAAAATGATAATACACATGTAAAAATAACAATGCAAAAACTTATAATTTAAACATAAAGCAAGTTAATGAATAAACAGAGATCAATTCAACAAATAAATGCAAAAAAAAAAATTTCATAAATATATCCAAAATATTTCTTATTTTTGGCAACATTTTAATAATGAACTCTGCATTTTCCCAGGGCTGGAAAAGATGAGTTTGAGTGAAGCTCGGGTTCATGCTGTCAAGATGAGCTGTACTTAAGCACTTGAGCGGAGCCGCAGGGAGTCTAAATACTATGTGAGCAGTCTGTATATGTGTATCTAAACTCAGCTTACCCTGTCCTTACCCCTTGTTACATAATGACCTTCCATTTGGCTTCCCTGTTGTGCTTTTGTTAATTGGGTGCATGCAAGATACACCATTTCCTCCCCCACTTTAGGGGCCTGTTTCTGTCTCTCATGTCTCATTCTCCCTACATTAACCCAGAATACTGACTGGCACAATGTCTGTGCACACAACGGCCCCGATAATGTCCAAACACTCCTTTCCATATTACACGCATTTTTCAAAAGTCATGTCAAATAAATGCTAAAAGACTTTAGATGCATGTATAAGTCTTACTCTAAAATGCTTAATGCTTACTCTAAATTACTCTTATTTACCATTTATTTATGCTTTTTAATTGCACCTTGATCTTTCTTCCACCAAATTTTAACCTTCGAAAGTTGAAAAAGTGACTTTTATTAACATTTTTAACAGTTTAATGCAACATATTGATGTTGTACAGTACAAAAACCTTGTAATAAACTTCCAGTACATTTTCTTTTATTTTACAGACGAATTTCTCTATATATTATCTCTTAAAAAATAATAATAAGTCTCTACTAAAATATACATCTACTATAATGTCAATTAAAGTCACTTTGTTAAACTGTAGAGTGAAATTAATAAAAATTTCAAATCAAAAGTTAACAGAGCAGAGATCAAGGTCTTATAAAGCAGTTTGCAGCCGTAAATAAATGGAAAACTTTTAATTGACATATTTTTTACAGTGTGACCATGACTTTTTTCCTGTCAGACAAACACAGAAGGAGTAGATTAAACTTTCTATCCTGGTTCTTCCATTGCTGTATAATGGGGTGGCTTCTATTTTGAAGCTTTCAAAAGAGCATAAATCTGTCGCCAAACTAACCCAAACACCACCAACATGACTGAGAGATGTCTTATGAAGCAGACCGATGTGTTTGTGTAACAGAAATATTTCTCCAATCATTGACTTCCGGCGAATGTAAGACATATGAAGCATGACCAGGTCTCACAAAATCCAGTGATCTATTTTTCCTCCTGGCCCGCTGGGCAGGTGGAGATGGAGTTTAGTAGCCCAACTAAAAAAATCAGTAGCCCTGGGACATTGGGCTGCCAAAATCTATTTCCACCTGCCCAGCGGGCCAGTGGAAGGAAAAATATATTTAAATGCTTTTACATTCACTCACAAAGTTGATAATTGTATTTGCTGTGCTGCTGAAACTGCAGAAATAAATTCACTTGTTGATAATAAAGGAGAAAAGCCACAACATTATCAACTACCTCCCAAATAACATAACGCAATGTTTCTGTCAGTTTAATCGCTTGTTCTGTACTTAATGCGCGGCACTGAAGCACACAAACATTCGTCACTCACTCAGAGATCGTACTGACATAGAAGTCAGACACAGCAAATGCCAGAGCTAAGTTTTAAATGTAATATCCATATGTTTCATATTTAAATCACGGTATTGTCTCTATAGCAACAGCATAAACAGGACATCCTGATTCATCCCGTTCCCTTACATGCCAGCACCAAATAATGACTTCAACAACGTCTACAACATTAAATTTATTCAGGGACAATTAAAATTAATAAACATAAAAATAAAACAAATGATTTATAACACATTATTTTCTTACCTCAGAATTGTACAGAACTGTAAAACTTAATAGGACATCTTTCTTTGGGCTCGTAAACAAGCCGTTTCACATGATGAGGTCTGTGTAAGCTATGCGAAATAAAAAATATAAAATTTTATGTAATTATTAAGATCAAGATATGTTAGTCATTTAGACCGTCACGAAAAACCTTTCATTTTTAAACTATGCGAGTGCGCACGTCACCGTGAAAAGTGCATACTGGAGAGCGTGCAGAACAAACACACATGCTCAAGAAAGATAGAATACACATGATAAGTTACTGTAATTAAGGCTAAGTTGATGTCCTCTGCCTACTTTTCACGGTTATTCAACAGGATCGGTAAACAATTGGCAGTCAGCTTGTGGAAGGAAGTTTATTGGGTGTTTTAGTTTATGTCTGATTATTTATTTTTTTTACTCAACTAAAAGGGATTCTTAAAAGTTCATTCTGTTCATTCATTCATTCCTTTCTTCATTCATTTTCTTTTCGGATTAGTCCCTTTATTAATCTGGGGTCACCACAGCGGAATGAACCGTCAACTTATCCAGCACATTTTTTATGCAGCGGATGTCCTTCCGGCCACAACCCATCACTGGGAAACATCCATACTCACTCATTCACACACATACACTACGGACAGTTTAGCCTACCCAATTCACCTGTACCACATGTCTTTAGACTTGTGGGGGATACAGGAGGACCTAGAGGAAATCCATGCAAATGTGAGTAGAACATGCAAACTCCACACAGACATGCCAACTGACCCAGCCGAGGCTCAAACCAGCGACCTTCTTGCTGTGAGGCGGCAGCACTACCTACAGCGCCCTTGCTTCACACAGTCTTTCTGTTAAACACAGATAAAGATATTTTAAAGAAGACATTTTATGTTTAAAAGAGAAAGAAACACAAACAGCTGAAGAGTGAGAAAATAATGACACTTTCCAGTGTGGGTGAATTGTGTCTTGTACCTAATTTGTGTCATCTCTACCTCAGAGCTCAAATCATTCAGATTTTACAGGCACCAGTAAGTTAGTTATATAAAAAATAATCCAAAATGACCACAAAAGAAGACTCTATTGTATAAACAAAATTATTAAATAAAAACTTTAAAAAGACAACAATTTTGGCTATTTAAAAATGAATATATAGTCTATAAAATGGCATTATGTATTTTTTATTTACTAAATGTATGTTTTTGTTTTTATTTAATAAATAATTTATTTTCTCTTTGGGCTAATTAATTTTATATTCGGGCTACCAAAAACAGAAGAGTGCCTGCCCGAGGGCAACCAGTATTTTAGAATTTTGTAAGAACTGATGGCTAAGACATTCATGGTGAAAGCTCCAGCAATAGGCGAGTCTCACAGAAACCCCTTACCATACAGTTTATTTAACACAAAAGATGACAACACACAAAAAAACTAGTTGACTTGGTGTTACCGTATTTGGCTAAAAGTAAATCAAGTTTGTAATTGTGTAATTCTTTTGTCGAACATTTTAATAAATTATTATTACATGTTTTATCCCTTTGTCATATATAACTTTACTGTTCTTGTAAATGTGATGCGTTTTTTGATTTTAGATTGCCTTTTAAAATCTGGCAGGGGGAAACAGATAAACATTAGCCCTTGTGGCTAAGGCCGTACTCACACTAGGTACAGTTGCCTCGAACCGGGCCAAAGCACGCTTGTCGCCCCTCCCGTCTCCCCAGACGGCCCTTTCAGTCGCTTAAAGTTTCGGGCTTTGGCACGTTTTGCACTCACACTACAAACGTACCGTGCCAAAGCCCAAGTGAACCGGGCTCAGGTGAAGTGAACTGTACTTGAGCCCGATTAAGCACACTCACACTTCTCAAACGATCTGGGAAACAGGCCTGGGCACTGTACGGATGGCATAGTGTGAGTAGGCCCCAACTCTGGCTTATTTACAGTTTTATTGTTTATTAATGAGCAATTTTCCTGTTAGATAAAAATACATTTAATTTCTACCGTATAACGTTTTACAGTATATTACTTAGCAACTTGTGCCAACTATCGCATATTTCAATTGCGCATAACATGTAATTTGGCAGGAATCAGTGATTGGAGTTCAGCATTTAAAAAGTTGAAATATTCCTGTTACAAAAACACACTAATCCATTTTAAAAAACAACATTTAAACTCCTTTACAATAAGAAAATCTTTAAAAACAATAATGGTTTTTATGTAAAGAGAAAGACTTGTTAAAGTTTTGCCTTCACTTGGTTTAAAGATTTAAAAGAGTTTCACTGTGTGTGTGCAAGACATTTGACTAAATGAAGTTGAAATAACAAATATCAACTGTGTGGTAATGAGTGTCATAATTATATTAAGTTTATACATTTGTTTACTTTAGTAAAAGGTTGTTTATTTATTTCCTGTGCTCACTAAAAAAGCTTGAGACCAGAGCAAATGGCTCTTTAAACAAATTGTCCTCGACCTTCTGTTATCTTCACCGCCACCAAGTCTTTTATTTGACACTTAATTTTATGCAGTCTTTGACCAGCTGATCCAGGGGCAGCAACGACACACCATTAACCCAGTGTCCTTGCAAACCTTCTGTTCTCTGTTCCCAATAACAGATGAATCGGGTCAGGCGTTGAAATGCGCCTCTGATCTCCTGTTCTGCTATCCAGAATGCTCATTATATCCATTAGCTACCAAGGTCAGACCTTACACGGTTCACTCCTGAACATATTCTTTTGTTACACCTTTTCTCTCCATTCATGAATTTCTTGCCTTTGTAAATTATTTAAAAAAAAAAATTAAAAAACAATTCTTAGGTGTCCTCTTTGAAGTTTCAGCTTAAAATATCTTGTCCGTATGTCTTTTTTTTCAATGCAAATGAGCTGCTGGTCTCTGCCCTTTTGAAGAAGAGGGCAGTGCCTATACAGATATACAGTGCTTCAGTTACTCCAGCAATAACAAACAAGACATTTAAAAGAGATTTAAAGTGTTGCACTAAGTTTTCTTTTGGTTCAACTGTGGTTCAACTTTTGGTTCAACAAAACACACAAGGCTTTATATAATGTTTATGCAACTTTTAATGTAACAGTTGGGGAAATATCATGTGTATTAGTATATCTAAGTTTGTTAAAACAGACACAAACAACTACTAACGCGACTCAATACAAAGTACTGATTGTGATTATTGTAAAAATGGTCCGAAAAAAAAGTCATACACATTAAATAAATAAATAAATACCTATAATAAAATGTTAAAAATGGCATATGCCTTTATTTACTGGAAAAGACGTTTATAGTTAATGTTAACACTGATTTCAAATACAGTGAGTAAAACCAAGTGAAATAATCAACTCACAGTTACTTGACTTCTAACATTAAAAATATGAAATGCATTTTTTCTCAAGTAGATGGTAATAAATGACATAAATAAAATATTTTTAATTATCCATTAATTAAGACATTGTTCATGAATGCTGATTCATACAGAAATGAAACAAGAAGCTTGAGTCATTATTTCACACTGCTTTTTTATTATTAATTTTAATAGGCTGTAGCCTAAATTACGTATTATGTTGTTTATTCAGAATTGTGGGAGAATTATAATCTCTATTTACAAAATAAATAAACAATTAAACTACAATTTGCAATTTAGGCAGAATCCTATACAGCTATAACAAAAATAAATAAATACAATGTGTTTATTGTCCTAAGGCAACTGAAAGCATTGCAGGACCTTGGTAAGTAAAGGCTTGTGAGCATAAAAAGATAACCTTAACATTAAAATAAGTGATAAAACAAAATAAACATTTATTGTTTTATGACTTCTAAAGCAGTAAAAGACATTAATATTTTTATTGTGATTTGCAATTTGAGCTTTTTGTTTCTGAGAGGTTCAAAAACCTGCAAACAAAAAATACTTTAACATGATAAACTGTGACATTGCTGTAGTTATTAGATAAACTTTGTAAGATTTTTGTAAAGGGATGCACACTGTAAATAAATATTCCTGCTTACATCTTTAGTTGAATCAAGTGACCTTTTCTAGTCGTTTCAACTTAAATCTGTCAAACTGACTAAAACATTTTGTTAAACTTTATACAGCTACAAAAATTGAGATAAAGCCTGATTAACTTAAGGTAAAGCAACATAAAAAAAAACATCTGTTGTACTGACTTTTTTCATTTAATTCTTTACAGTGTAATTATTAGCAGGGTTTATACAAGTTTCAGAATCAGATTTAAAACTTTAAGAACTTTTTAGGACCATTATGAATAAAATTTCAGACTTATACAGAGTTAAACATTAAGCATTTTTTGCTTAGTGTTCAGTAGATACTATTTTTAATGGTCCCTTGCAAAAAAAATCTAAATTTGTTATTTCTTTGCCACATATTTTAAATTATGTGTCAAAACAAGCAAACTCTGGTTGTTTACATAGACTTTTAAAAAACTGAGTTAATAAATTTGACTATTGTTCAAGGTTTTATTGAGATGCATTGTAGCTGATTGGACGAGTGTTGGCCTGATTGGAAAATTAAGACCTGATTAAAATGATTTAAAGAACTACAAGACAATATTTCAGTGAAATCAAGACTTTTCAAGGCCTAAAATTGTATTTTTGAAATTTAAGACATTAAGAATTTAAGACCTTGCAGACACCCTGATTAAAATGGCCATTAACAAATAAATAAAAATTAAAGTGACCCGTCAATAATTTTTAGGAAAAAAAAGTAGTTAAAGTATTTAGAAATATGATCCATAAACAACAACAAAAATATATATTTTTTTATTTATAGATGATTAAATTAAAAAACACCCTTAGCAAAATGTATCATCTCTCTTTAACAATCATCAATGTGCCAAAAATCACACATGGGATAAAACTAGATAGCAATTTTTCACTTTTTCCTGCAGGTCACATGCCTAATGATGAACTTCTCTAAATCCAAGCAAACGCTGTATTGGCCCGGACAGATATCGGTCTCCTTGGGGCGGCTGTGGGTGGCAACAGCCTCACACAAGTGCAAATTACAGTGAATAATCACTCCTCCTCATCCATTCAATCAAAGAGTCTAAAACAGCATCTGAATGTGAAAAGACAGCATTTACATACACACTCAAACCAATATGGCCCCATGCTGAGCCCTCTGCTTTCCACACAGACATCTGGAACAAAAAGTGCTGATTTACCAATACATTTGGTAGAGTTGGTATTCTCTCCAAAATTATTTCTCTTCCATGCATAAAACTGACACACGCAGGCCTGGCCTTAGAGGATTAGTTCAACAAACAAAATAGAATCATTCCATCATTTATAAACCCACAAGCCAAATACTGCTTATCTCTCTCAGATGAACACAATCAGATATGTATTCAAATTATCCTGCTTTTTCCAAAGCTTTGTAATGGCAGTAAACACTGATATTTTTTAATGTGCATCTGTTAACAATTTTCAGTAGAATCTACAGTAACTTACAGGCAGCAGTTCAGTATTAATCTACTGTAAATCAACTACAGCAAAAACACTATATTTACATGTACAGCACCATATATCTGGCTGTAAATGTATTTACAGAAGTGCATGTATATCTTTAGTGTGAAATAGGGCTGACCGATAAATCGAAAAGTAATCGAAACCGACATTCAGAACATATGATCGATCAAATTTTTCCAGGTCAACTTTCTCAATTACTTTCCCGACTTCCCTTGTGGAGTCACGTGACCCAGCTCTGTTAAGGCTGATTTATACTTCTGCCTCAAACACATGGGTATTGTCCGATGCAGTTTTTGTTAAAATGTAACTGCATGTAGCATGATTGCACTACACTGACTATGATTGGAAACTGCGCCAGAGATGCCTTGGGACGGCATATTTTCCACTACAAGAAAATTATTAAAATTTAAATATTTGTTTACAGAAGATGCAAGGAACGCACTGTTTAAAATATTAGTTACAGGATATACAAGATTTTATTTTTTAATTTAGAAAATATACTGCTTATTTTTTACTTTTAATCTGAAAAACATGAAAAATAATTTATTTTGTTTCTAAAAGTGCAAGCTATTTATTTTCACTTTTTTATAAGAACAAAATGCTTAAATTTCAGGTATCCACTGTTGATGTTTAATAAATAATTATAGAAAGTAAATAGTGTGTGTTTCTTATTTTAAAATCAATAACGCACCCTTCATTTAAAAATCTCTCACTTGTAATATGTGAGCATATTTACTGTCCAAAAGCTGTGAACGATGAGGCCAAAAAAATACAAATTTCGTTCATTAATAGTAATAGAGTTAAAATGTTCAATTAATCGAAATTTTGATTTTAGGCCAGATCACCCAGCCCTACTACAAAATATACAGTAATTTTCACAAGGCAAATTTAGAATACAGCAACATACTGCATAACTGCCCGACAGTAAAGCACATTTCATATTATATTTAAATCACTACGTAATTTATAAAAATCGTTAGAAGTGTATCAAGTAACCAAATGACTTGAGTGGGTTAATGAGTACCTTCTGAAGTAAAAAATTTTGAAAAATATTACTGGCTTCTGTCAAATAAGAATGCGCTGCCACCCAAAAGGATCAGCTAAAAATGTTCGTTTTTGTCTTAAAGAAAAAAAAGGCTGAAATAATGAGCACCATTTCACTTTCAAACCAACTGTGGACACTGCAAAACAGATGTAGAAAGCACTGCATTCTCTTTCCTTAAGTAATACAAAACATTTGTTGGTTATATAATTTTTTTTTTAATCACTCTTGGAATATCACACTATAGCATGCTTTTACACACTGCATTTTTTCTTCAATATCACAGAGCCCTAATGCACAACCATGCCACCTAGCTAGGTGTTTAAAGTCTAAATGTTTGCACCATGACATTTTTTTTTGTATTTAATTAGTTTAAAAATATCTAAAAAAATAAAATAAAATGTATTTAAAAATATCTATTACCTGCTTTATTTAGTTTGACCATAACATAAATAAATTATTATTATTATTGCAAGCTATATTGTCAGAAATACTGTTACATCAACATTATTGCATTTCCATATAGTGTGCAGCCCTATTACCATTCACCACTTTAGACCAGCCACAATGCCCAGTGGAATTAAAGGGTTCGGAACACAAACACATTAACAAATGGAAAAAAGCCACAAATTAAAGAGGTAAAAAGACAAAAACTGGAGAAGAATATATTTCAAACAGAATGTAAAATCTCATTTAGTTTCTTTGAGTCAGTCTCGGAAGGATGAGTCAGATAAGCTGGACGGGTGGGCAGCAAGATGCCCTGACAAAGACTGTCCAGACTGAAAGAGCCTGCCTTTACCTCTGGAGGGTAATTGCAACTTAGGTAAGACACCTGGGAACAGTCATGCAATTAAGACAAGACTAAATGAAAAAGCAGAATGACTCACTATGAAATGCCTCTAAGGCTGTCTCTGTGAAATTTGCTTACATACTAAGGACTGGCACGAGTACCAACATTTAGAATAGTACCTTTCGCATAATAATGTATTGACCTTACTCTTCATGTTGCAAACTGATATTTTCTCATTATATTATTCTGCTTGGTCTGTATAGCCATGCAAACACTTGTTTGTCTTGTTTGTAGCTTGACGGTTTTCAGCCGTTTATTATTCCAAGTCATTTCTCCCATATGCAACTTAATCTAAAGTTCTGAAACAATCCGAAAAACAAGCGCACTTCTGCATTTTAGAATAAGGTAATAGCTAATGTTGGAAATCTGTGATATAAGGCAATATTGTCCTGACACATTTTAAATCAGTAATTTATAAACAAGATCGTAGTTTGCAATTATGAACAATATTTAATGAATTGTATTGTGTACTTGATCATGTTAAACTATCTTGTGATGGCGCAGGATATGCAATAAGTTAGGAGCGATGTCGTTTGGGGACAAAAACTGGAAAAACTGTCTGAATTCTACAAAAAAAAAAAAAAAACTGCTGAAATTTGAAGCTGGTTTGTATCATACCAGGAAAATGGACTACTTTGCAGACACTGAAAATCATGCAAGATGTTTACCATAACAATGATGGTTTGGTGGTTAGGTTGCTTAAGGTTACATGGTGAAAATATGTAAATTTGTTTTGTAGTTATATATAGTTTTGTATTTGCATATACTTTTAAACTTCACCAAATTATTACATTAAATAATATGATGTTATCTTAGATGTATGCTTTTTTTATTGATGTGGGTAAACCATCCCATTACCATGCTTTGAAATGTGTGTTCCAGAACTACAAAACCAGTCATAAGAGTCCCTTTTTAGGGAAATGAAACATTGTATACACATTATCAGTTGTATAAATAAGCTTTCCATTGATGTACACTTTTTATGATAGGACAATATATGGCTAAGAGATAACTATTTAAAAATCATAGTGCAAAAAAGGACTGAGAAAATCACCTTTAAATGTGTCCAAATTAAGCTCTTAGTATGCATTACTAACGTACTATTTAACTTACTACTTCAAATGACCAAAAATACAGTTTTGATATATTTACAGCAGGATTTTTGCTAAATTTCTTCATGAACCATAAACTTTACTTAACATTCTAATGATTTTGGGCATAAAAGAACAGTTGATTTTTACTCATGTAATGTATTTTGTCTATTCCTTCAGGATTGGGAAGGGACTTTTTAATATATTTGTGGCCTAAAACGTATGGCCCTATTTGCTCCAATTCATGTGTTTTTCTGTGAAAATACACAAACATTGTGTAAATACTTTCTTTGGACTGGTTTTGTGGTCCATGCATGGTCACATTTAACTATTATTGTATGTATTCATGTAATATTATTTAAAAGTACAAAATGTAATTTGTTTTATCTTAAGTAATTAGGCAGAAATAATAAACAATCATGCTTAACACACCTCTGAAACACTAATTCCACATACAGCCCTATCTTTGAATTTAGAAATGACACAATAGTTCAATAGGTGCATTAGGATTTGTGTTAGATAACATTGCCGAACCCTTCTCAATCATCTTTTTATTGAGAACAGGAGTTCCTTAGTGCTCTCGTCTCTTATCTCTGTGCTTTTAATGATATACTGACCTACTTAAGGGTATAAACAGGCTGTATATTGGGCGCCAGGCTTGCTGAAATCTCTGATTTACACCCAGCGAGAAAGTGAGAGGGAAACAAAAGGAAAAGAGGGAGTGATTTATGTGAATTGACAGCCTGGCACTGGTGGGAACTGTCTGTTAGTTAGAAATTAACCTGAACCAGAGAGACTAAGTAGGACAACCTTCAAACACACAGCAGCACACCTTTAACTGCAAAACCAGGCAAGTCTCGACTGAACCCTAAGCAACATGAGTGTGTAAACAAGTTTCTGCAAACTGTCTGTTGTCATCTTGTCAATCCTCTCCAATCAAATGCATCCGGCAGACACCACCTAGTGACTTCACAAAGGCTCTAATAACAAAATGACTGTTAAGACCGGGATTAAACTTCACACTAACTCTAAACTGTACTCTCATTTCAGGCATCTACAGCCGGTACAAGTCTTTCTCTTGAATCTAAAGTGTTGGAAATAGCTTTAACAAAGAGGATTAAGTGTCTAATGTGTGTAATTGGCAGAAACAGATCACGATAAATCAGAAGGTCAGAGCTTGCATCTAATGAAAAGCCCCCTTTGTGTGTTGAGCCAAGCTGCATTAGTGCCACTGAAATTATATTAGTGGCACTTTTTGAGTGGCAGATGGTGGGATTGCAGTAGAATGTTTATTTGTAGGTGGAAAATTCTGTGATGTTTACGTGTTTTGAGTACTTTGTTTGAAAACGTCAAGGGATTAGACTGTGCAAAGCATCTAATTGATGGGTTGTTCATTTGGAGAATGTATCATTATACAATGTACTTTGTGTACATACATGTGTTTGTTTTGTACTTTAAGGCTTTTGCAGTACTATTAAAAGATAATTGCTAATATTTGGAAGTCGATAAAATGATATGTAGAAAGATAAACACATGTTGATATGCGTTTTTCTGACAGATAACAAAAACAAAATGCTAGTTGCATCTAACTTCTCAACATAAACAGTTAGCAGTCGGATGTATCGGCCACAATGTCAAGAAAAAAAACAACTATTTAAAATGATTGATTTCATTTGCCTAAATAAAACAACTGGAACTGGAATCACTTCTCAGCTAAATCAAAGAACCATGACTAGTATTACAATAAGATCTCATATTGCTGTTACAGCACGTCACAAGTGACACTGAATGAAATTTTTACTTTTGTTTCGTTCAAAACTTTTAGTTTTGTTTTACTTTAGATTTTTTGTGAAGTTTTACAAACTAATTTCGAGAGGAGCACGTGATATGATTGACTGCAGCTGGTCACCAATCTACAATCATTAGTTAGCCAATCAGATTAATCCAAACTCACTATAAGCAGCCTAGCTAGAACAACTTCCTTACCTTTTCCGAAGAAAACCCCCCATCCACCCCTTCTCCTCCTTTCCTCCTTTACTACGGGGAGCTCTCGAGAACCACTTGATCTCGTACTTCCCTTAAATGCTCTATTGACCAGGCGGGAGCCCTAGGCTCAACTATCTCCGAGCTCAGGGTTCTCTCCCGGGACAGAATGCCAAACCTGCTAACATTTGTCAAACAACATCTAAGTGTGAACTCTTGAGGTTTAGTTTCTGCTGTGTCTGCCAGCCTAAATAAGTTAAAGAAACCATGTAACTTCGGAGTCTACTTTTGGTCTGTTTGAATTGCGTGCCAGTTGAAACGTAACCATTTACTTCTTTATATGTGCCCACCTCTTAATATATAAACTCAGCGTACCTTTTTTTATAAACAGATAGCAAAGTGGTTAATGGCGCCATAAATTTTTCTGCTTTTGAATAATAAAGTGATAAATGCGTCTGTTCAGATGTAACATTTTACAGGTACCTTTACACAGCCTAAAGAAAAAAGTGAAATGGATTAGTTTTATACATGAAGGGAATCTCCCATGATGAACTTAGCTTGTGTGTTTAAAAGATTATTGCCCAGATCTCGGTAATAGGAAACACATAACGCATTATGCATCATAATCACATTTAACTACAAATTTTCTTTGGTTATCAAACACCAGCTTTAGTTCACTAGTGTTTAGAAACAAATCATCATACTTGATGTTCAGAGCTGTGTTTGTCAGAGTGGTGTTGTGGTGTCGCCAATCCAAGTTTTAGGAACAGCAAATAAAAACTTCTAGTTGATCATTTGGTATCAGAAGTGGCTTATATGAAGGCAAAGGCCTCTAGATAACACTTACTTTACCAAAATAAAATATGATCATGTCTTGATTTTTAATTATTTAATTAGGACAGTAAGGTCTGACTTGTCTTGTCAACAGAAATAATGTACAGTATAGATTATAAAGTCATGGTGCAGTGGAAAAAGAATTAATATCGTTTATGACTCCTATAAGCTTGGACTGCATCCATACATCTCTGCAATGACTTAACTTATTAATAAAGTCATCTGGAATGGCAAAGAAAGCATTCTTGCAGGACTTCCAGAGTTCAGCAAGATTCTTTGGACTCATCTTTTATGCAGTCTCCTTCATCTTGCCCCAGACATGCGCAATAATGTTCATGTCTGGTAACTGGGCTGGCCAATCCTTGATCACTTTGACCTTCTTTGCTTTTAGAGTCTTTGATGTGAAGGCTGAAGTATGAGAAGGAGCGGTCTCCTGCTAAAGACTTTGCCTAATCCTGTGGTTTGTAATGAAACGGGCAGCATTAAATGTCTTAATACCTCAGACTGCTGACGCTGCCATTTACTCTGCAGATCTCTTGCATGCCAAATACAGAATGTAACCCCAAACCATGACATTTCCTTCACCAAACTTGACTGATTTGGCGGTCGATATGGGTTCCGATAGCTCTTTTGCAGTACTTGTAATGATTGGGATGCAGTTCAACAGATGCTTCATCAGAAAAAATCCACCTTCTGACACTTTTCCAAATGCTCAACTAGAAGTCAAGTTATTATTTGCTGCTATTACAACTAGGATACACAACAATACTTTTTGTCGGGTAGTGTATACAGCTTAGAAACTGTGCAGCTGAACATTTGATTAATCCAACAGTGTAACTCTTCATAAGTATACATGTTTGTTTGAATACATTTTACATAGATAATGGCAGGCTGTAGTGTCAAGAAATGAGAAATTATTCTTGCCAATTACGCGCATGAGAAAAAAACTGGCGCAAACTAGCATTTGGTTATTATAATGTGGAAACAACATCAAATACTCCAAGTCAGTCATACAGACAAAAGTCAGCAGAAGCTCAAGGCTTGGTTGACTGCTGTGTGTGTACTGTGAAGGTTTAGCTGCTCCTCAAGAATGGATCAATACTGTAACCATTTGTGATCCAGCCTCAGGCCCCGTTTACACTAGTGCGTTTTAGTTTTAAAACGGTGTTGTAGAATGAAAACGATCCGCGTCCACACTCGCGTTTTACCCAGCGTTTCTGAACAGCTCTCCGTCCACACCAAAACGCTGAAAACGCACATCACGTGACCACACACACACTCTCGGGCAAGCGCTCCAGCATTTCTACCCAGATGAGAGCTCTGCTTGTCGGACTGCTCATCAAGCATCTCCCGCTGGATCTAATCTCACTATATTTGCTAAACGTGATATTTCATTCATGTTGTTGTCTTTATCTAACGACATAGGCCAATTCCCTGACTTTGGTCATTGGAATCTATTAAGTTACTTGTTCACGGGTAACATTTTTTGGTTAAGCGCAAAGTTAATGATTAATCCAGGTACATTGACTGATCGCTTGCCTTTATTTCCTACAATGTATAAACTTATTGTATGTTATACTTTTATAATGATCGATTATTAAAACTGATATTCAGCAAAAGAGAGGGTGCGTTTCATATTTTCACTGAAATTGAAAGGAGGCAGTTGTTATAGGCTCCGTTTTGTTATAAATATCCACACAGTGAAGATGACGCTCATATATGCGGCACGGCGCCTCAACATTTCTGCTGTCTGTTAAGTTGCTAATATTAAAATGAAAATAGGCAGTTCCTTAAATCATGTTTACATTTTATTGTTGAGAAAGTGAAACAACGTAGCCAAGGTGATGTGAATGAAGTTATAAAGTACACTGTTCCCTTTGAAGATTTACCAGTGTCCTCGGTATGTTTTCCATATCAAACTGAGAAGGGGGAGACTGCAGCCTTGATCAAACTTGCGAAGTCTTAACTTACAAGAAGAGGATGCGAGACTGAACTGTGTGTGGGCTACTTAATATTGAGGAAAAGCCCCAATCAGATAGGCGAACGTTTGCAGCCCCACCTCCGTTTTCAGATGTCTCCGTCTTTCCCCATCCACACTGAGACGGAGCAGCAGCGTTTTAGAATGAAAACGGCCTTTCCAGCGTTTTCAAAACGCTCCCTTTTCGGCGCTCAAGAACTCCGGCGTAGTGTGGACGGATGGCGTAACCGTAGCAAAACTTATGCGTTTTCAAACTAAAATGCACTAGTGTAAACGGGGCCTCAGACAGGACAGGGTGAGCAGTAGCTCATTAGCATTTAAAGAGATATGAATCGAAACAGCTTGCTGTGGACTGGGGTGATTTTGACTGGGTAAAAGATGTTAATTTATAGTACCATTGAAAAATGTAACCAAAGTAAGTCACAGACTTTGCATTAAGACCCCAAAATAAATTATATTAACTTGCGTAAAATGGCCATCCGATGTCACCTTTACAAAAATTACAGTAAGACAAACTTGAAAGCTAAAAAAAAAAAAAAAAAAAAAAGAAAAGAGCAGACCACGACTTTCCCCATTAAATTCTCATAGAAAGAGGCGAAATTAAGAAAAACATTAGCTGGAAACACAGAAGAGTGTACATAGCAAAGAGAGCATGTTTGTGGTTTGTTTATCAGCCTGTGAGGATGAAAAGCCGGCAGCAATTACAGCACAGACGGCCATATGTAAACACTTAACTTGCTATGTCTGTTCTCCTGCTGGACAGTAAAGCACTACCCAAATGCTGATGGAGGAACCATCATGGCCGCCTGCTGGGAGTCTGTCTGGCTTGTGTGACAGATGTGAAGAGAGGTGCAGAGCAACCGGCTTCATTAGGTCTGTGTGTGTGTGCGTAAACATTTAGGAGCAGGTCAGCATTCAACAAAAAGAGCCAGGCTCCTGTTTTTGTGTTTGGGATGAGCTCACACACACAGATCACTCGACCGGACGGGACTGTGTGCACTCAGCCAGACTAAACAGAGCAGTTTAATTAGTGCCATCGCTCAGAAGAGGCACACAGAGCATCCTTCAAACACACACTTTGTTCTGCTGTTCTCTTTCACCGCCATGAGCTACATAACGCCATGCAAACTTTTAGGTGAAGTTACAGTACAATAAACAGATTCATTGGATACAGATATTGAATGAGGAAGGCAAGTATTAGGGATGCACCAATATTTTTATTTGCTTGGCTGGCTGACACAGATTTAAACTTAATAAACAATGAATGGCTGATTATAAAATTATAAAATTATATAATTATAAAATTTTCTATATAAAAAAATAGCTGATTCCAGGGCAGATTTGAGTAAACAACTCTTAAATATTATTAGTAAATTACTTTTGAGTCAAGCTGGTTTCAATGAACAACTATTGGACAATACTGATATTATTTTAAAAAATCTACTGACTGACTTTAATAAACAAATACTTGCTTATTTAAATAAATTGAATTTGTATAAAAATATTGGGCAATTTTAATACGCAACTGCTGGCTGCTTATCAATTTTAATAAACAACAACTGAATTTTCTTAATATATAACTAATCTGATACAGATTTTAATTAACATCTATTGGCCTATTTTACCATACAGTTTTCTCCTGATTTTAATAAATACAATTTTGATAAACAACTATTGGCTGATTCATGAAGCAATTTTAATAAAGAACTAATACCAATATTTGCTGCTACTCTAAATTCAGCTGAACTAGGCCAACAGAGTATTTAATCATCACAGAAAAACAAAGGAATATGCAACAGACACTACAATAAATAATTACATAACTAGTTAGTAGGACGAGACAGAATCTGTAGACATTTTTTGCAATTTCTCCTGAGAATTTAGTAAAAAAAAAAATAATAATAAATCTACGAATTTATGCGGATTGATTTTGGGAGTATCGGAACAAAAAACATAATCTATGAAATAAAAAACATTTATGGTTTTTACTTTTATTTATTGTTTACAATGCAAATCTAAATAGATACACTTATTTGGTAAACAAAGCAAGTCTTTTATAATATATTTACTAAATACAGAAAATATTACTTTACAAACTGTATTGTACATAAATCATATGCACATTTTAATCTTAGTCAATAATATTAATGAAGTTATTTTAAAAACTGAGTAAATATAAATGTACACACATTTACACAAGTAAATAAATAGACTCGATGATGGGCTAAAAATCTGCAGATTTCTGCATGTTTAGATTCTGTGTGGGCCTACTTATTAGTTATTAATAAACTATCGGTTTGTTTTAGCCCCCATTATCAGCTGTAAATGAGTTGTTTCAAGAGTGTAGAATTGGCATGGGCGAATAGGATGTGTCTTCACCAATATCCACCAATTACTGAAATGTCCCTACCAATAATTTAATCACCTTTAAATAAAATAATGCTCCATCAACCCTTAGTAGCCTAGATGTGCTTAGGGTTAAATCACATTATCTTCTCCGGTACTCCCTCCCTAAACACACCAGGACAGTGTGATTGGATGGCAGTTTTTGGGCCGTCAAGTGACTGACAACTGTAGTTTCGTTAGGATTGAAATTTAGTTTCCATTTTGGTCTCCATGATTATAAAAAAACAAAAGTCTGAATAAAACGGTTAAATTGTGTCACATGCCTTTCTAAAGCTGTATTTACACAGCATAGTTCAAGTGACTCAATTCCTACTGGTATCAAAAGAACTGGCTTAAAAGAAGATGGCCAAATGAGAACTTTTCTGTCATATACTAAAGTAAAAGAACTGGTCAAAAAGAAATGAAAAAATTCAACCCTGTGAACAGATTAAATACAGGAATGAAGAAAAGAGTACTCTTATTATCAGCTTTCAGTCAGCTCCCGCTCTTTTTATTTCCTGGTCACTGCGCCTTTGCTATGTGCTGTGTAAATGGAGACAATAAGATATGAGTCACTTTTAAAAGATGATGTAAGCCGGTCATCAAAACAAAAACGGATACAGTCACAAAATCGAATTTGACCATCAAGATCTGCAGTGTAATCTCTTAAAGCCTGATTGCAGTGAAATCATGTAAATTGACTTTCACAGCATGAGACACGCTTCATTAAATGTTATTATTATTATTAAGTGTTTAAAACCTTTATTGAATTTTTATAAAGCGCGGAATAGAATTTGTGTTGTTCTATATGCGCTCTAGGGATGTATACCCCCACAAATATCAAGAGCAAAACTCTGCCCTTGATATGATTCTGGATTTAACTTCATCAATAATCTCTTCTTTATCAATAGTGACAGCTGCTATATCAGTACATTTCTAGTTCCTATTGTTTTAGTAACATTATTTAAGCTAAACCAAGTATTTAGTACTGGTCGCGTATTAGTAAGAATATTATTATTAGCTTATCAGTATCTGTCAATATCAGCACATCCCTAATCAAGTTATGTCCCATTATTAGCAATACTGATTGTTAATTGCATAACTGTAAATACTACCTATTCCACCCAGTTTATCTGACAGTTATATTGTACCTACCATATATACCATACCATAAACATATGCTCTTAAGATTAAATCTCATAAATCATTTCCACACACACACACACACACACACACACACACACACACACACACACACACACACACACACACACACACACACACACACAAACACAAACACACACACAAACACACACACAAACACACACACAAACACAAACACGCACACAAACACGCACACACACACGCACACAAAAAGTCTGAGGTACTTGCGGGTTTATCTATGTCTGGCTTCAGTTAATAACATTGCAAAACGAGACAGTCAAAATATTTCAGCTCTGCCTTGATAAAGTATCGCATCGCATGTGTCATGATGAGACAGATAAATTCCAGCACTTACATATATCAGGAGATTCATCAGAGCCGTCTGGACAGTCTTTCTCCCCATCACAGCGCCACCCTTTGGAGATGCAGGTTACTTGGTCTTTGCATACAAACTGTTTTGGACTGCATGTCTTCGGGGCTGAAAGAAAGAAATGATAAGAGTGACATAGATTTCTCAGACTAATCAATTAATATTCAGTCATTTCGAGGTTTATTTACCACATGGATTGGTAATGAATTGTAATAGTATGTAAAATGTCATATCACTAAAAAAGCTTGGATTAAAATTTAAATTCCAACAGATAATAAAAGAGAAAAGTGCAAAAAAAAAAACTCACCAATAAAATTATAATTAAATAATAATAGTAACAGTAATAATAATAATAATAATTATTATTATTATACCATTCATATGAAGAGTTCAAATGCTAATATCATCTGAGATTTTTTTTCTAAAATTACCATTTTTCTCAAGCTCCTATTTCTTGATCGAGTAATTTCCCTTTTATAGCAAAGAATAGGTCATTTTCATCACTTTTAATATAAAATAACTGGGCATGAAATAACAAACATAAGAGGCTAAGGAAAATACTCATTAGCTATGTTTCCATCTAAAGATTAAATTAAATAAGAGGGCAGTATGCCGACACGCATTGAACGCATAGTGGCGTTTGAAGGCATCAGACGCAGAGCATAGACACTCTTAACAGTTCTGGAGGTAATTAATAATATAATAACACTAATACTGCTGTTTTAGAATGACCAAATTAACATTTCAGATGTTTTACAATGTGCTCAGCTTGCTGGTTTGTCCATTCAAACACATTTTTAGCATCACATGATTTCTTATACAGGGTATATACAGGAATCCTATTCAATACCTTTTTAAGACTTTTTAAAGACCTTCTCTGAATATTTTAAGACCTCATCGCCACTTCAAGTTCTAATCAGTATCAAACCTTTAACTTAATAAACAGTTGTAATCAAATAAATCAATAGAGCACAACCATGCAACAGAACTCAGATAAGCTCGAAAGAAACAAAGCTTGAAAGAATAAATTATGCGGTTTCAGCGGCAGGTTTCAGCCAATGTTTAAACTCGTCTTTCTCCAACCAGGAGTGTGCAAACGTACATTTTCACATTTTCCCATCTGTTTCGTTCTGTGGTTTTGCTACATGTGGAGAGCGCCACAACCTTCCCCTGTTTGTCACAAATTATGTGACATTACCCAGACGAAGGGGCTTGGCTGGATGCACCCCGGTCCAAACAAGTCACGTGGATCAAGCATGCCGCTGTCAATTTTCGGAGAAAAATAAATATATTTATGCTTGTTTTGAGTCAAACACTTTGGATAACGCTTGAACAAAATTTAAGACCTTGTAAAAATGTGATTTAGGGTGCTTTCACACCTGTGAATCGATTCAGTTGTTCCGAAACAGAGATTAAAATTGTTACATTGTTGCTCTTTGCTCTTGGAGCGGTTCGCTTTCACACTGCAAAGTTTCTAATCGGACCAAAAGAGCTAAAACAAGTCACGTGCGAGTAAACTCTCCTTACATTGGTCAGAGTGTCAGGGTTTATTTTGCAGCGTCCCGCTCAGCTGTCAGGAGGTTGTGGTGGTGATTGACAGGGTGCGCGCGCGTGACGTGTCTGAGGAGAGACACGGTGGGGAGGGGTGAGAAGGGTGCGCGACGATGCCTATTTGAGGACTGGGAGAGAGACGCGAGATTACCGGGAGATCATCACTCGTTTGCGGGCATCCGGAGACTCGCGAAACTTATCATCACTCGTTTGCGGGCATCCGGAGACTCGCGAAACTTCCCGCCCTACTCATAATTCTCTCATCATGTAGCCGTAAGCCTATTACATATCCATAAAACACTGTAATATAACCGCGCTCGGATCGGATCGCTTTCTCACTGCAATCGAACCGCTCCAGGGTTCGTTTCAATCGAGCCGAGACCACCTCACTCAAGCGATCTCGGAGCGATTACTTTGGCACGGAACAGAGTGCGATTGCCCTGTTCACATATGCCAATCGAACCGCGCTAACTGGGCAAACAAGATACGTTTCGAAACAAAAGTGTAGGTGTGAAAGCACCCTAAGACTTTTTAATACTTTAATAACCGATTTATAAGCTTTTAATACTTTAAGACCCCGCCAACACCCTATTATAATAAAATCAAATGACCTGTTTATTGCACATAATGCAATTTGTTCAGAACAAGCATTTCATCTGAGTTTACCGCATCTTTCTTTATCGATTTTTCATCGTTTATCCTACTCTGTTGCGCACATGTTTTTTATGCGCATTTTCAAAATTTATGTGCATCTTGCCGTTTCCATTAACTGATTTTTTATGTGCATATCCAAATTGGATTGGAAACGTGGCTGATGTAGAAGAAAATTCCAGATGGCACTTAGAGATTTTTGCATACGAACTCTTCATATTTTCAAAGTGCTGAATCAAAGAAACTATTAGTGTTGCATGATATACTGGTAATAGAAAATATGGTATTTTTTTTAAAACCCGGACATTAAAAAAACAACATATTTAACAACTATCAATGTTTTAAACATGCTGTTATTAAGAAATGTTACAACAAAAAGTGAAAAAGTAGATGTTATTTCAAGCATAACTCATCCTTCTGAACCCTACTATGTATAACATTAGCAAAAAAATCAGTCGTCGTCCAGTCTCCTGTCTACATATCAGCCACTGAACAACCGACATTGGTCAACCACTAAATGCTTTAGCAATACTAAGTCATATTTTTGTTGAGGAGAACATCTAGATTTATGAAATGCGCAAATACCTCAATTATTTAGACACCTCGACTCTGACAGCACAAAACTTTTAGAAGAAAACCCTTGTGGATGCGGTCGCAAGCTTTGCTGAATCTATCATTCCTCATGCCAACGATAGCTGGTTTTCAACACAGCTGGGTCACACCAGGTTCACAAGAGCACTTTATATATTCTAAGAAAACTCATTTTGCTGTAATATTAACCCAGCATAGGTGCTTTTATGTTTGTTTATTTCCCATGTGTTGCCCACAAACAGTGGTTTTCTTTTGCCCTCTATAACCTGTGAGATGTTTTCTCTCGATGTGCGGACAGAGGTCTTTTCATTACCGGTGGCAGGCTACAGTAAGTGTCAGTTTCTGTGTAACCCCGGCAATCTGAAGAGTATTTTTGCTCAGTCAGTTTGATGAGATTGTTGAGGTAAACCGCAGAAGCGCCTCAGGACTCTGGGTAACGTGGTCCTGCCCCGCTGCTGACACTGGTCCGCTCAGCCAGAAGTCAGAGATCCTCTGCAAAACCTCTGCTGTAATTAAACCATTCTGAGTCTGTCTGTCCCTGCAGTAAAACACACATGCAGCTCCAATACCTCCTGTGGGTGCGGCTCAAGAACATATACAACTTACCACAGGCCTGTCCAAATACAAAACACTGGCTGCACTAACAAATGCAAAGATTTCATTCATTCATTCATACATACAATCTCCTTAGGCTTAGTCCCTTTATTCATCAGAGGTCACCACAGCAAACCTTCTAAGAGAATCGCCAACTTACCCAACATGTTTAACAGAGTGGATGCTCGTCCAGCTGCATTCACACAACACACAAACTATGGCATTCACACATCACACAAACTAAGGCCATTTTTAGTTTATTTCATTCATCTATAACGCATGTCTTTAGGGAAACCGGAGCACCCGAAGGAAACCCACGCGAACACGTGGAGAACATACAAATTTCACACCGAATTGTCAACTGACCAGCCACTTTCTTGCTATGAGGCAACAGTGCTAACCACTGAGCCAACGTGACGCACATGCAGACTATCATATGATTTTATAAAAGATGGATTTAAGCAAAATAGCAGCTATATAAAAGAATCAAACAGGAAAAAAGGGAATATTTGGTTTTTCTTAATGATTCTCTTATATTGAAGAGACGGTTTGCCCAAAGATGAAAATTTCCTTACCATTTACTTAAGTGGTTCTAAATTTATTCGTTTCTTTCTTCTCTTGAAAACACAACAAGATTTTCGGAAAAATGTTGAAAAAAGCAGCCATTGGCATCCATAGTACTAATACTATGAACAAAATTACTGCAGTAGTGTTATCAAATTCCAAATGTTCAAACTTGCCATTAAAAAAAAAATTCACCAAAATAGAAAAAACCCTTTACTTTCTGGCAAAATATTCAAGAATGCAAACAACTTTGTTTGATTAATCAAAGTCCCACAAGTGCCAATTTCACATCCATAATGGACTGATGTCACATTTATATTAACAATGCTTTTTCCCCATAAATGTTATAAAAAATATAAATACAAAAATTCATTCATTTTCTTGTCGGCTTAGTTCCTTTACTAATCCGGGGTTGCCACAGCGGAATGAACCGCCAACTTATCCAGCAGGTTTTTTACGCAGCGGATGCCCTTCCAGCCACAACCCATCTTTGGGAAACATCCACACACAGATTCACACCCACACTCATACACTACGGACAATTTTAGCCTACCTAATTCACCTGTACCGCATGTCTTTGGACTGAGGAAACCGGAGCACCCGGAGGAAACCCAAGAGAAGGCAGGGAGAACATGCAAACTCCACACAGAAACGCCAACTGAGCCGAGGTTCAAACCAGCGACCTTCTTGCTGTGAGGCGACAGCACTACCTACTGCACCACTGCCTAGCCTTAAATACAAAAATAAAATACTAAAATGTATATTATAGGGCAGAGATGGCCAAACTAGGGCCCCCAGGTCAAAGTTGGCCCTTTTTTATTCTTAAATTGTGTCTACCAAAGGGTAAATGAGTGGAAAGGGTTGGGGAATGTCTTGCTTGTTTAACTGTTGAGCTACAGAAAAAGCTAACTGAAACTAAATGTTTCAATTAAATGTGGTAAATAAATCAGATTTTTTTTTTTTATTATATACGGTCACTTAATGAAGAAGCAGAAGAAAACAGTGTGCAAATTAAGGCAAAGGCAATTTCAGCATGACTAGTGTATTCAGAATTGAACTACATTGTTTTATAAATGGATTTTTAAAATGGTTTTATTGTTGTAAGTTCATTATAATCATGTACATTTTCAAAAAAAAAAATTATGCATTAGTAAATACGATTATACAGTATTTTTTCTATTTATTTATAAATATTAGGAAATAAATTAGGAAATTCCACATGCAAACTTCAATGTTATACAGTTTGCTATATTTACTGCAGACCACAGCGCTCAATCAAGCTTGGATTATGGCCCTTCAAAAGAAAAAGTTAGGGCACCCATACTATAGACAGAAAACTCTTATCCTTTTGATTAGTATATTTTTGGGGGTGGTGCAGTTTAATTCACAGAATTTTTACAAAATATGACTAAACTTGCATACTTTTTTGGTCAAATCCATAGTGTGTGTTTATTTTTCTAAATTAATATATAAAACACAATTATACAGTTTGAGATTTCCCTGATCCATTAACTCTGTCGTTAGTTGTTTAAAAATATTAACAGACATTTCGATATAACATTAGCATATACATTCTCTGTGAATTTATGTTTCAAGTTTTTACTGCAAATTTCACATCACCGCTGGAATTGCTCAGAAGCGTTTTTTTCTAGCTCATTTGCAATCAAATAAAAAGAAAACTAAACCATGTTTGGAACAAGTAAGAGGATGAGTAAAATGGTGAACTATCGATTTAGTTAAAATATTAAATGTGTGTAATATAAAAAAAGTGTTTACTACAGATCTGAAAACCTTTTATATTTACTGCTATTCCTAACTTTTCCCCAAATGAATAATATAAATCTCATTATATTTGTTTGAAATTGAAATGGCATGTTATCATCAGGATTGAGAATACAAAGCAATTAACATTTTACATACAAATAACATTAACAACAAATAGCTTTAAATACCACTTCAAATTAAATGGAGTAGGTTCACAATACTCATATTGATTAGTTTTTTTTTTTTTAAACTCAAATGGTTTGTAGCAATCGGTCTCCTAAAACAATTTAAGTTGTCTTAGCTCAGTGGGATTTACAGCACTCCGTTGGTTTGAGTTCTCTTCATTTATTGGGTTTTACTGTGCTTAAATTGCTTTATTTACTCAAATGGATTAAGTTTACAGTACTCATTAGGATTAGTTTTTGAACTTAAATGGTTTGTTGCAATCAGTTTCCTCAAAGGGTTTAACTTTTTGGGTTTTGACAGTGGTCTATTAAGTTTTTTGGTTGCCATTTGTGTAGGACTGAAGAACAAATGAAGAAAAATCTAAGTGAGAAAAACAGCAACCTCTTTTGCAGGATTAATCATGATTAATTTAAGTTAACCCACTACAGTCAACCATCAGATTGAAAGATGATTCTCACAAAACCTTATTTCTTTTCATTCATGGTAACTTTGGGTATGTCCTTCCCAAAAATAAATAAATACATAAATGAAAAGCTAAACTTTCCAGAACTCACTGAATATAGTATGTGCACATTTCAATAGGGAACAGCTTTTAGAGTTTGTTTCCATCCTAGACAAATTGCAATAGAGAACAGCACAACATGGATTATAACAAAATACATGAAGGTACATGCTTCTGTAATTTGTGTTACTTTAACAGCTCTGACAGGGCTTTTTTAAACTTAGATAATACAGGCCCTCAAAATCCCACCATATAGAGGCATATTATGATTTATTGGGACATACTTCTCTATTGTAATTGATCAATACATTAGCAAAACCATAAAGTGACTGCAATGTGTCCACTATATGTGAAGTATCAGTTAAGTAGAGAAGAGCCCAGTGGTAAGCATCTGATTGTCAGTCTCTGCAGGGCTTCATCTCTCTGACATGTACCTCTCTCCACATTTGGCAGGAGGAGAGGTGTTTTGGGAAAAAGAGAACCAGGGGGAAAGCTGCAAAGGGGAGAGGATGTGACTGCAATCACAAGAGAGAAGGGAGTAGTGCGCAGCTTCAGGCACATTTCGGTACATTATCAAAATGCTGAGAAAGCTGAACCTTCCCCTCCATTCTATAACTGTCACTTCTCAAGCCATGTGTCTGTAGAAGGATGATCTCCTTCATGAGACCACCAAGAATAATAAAGATAAAGTGGATGAAATTATAAAGGGCATTTAGTTAACTAGTGAAACGAGGACTATCTTAAGCTTTATCTTTGCTTCCATATTTGCTTTGCTATCTTGTAAGAGTGTTTCTAATGTAAATAGAAATGTGTAATTAAATAAACTAAGAAAATTCTACATGAATTTAGACTCTATTGTCAAATGACTTTAGAATTTATGAATTTAGCATGTTGCTAA
Source organism: Danio rerio (assembly GCF_052040795.2). Taxonomy (NCBI): domain Eukaryota; kingdom Metazoa; phylum Chordata; class Actinopteri; order Cypriniformes; family Danionidae; genus Danio; species Danio rerio. The sequence continues at coordinate 28,645,592 of NC_141043.1, forward strand.
GCTAACATAGTGACACTTGTGTCTTTCCAAATTAAACATTAAATAATTTCACAAACCAGAAATTCTAATTGCATTTAACATGTACCAGATTTGTTAAATATATTTCTAAAATACCAAGTAACTGTCATAAATACAACCGCATTTACCATCAGGGAGTGTCATAATTGTATACATGGAAGAATTTTGGTTGTACAATCCATAATAAAGTAATCTAAGCAAAGTGCCTACAGGACTTCTCTCTAAATCCTATAAACACAATGCATGTCAACATCTAGGACATTTATCTCTTTCCAAACAAGCTCACAGAGCCAGGCTTTGTTCCAGTGCACCAGATGAGTTCTCAGAGATCAGGTCAGCAGCATTAGGAGGAGGATGGATACAAAGTGGAAAGTGCATAAAACTTTATAAGCCACAAACAGAGGCTGTAGGGTGGAGGAGGACTGTAAAAGAGATAGTTTCAAATATGCAGAACAGCTGGTGATGAGACCAGCAATTTCAGCATATGTACTTTCATCAGTGCCAAATATTTACAAGCGGTGTTACTGTTGTTAATGAAAAACATGTGCTGAGTTACCTTTACATTAAATTGTGAGTTAATTTGACCTGTACACAAAATTGAGTTCTTAAATACTTGTTATCCCATTGATAATTTCTTGAACTCTTCTGACATTCTGGGCATTGTGGAATGTGTGCAAAATAACACATTACATATAAAACACATTTTATTGTAAAAGTAACAGTTTAGCCCAATATTGCTGTTCTCTGTAAAAAGTGCAACTGATTTTTTGGTGAACTGTACTGAATCTCAACAAGGTCAAACTGACCTAATGTTCTTAACATAAACATTTTGGTAAGCTAATTGCTTTGGTAAATTGTTAAGGCATCGGCTAATAAAACAGATCCACCCCTGTTAAACGCTTATGATAGGTTCTCTTTCTTGAACACACTAAATGCGGTCAGGGTAAAAAAGGTATTATACACATTTTAAAAACATATTTGTATAAATACACCAACAAACCAGCCAACCCTTTATTATATATGCCAATTTCAGCCAATCTCACTTCTAATTATACAGAAAAGGCCATTTTTTAAATAGTACAAATTCAAAATAAATGTAGCCAAATATTCTAGATATTGAGATGTACTTGTCTATGTCTTGTATGGCTGGGCATAATGGCAAAAATGCATTCTCGATAATTATTTTCCACATTGAATGTTAACGATGTATATTTCAATATAAGTTGTAAATGCTTCCATATTTAAAAGAGTACTTTAACAATGACTGAAGCCACAAAAATTTGAGGGATCTATTAAATGGCATAAGATTTTCAGGCAATAATTTTTCGGTGGCCAAAAATTTGGTACATCTCTAATATTTTCACACTTTTAGATTCCCATTGTTGCACATTTCTGCTGTGTGATTGGCTCTTACTGTAGATCAATATAGAGTAAAAAAAAAAAAGTCCAGAGCTTTGCTAATCATTTGTTATTAAAATCAATTTTATCACGAGTCCATATAATATCATTTATCGGTCTAGCACTAATGTCTTGTCTATACTAGGGCTGTGCAATTAATCGAAAATCTGATTTCGATTTTGGCTTCGAACGATTATGAAAAAGCATTAATCGAGATAAACGATTGTTGCATCATATACCACCCCCTTTCCAGCTGTTCACGTTTGTTGCTCTTAAAAGCGCGAAAGATCGCATGCATATGTGTGTGTGTGGCAAGCACTCACAGCCAGAAGCATGCGGCCAGTCAGCATTCGGTCTCATTCCCACACTAAGACGAGCAGAGAAGCGCAGACATCTAAAGTCATCTTAACGTGATCGCTCTAATGGTCAAATAAGTGTCAAAACGCAATGTTTAGTGATTATTCATATTAACCCTCATTTGTATAATAAACAAACAAGTTGTGTACTAAAAGACACGTGAAAGAGAAACCATTAAAGAGACATGGTGATGTTCCTGTGCCGCCTGTTTTTATCATTTATCAAACAAAACGAGAAAATCCCTCTCTGCTCTTGACTTAAGGATTTTTGTAGCTAAAGTGTTTTTCTTACAGTGAAGATGCTAAAAGCACAGTTTGTTTCATATTTTTATTCTATTGTATTTATTTCTCTTTCCTTTGCAGGGTGGAAAATAATTGTATATATGCAGTTGAAGTCAGAATTATTAGCCCTCCTGAATATTAGCAACCTTTTTCCTCCCCAATTTCTGTTTAATGGAAAGAAGTTTTTTTTTTTTTTACTTATTTCTGAACATAATAGTTTTTATATCTTATTTCTAATTACTGATTTCTTTTATCTTTGCTATGATGAAAGTAAATAATATTTGACTAGATATTTTTCAAAATACAAGTCTTCAGATTAAAGTGCAATTCAAAGGCTTAATTAGAGCAATTAGGCAAGTCATTGTATAACAGTAGTTTCTTCTGCAGACAATCAAAAAATATATCTCTTAAGGGGGCTAATAATATTGACCTTAAAATGGGTATCAAAATATTTAAACCTGCTTTTATTCTAGCTAAAATAAAACAAATAAGCCTATAAGAAAGATATTGTAGGAAATACTGTTAAAATTCCTTGCTCTGTTAAACATCATTTGGGAAATATTTATTTTTAAAAAAATTCTCTGAAGCCCTAATAATTTTGACTTCAACTGATAATCGTTTTAAATAATCGTGATTACAATTATGACCAAAATAATCGTGATTATGATTTTTCCCAAAATCGAGCAGCCCTAGTCTATACCACTGTTACTGACTTAGCATTCCTAAGCTCTTTATCTCTTAACCAGACTACTGCCTTCTCAACTCTCTCAGGCCACCAATTGTACATTAAAAGCAACAATAAAAAAACATTCAGCATCTAAATTTAACGCATGATCACATAGAAGCAGCAGCATAGAGAGCCTGCAACTCTAATTGGAGGTTTTGGGGATGATGAGGGAAACCAAATACACAAGCAACATTTCCCACAGCGCTTGCCTTCATTCACAGTGCACAAATATTTCAGACAGAGATGCGGATTGTTAATTCAGAGCCTTTTTTTTCCAAATGCACAGCCAAACAACTGACAAGTTTTTGAAGGTGCAAATCAAGGGGGACTGTTAATCATTTCAAAGCGTCTGAGTCTATGGTGGTGAAAGAAGAAGGCCTTTATTTGTCCCTCTGGGCCTGCACCCAACTGCAAAACATCAGGAGCATCACAAAAAGGTGCACCAGCCAGGACTCCCAACATCTCACTGCAGTCTTTCTAAATACCACAGACCCATTATAACAAATGCGGTTTCCACACAAGGTGGCCAATGCTGAGGAAACTTCCGTCTCATTCACTTGCGCATTGTTTTGGCTGTGTAAAAAAGGGACTGTTTTACATCTAGCCATCAGGTTCAAAACATTGGTCTTTTCTCTGAAATCTGGCTGAGGATTTACAAGTTTTTCCTCTGATGTTAATTTTCTAGGACAAATCTTGGTTGCAGAATGAGGCCAGTTTCTAATTAGGTGAAATTCCAAAAGACATGAGCCTAAAACCAATCATTCATATATTGATGTCATTAAATGTTCAATAATACTAACAGTCATTTTTCATAACACGTAAAAATATGTCATGTTAAGAGACTGGAGAGATAGAAAAAAAATGTATAAGAGGAAAAAGTCATCAACTGGCAGCATGTTGCTAGTTTAGGGTTGTAAAAAGGATTTCAGCCTGTTTTATCCCAAAACAACACTGACATTTAAGCACACTCCACTTCAAAGACTTAAAGAGAAATTCATATCATTGTTTATCTCTTGTTGTGTCCATATAGGCTTGCTCCTAGTTAAGAGATAATGTGATATCGAAAACAAACAAATCTTGCCTTGATAAATGACAAATTTGGTCCAGTTACTTATATGGCTGGAATATGGGAGCACCTTCACTTGTTTGCTGGAAAGCATTATCAGATTGTGAAAAAGAGACTTGCCTACAATTTCAGGAAGATCAGAAAAAAAGGGCCTTTGCTCATTGTGGTTTGTTTGGAAACCTCAAGCTGACTTTCTTGTGCCAAATCTGAGACCATAAACAACAGCAGCAATTACAGTGCATTTCTGCCATGAAAAGCCAACAAGTGTGTAATGATTTTTAAAAAATGTGTGAAAAAAAGTGCAGATTAATTTAAAAACAAATTAATTGACTATATAACAATCAACCTTTATTTACATAAAATCACTTGGGGATTAATATAAAATAGTACATATGTTCAAAATCTGAGATACTGAAATTATTAGTCCAAATAGATATTTAATACAATCTTAATCTCAAGACAATTCGTAACTGTTTTACTTTATGGCAAATTGCTGGCCAATTATGAATTATTAAAATCTCATTCTACTCTGCTCACACCCAAGTGACTGATTTTCAAAGACATGCATTTAAAAATAGTATTTTTTTAAGAATGAAAACATACAAGTTTATAACATTTAACAGCTCTTTGATTTTACTTTAATTTTCATAAATATTGCACCTTTTTTTGACATGCAATCTTTATTCTTGCAAATAGACTTTTACAGCAACCCACACGTTATAAACAATCTTATCTAGCCCCGACAAAACAATGCCCTAATAGTCAAAGGTGTCCAATGGTCAGAGGGGACCAATTTCACTGCATGCAACAGTGTATTTGACAAATAAAGACTTTTTTTCCACCATCATCATCATCATAAAACTAATAATATCTTAATTTTTTTTTATAAAAATAAAATAAAAAGGGTTGAATAATAACTATACCTTCGCTCAAGGCTTTTAAATCATTTTAAAAAATGCAATAAACTTAATTAAAAAAATTTAAAATAAATATTGCATTTTTCAAAAAACTAATTTTGCAGCTTTTATATATATTTTAATCAATAAAACGTATAACACCAGACCGCAATAATTGTATTAAATTTGTGTTAAAAATACTTAGATATACAAAACAAACGAATACATTAATTTCATTTATTTTCTTTTGAGATTAATCCCTTTATTAATCAGGGGTCACCACAACTGAATGAACCGCCAACTTATCCAGCACATGTTTTTACGCAACCAATGCCCTTCCAGACGCAACCCAACACTAGGACAACCATACACTCTGGCATTTACACACACAAACTACAGCCAATTTACCTTATTTAATTCACCAACAGCACATATCTTTGGACTGTGGGGAAAACCGGAGCACCTAGAGGAAACCCATGCGAATACAGGGAGAACATGCAAACTCCACACAGAAATGCTAGCTGACCCAGCCGAGGCTCAAACCAGCGACCTGCTAGCTATGAAGCAATCCTGCTACCCACTGCGCCACCGCACCGTGATGCCCTAAAACAAATAAATTGTAAATTAAGAACATATGCTTAGTCTTGTTTTTTAATTATGCAACCAAAAAAAGTAGGTCGCATAATCTAAAAACCTGCCTAGAAACTCAGACTTTGCTGAAAGTTATAATCAACTCAAATTTTGCTCTCCCGTTTGGCAGACAAAGCGAGGTGCACACCTTCACAGGCAGTCTACACTGTAAAAAATTGTGTTGAGACATCATTAAGGAATTAATTTAACTTGCAAATTTAAGTGGATTGAACATAAAACAATTAAGTTGTCCCCCAAAAAACTCAAGAAATGTGTTGTTTTAGCTTATTTTAAATAAGCAGTTTAAACAAAAAGCAAACATCTTTTTATTGTACTTACTCATGCACAATTATAGGTTATATTACAAAAACATTGTATTTTTAGGATAATGACTTCAAAACATTTGACAACATATTCAAAGCTTATAGTTCAAAAATCTCCATAGTAGCTTTGAATGTAAATTTGAATTGATAAAAAAAAGTCTATTCTGCAGTCTTATATAAATAGTCAGAATTACCAATATGGCCATTCTATTAGGTATGGACTTCTACACATTCCTAGTCAGAAGTTTGCTAATCTAAAATCTGGAAGAAAGACAACACTGAGTTGTGGGTGGCGAGTGATATAAAGGGCAGGAAACTACAGTAGACACAGACAGGAAAAGGCAGAAGGACCTTCTGGGCTCGTCTCATCTGGAGTTCCCTATTCTCAACAGCTGCTGTAACCTTTCTATGTGGTGGCAGCAGTGAGGCCAGCTGTGAGAAGGGTGACCCACTTTCAGCCCCTCGGTCTCAGCTTCCCCCCATACAGCGCACCGCCCCTCCAAATCAGATCCAGGCCTCGGCCACACATTCCAGCACCTTTTAATTGATTTCATCTGTACACTCGTCCTCAGTGAGGATATGGGCTTGTAAAAGACGGGTTCTTGGGTTTAACTTGGGTCTTTGGAGCCCACAATGGAATTTTGGAACAGAAAGTTGAGATTTTTTCGTTCTAAATGACAAGTACATAAGGGTTGTTTTTATTACAGTGCAGAAAATTTCTAGAGGTTTCTCCAAAGACTGCTATATATCTCTTTAAACTCTTGTGTTTTCTACATTCTCAGGGAAATTCCAGAAGGTCCTGTTTGTAATTAGAAGTTGTAGCCTAAAATACAGAGAAAACATGCAAAGAGTGAGAGGGGGGGAAATGACAAAGACCAAAAGAAAAGGAGAGATCAGAAGCAAGGCTGGTTCTCATCAAGCTTTCACTGCTCTCCTCCCTTTAGGAATGTCCGCCTGCCTCACAGACCTACAGGTGACAGTGGAAGCTAAACACAGAGTGTAAATCACACCATCCGAGCCCAATTTCAGAGTAAAATTAAGCTCAGAAACTTTGTAGAGGAACAATTTGTCGTCTTAATTCAACAATTAAACAAATTAACTGTAGACTTTCTGCAAACAACTGTAAACCTGCCAGCTCATTTACAAGACAATGTCAATTTTGAGACTGAAAACACACAAATTTGTTTCAAAGAAAATTTTTTTTAAACAAAGCCGTGTCGCGTCTAACAAACATTCTCAACAATATTGTAGTACTGGTTGTTTTTTTTTGATCTGGTATTTTCTAACGCTTCATCATCAAAGTCTGTATTCACTTCGCATAACAACATACGACAAATTACACACAGACATAAGCGCCTTCCACACTTCCAAAAAATTAGCACTTGTAACAACAAAAAAAGTTACTCCAGTGTGAAAAAAGGTAAAGCCCGCTATGAAGGGATATGGGTTAACCCGATGGTGAAGGGAAAAGCAATTAGGTTATATTCTGTGTTCAGAGAGCTCGATTTCTCTGCCCAGTGCCAAACTCAGCCCAGTGACCTGTTTAAGAAACATCACACTGAGCAGGTTGAGGGCCAACCTCTTTTGAAATAGAGAAAATAACCTTGAAAAACACACTAGTGTCCATAAAAACTCAAGCATGTGAGCCCACACAACAGCACAATGAGGGGGAGCTCAGTGAATACTGGGAGACCCAGCCTAATTTAGTGAGGAAACGTAACTATTCGTGTGATTTTTAAAAGGAGGCACGGCACAAAACCCCAGCCCTAAACCCAACCATCATTGTGAAATGAGCAAATCATTATAAATTGTATAAATTCATATGAATTATCCACTAAATCAAAATGTTACAAATTGCCATGGAATAGCGTTGAGACCATGTACTGGATTGCAGCTCAAACATAATGTGGCCAGATCTTCTGAACAGTTATTCCGAATGTTTTTGAACTCAAACAACTCATAAAATGTCTATGAAGTAGAACGATACTTATTACAATATTTCTTCAAAGCAGATTGTGAATATATTGTAATCAGCCACAATCATAAATAATTTCAGTAATATCACACATATACATTTATTGCATATCTAGGGATCCACCGAAATGAAAATTCTTGACCGAAACCAAAAATTCTAAATGCTTTTCGCAGAAAACCAAAACAATTCAACAGAATGACCACATTTGTGACCCTGGACCACCGCAGCCATACATTGTGTGGGTCAAAATGATTGATTTTTCAAAGCAGCATTTGAATTTTAAAGTAAAGAAAATCATTCTCCATGAAGACACTGTCATTTTTTTACAAAAGTATATCAAACTCAATCTTCGATTTGGTAATATGCATTGCTAAACATTTCATTTAGACAGCTTTGTCCAAAATATTTAGACATTTTTAACTGATTGCAGATGTTCAGATTTAGTTTTATCTTGACCAAATATTGTCCTATTGTTGCCTTTGCGCAGTGCTTTCTGTGTCCGCAGTGCCTGCAGCTGATGAAAATGCAAAGAATGTGACGTCTAGGGATCCAAAGGTTCTTTGTAAAACTGTATTGTCCCATTGTTCTTCCATGGTTCACTGCGCCCGATGATCTGTGGTTCAGAATATGCATTATAATTGACTGAGAAGACCAGTCCATTCACCCATTAATATGTAAATCTGTTGTTGACATCACGTTTCCTCACGTGTCAGTGTGTGTGTGTGTGTGTGTGTGTGTGTGTGTGTGTGTGTGTGTGTGTGTGTGTGTGTTTAGTTTCTGTTTCAGCAGGGCAAGTGAAGGAGATACTGCGCAAATGCGCAGGTGAGACCAAATGACAGCGCATTGCTGTCAGTGTTTCAACAGACACTCAATATAAATTCAGACAAACAAAAGCACATAATGAATTCCATTTTTTGTTGTTGTTGCAAAGACAGCCTAGATCAGTGGGCACAAACAGGCGGATCGAGGTCCATGTCCTGACCCAGAAGTATCCCATACTGACGCAGACACAAAGCAGGTCTGTTACTTCAGTCCCGCTCCTGCTCGGTGTTCTTCCGCACCCGATCACTCCTGATATTTACCTGCTGATCCCGCTGAGAGCTGAGCGCTCTCTTTGCTTAAATTTCATTCACTACGATGGTGCTGATAAGTGAAACGAAGCTCTCTGGAATCACACTTTTATGTATGATTTTGTTATGTTGTTGCCTTGGTAATGCAAGCATATTGTAAACAGAAGATATTAACACTTTTAAAGTGCTCAATTATCGAGATTTGTTGACAATTATTATCTGGATAAGTGGTTGAGACTGTCAAGTCGAGATGCAAAATAGAAAAAGGGGAAATTGAAGCCTGTTCTCTTTATTTTCGAGCAACTTATTAGAACAGTTTTCTAAATGCCCTACTTTTATTTACTTAATGAGAGAACATGCAAATCTACAGTCATATGTGTGAAGCGGTTGTATTGTCAGGTGTTTGCTGCTACCCAATAAACATGTTTATTGTTGTTTGAGTTGTTCTGTAGGCAGTTTTTTAAGCATAGCACAAAGTGTATCATACCAAAACAGTGACCCTAAAACCCTGATGCATACCGAACCATGAATAGATTGAACCGTTGCACCCCTATTAACATCAACCACATTGTAGTTAGGTTTCAAGTCAATTAAATATAAAAGTCAAAGTAATTATATTGTAATGTTCAGTGGAAATGAGATTATTGCCCAATCATTCTGCTCATATTCTGTTTTTAATAGAAAAGAAACTTATTGAAATATAAATGCAAGGTCACTGAAATATAAGTGAAGGACCTCTTTTGCTTGGAGTATGTATAATATCTTAAGGGCAATGGACTGCTATTTATAACCTCTTTAATTTAAACAAGCACACAAAGCAAACTTTGTGCACCTTTCCAAAGTTAAAGGTAAAGATCATGCATATCCATCGCTATCCTACATTACCAACCCTGGTCTACCCAGTGCCATTTGAGGGTACATTTAGAAAACTATATTATTCAGTTTTTTTACTCCTTTGTACTCACAAATAATCCATTCATAAAAGGTCTCTCACTGTTCCTCATTGTGTTGGTCAACTGATTTCCTTTTATTATAACACGTAATTACTATTTACCTAGACTTCCTTTCAGTTAATATACATTATCCTTCATTTATGCCTATTCACTAAACACACAAAAGTCACAAAGAGCTTCTAGCCATAATACATTTATATGTAACACTCAGAGCTACAAACAGGGTTTACAGAGATTGGAGGAGCTGCCCAAGCATGTTCCCACATGTAAGCCACCCATAGAACTATTATAGGGCGGCTATGATGTTCACGCAACACCTGTTTCTTTCCTAATACCGGTCTTTTCATATAAACAACACAATGGCTGATTACAAGTCAGCCCGAGCACAATAAAGGCCCGAGTCACTTTCATGACCATCAAATGCATTGCTGTAAAACTGCCATTCACCTCCAGAATGAGTAACTGCACTGATTTCTTCACAGCTCTGGGTGTGATACAGACCAGCTTTTAGCACCAAAGATTTGGATAGAAATGGCTTTGAGAAGTTTCTGTGATGTCCAAATGCAAGAGAAATAATTTTAAACAATTGACAGAAGTCTTAGTGGGTTGAGTTCATCTGGGTTATTACGGAAAGAATACAGGAGAATTGAGTACTAAAAGAAAAGGTCACCCGAAAATAGGCTTGGGCGGTAATATGGTATACCATGGTATCTAAAAACAGCAACAATATCATTTTAAAACAGTTATACAAACAAAACGCTTATTTAAGAGACACAGATTACATAGGGAAAAAAATTATTTAATGCCTAAAAGCACTAATTTTGAGCACCAATGGAACTGGTCTCGAAAAAGAACACAACTTCTGCAGTACTACAGGTTTTAACCGAACAAGAAGGGATAGGCGGAAAATATTGAGGCGACAATTTGCAAATTGTGCAACAAAAAGGTGACCGCGAGAGATGGAAATACCTTGAACACAAGGTTGCATATACGAAACTACTATGCACTAACTGCTGCGAGGAAGGACCCGAGTTTGATGGACCCAACAGCATCTAGGTCCACCACCAATAGGCAACCGATGATAATGACAACAAAGTACAAAACAACAAAGTACAAAAGAGACGGTCTACATTGGAAAACCTGTGCTGACGCAATGACAAAATACTTGGCAAAGAAAATGGTCTCTTTCCACACACTGTAAAAAAAAAAAGTCCCTTAAGGACATGGTAAATTTTAATTGATTTGTCTGCACGTCTCTGTTCTGGGGTGCGTTTCCCAAACAACGACATAACTCGTGGCTGAACTATCATAGTATAATGCATCGCTTAACAAAAAACGATGTAGTGATGAGTGTTTCACCAAAACCCGTAGTTTCTCTGTCGCAGATCCATCGTTTGAACCACGTTAGTTATAACATAAAAACGCCCATAATGATGCTTTAAACGGGTTGGTGGATCTACTTCTTCAGAGAAAAACCTCATTATTTCTTTGTACAAATTATATCATTTTACACGCACATGCATTTAAATAAAATCCAATATTAGTTTTGGTAAAAACATGCACTCGCTTTCCATATTAATTGAAATATATGTAAACAGCACATATATCCATCGTTTGAACCACGTTAGTTATAACATAAAAACGCCCATAATGATGCTCTAAATGAGGAGGAGTAACTACTTCAATAAGAGAAAAAAAAACATAATTTTATGTGCAAATTATACTGTTTTACACGATCACACATTTTTTTTTTAAATCCAATATTAGTTTTAGTAACAACATGCATTAATTGAAATATATATAAACGGCACATATAGGACCTATTTATGTTTCCTTTACAAATATTACTGAGAATAGGCCAATTTTATATAAAACCAGAGCTAACATGTATTCTAATCTCACATATAAATCATAAAAATCGTTAATGGTTGTAGGACTAATTTACAGTAGGCTATTTATTAAGAAATGAAAAAAAAAAATCTACTGAATATCATTATTATTATTCATATTATTATTAAGAAGGATATTGTTTATATATTTTATAATTTTTGTTTTTTAAAGTCCACTTTTACAACTGACACATTAAAACCACAGCAGACATGTTCTAACCAACAGGCCCATTTCATATACAGTACAGATACTTAAGCAATAACCTACTACAAATTAAAAGCATTAATGTATACAATGTTTTTTGTTTTCAAAAGCTTTGGAGACATAACATAAATTCTGCTTTTAAATAATAGGTCACCTATAGCTTGCACCATGAGGCGGTGTTCAAAATGGCATCAATGTTTTATTAAGTGCACTGCGAGAGGAGCACAATTGTAAACATGACGATCACTAAAACTGAACTGTAAAAACACTTGGAAAGCAAATTACACCTAAGACTTTAATGTTTTTTTTTTTAATCATTCTAATTTTAAATGTTAGAATGTTCTAAATGAATAGGGCATAGGTGGGATAACTGGGAATAGAACACAACCAAGAACTACGTTTCTAACTACAGCTCCAGAGGTGCAGTTGCAATGGTAGAAGTTTGCGATGCAGTTTGCGAATGTTCGTTGGAACGACGGATTTGAAAAATGCCAAATCAACAAACTATGTTTGTAACAAAACAACTTGCAAACTTAGTTGGCTAACGATGGTTTTCAGAAACACACCCCAGGATGTTTATGTTAATTCAATTCAGTTTGACTATTATATTCGCTGTTTTGTTGCTCATAAAAGTTATTAACATTGGTGTGCATGTTACTTTGTCATTGTTTCCGTATTTAGTTTCTGAATGGATTAGGCACAAGTCAACAGTTTGGTGACGCTGTCTGAGCCTTGCGTCATAATTTTTTTATTATTCACGGTAATACCGTATACCAAGGTAAAATAGGGAGGAGGTTTGATGATATCAAAATTGCCTACCTTAAAATACAATTCCTGTCAATAAATTTATATTTATTCATTTAGCTGAATCTTTTATCGAAAGCCACTTGCAAAGAAGCCATAGAAAGCCAAATCATTTACTAAACTCCTACACATATATAAACATTTATCATTTTAGTTCACAGAGCACTTTTTAAAGGTTTTATTAGTAGTTTGCCTTTGTTTTTCCTATTTATCTTCTCCTAGTTACCTACTAGTTCTGTCATTTCTTTTTACTTTCAAAAGAGTATGTCCTAGCAGTTGACAGAAGAACTTGCTAACCACACGCTGATGTTAGCTGTCAGTGTCACTTCAACAGCAGCACCTTCTTCTGTTTTGCTACATGCAGTCTCTTCCTCTGGGGTGCAGCAGTGGTACAAATTAACACCCAAGCCCAAAACACCAATTACAACACACTCAACTCGCTACCATCAACAATGTCCTTTCATCCATAGCTTCCAACCACTCGCACAAGGAGCGTACTAGTCAGTTATGCAAATCTGAGTTTATCCTTCAGTCACAGAGGAGTCTACAGTGTTTCCCGGGCAGAGGGAAGGTCAAAAGACGGAGATTAGAGCCTCCACAGGCCCTGGGTGGTGAGATTCCAGCTGAGCAATCTAATGCTATTATATTGGGCTTTTCTGATTTCAAGAGTCAATTCTTATATGGCGACAAAGAATTATTCCGATTTTTCTGTCAACGGCGTGAATAATCAACAAAAGAACAAATAGGGGTATAATAAAGGATGCGGACAACATCTGAAACAAACAAAAAGTTGACAAAAAATACTGACACTTGCAACGCTATTAAATACTTAAAATTGAAGTTTTTTTTACCTTATTAGGTCTGTAGAATTACTGCAAACTCAATTAGTGTTGGAATTACATAATAAAGATTATATTTATCCCTTTTCATTAGCATTGTAAATTCTGAATTATTTAAATCAGTTTATGGTCTGAATATTTTAGAAAAAAACTAAGTAAACAAAGTCAGATTTGTCTGCCTATTCTATTTGTCTTCTATTCTTTTATCATTTTATTTTGGAGCATATATTTGCAAATAAATGCAAGTAACCTTTTTTGAGCCACACTGGAAAGAACTGATACGAACATTGAACTAACCTTTAAATTATACCAAACTATTATATATATTTTTATTCTGCTGAACACAAAAAAAAGATGTTTAAAATTGTTTAAAAACAATAGCTATTGACATGCATATCAGGGGAAAATATGGCTACCATATTTTATTATTACTTAATGTATATTTCTGTTCAACAAAAGAAAGAGGTTCAAATATATTTGGAACAAGTGGAGGATGAGTGAGAGAACGATGACATTATTTTCCATTTCTGGGTGACTCTCTCTCTCTAATACAATTCAGTCACACTAGTCTTTATTTTTCTCCAAATTTCTGTTTAACGGAGAGATTTTTTTCAACCAATTTCTAATCATAATAGTTTTATTGACTCATTTCTAATAACTTATTTAGTTTATGTTTGCCATGATGACAGTAAATAATATTTCTATACAGCTTAAAGTGACATTTAAAGCGACAGGCTTAACTAGGTTAATTAGGTTAACTAGGCAGGTTAGGGTAATTAGGCAAGTTTTTGTATATGGATGGTTTGTTCTGTAGACTATTGAAATAAATATAGCTTAAAGGGGCTAATAATTTTGTCCTTAAAATGTTTTTTTTATTAAAAATTGCTTTTATTCTATCCAAAATAAAACAAATAAGACTTTTTCTAGAAGAAAAAAATATTATCAGATATACTGTGAAAATCTCCTTGCTCTGTTAAAGATAATTTGGGAAACATTTAATATTAATATAATAAAACAAATTCAAAGGGGGCTAATAATTCTGACTTCAACTGTATCTGTATATATCAACAATATCCTATCAGCCATTAAATGCAAATGCTAATAACAAATGCTCACTGGAATTATGCGCACACCAATAAATTTAGGAGAACTGAGAAATATGTAGCAGGGGCTACGTTTTCGTGCAGTTGTGGTTTTCACAAATCCATTGTTGTGTACATTTTTGACAATCTCAAATATGTTACTTGGGGCACGTTTTCTCATGAATCCACCAGAGGCTTCTGTGTACATTTCTGCATATTTTAATGTTCTCCTCGCGCATGTCTGTGAGAGAAAGCGGTCGGCTTGTCATTCAAGAACCCTCTTCTGTAAACCCAACCGATAGTGTTTTCGAAGGCAAACTAGAAGAAACAAATCCATCATAGCCGTCACACAGCTTTTTAGAGTTTCGTTTTACCTGGTTTCTGGAACCGTTCTTCACCGGACTCAAACCTTGCTCCACTCCCCATCCCAGGTCTGACACCATTTGTGGTGAGCTATCGAGAAAATCTGTCAGGACCAGAAATGTCCAGGATTTCTACACCTCCATAGAATTTGTTTTACACACAAAATTCACCCATATGTACCCACAAACACAAATTTCTCGGTTCTCAAAAATGTATCCCAGGGCACATTTTCCCAATGAACCGGTGTTGGATAAATGCAATTTTTAATGTTATCCTTTTAGGTCCGATGACAAACATATCTTCAAGCAGCTAAATTAGGTAGTATCTCTGTATTATATGTTTTATTTCATTGGCATTTTGATTTTGGTTAATGTTCAGTGAGTTGGTTTCTTCATATTTTTGTGTATTTTTGTCAGACAAAAACAAACAAACCAATATCTGTTGGTCATAAAAAAGAATAGTTGATTAATAAAGTTCATAAAGATCAGTTCAAACTTTTCTAAAGTTAAACTTTTAAATAAAATCTGTTGTTCACAGTTTGCACTTTGTTTTTCAGAAATCATGCAAAAAATACGTATATTGACAAAAATATTGGATATCAGCCTCCAAATCTATAGGGTTATTGGTCAAAAATTCAATGTTGTTTTACGTAATTAATAAAGTAATTAGTGAAGTAATTTGTCTAGGTTGATCAAATGTCTTTTTCAAGTTTTTAGAAAAACAGATGCATAATCAAGCATTTCATGATAACACGACCATCACCTCAAATGGTTTTGAGGAAACCAGTAGGGTAAAATGTTTTCTTTCAGTTTTTTAACATGGAGTATTCCTTTAAGTAAGTGGTCACATCAGCATTTACACAAAATAAAAGTTTACATAAAAGACTCTGCCTTTGCGAAGCTCTTCAACGAACAACAACAACTAAAGAAATCCCAGCCTGAATGAGACTGTTAGAGAGAGGCTTACAACGTAACTCTATTCATTCATCAAATGATGTGGGAGAAACCAATGGCTGAATGAACCCTGAATGTATGAACACATGTATTAATGTATGAATGTGGGAGGATTCATGGACTTATTCAGATTAGAAAAGGATTGAAGAAACCTCCGGAGTATCTGAACCACAAAGACAGATGTGGACATCAGATGCTGCATTGATCATGCAGAACACACAAAGACTGGTTGGCTACAACCAGTGTCAATGCTGTGAACAATGTACAGAAGAAACTAGATGAAGATTACAAAGGGAATTAATTAAAATTATTTCAAAACTGATTAACGTTAAGCAACAATGTATACAGTCTTTGTTAAATACAAAAATGCCCATTTACCCCCTTAAATGTCACAACACTTCAGATTTGAAAGATACAACATATGCAATGTGACGTTTAGTCTTTCAAGTTCAAGTTTAGACCAAAACATTATGTACTGAAACAAACTGCCACCTACTAATCAAGGGGTTAAGTATAACTTGATGTACAATTTATTGCTCTGTATTGTTTGTGTTCTTTGTATTACTTTGAAAAAAACACAGTTAAGATATACCGATTTGTATGAGTTTTATTTGTTTGGTATTCTCCCTGTAATCTACTAGATGGCTGGAGTCGCTTGATGTATAAAGGCAATTGGTTTGCATAGATTTATAATGAGCAAATGAGTTAAAGCACATACTATTAGATAGAATTTTTAAAGGTACCTTTCAAAAGTCAATATGGCTAAAGAGCATATTCACCAAGAGGTGACACTCTGTTGTTGTTTAGGAAACAGCCCCTAGTTGCCGCTAGTGTCATTTTGGAATGAAAATTCCAATAGAACAACAGCATGTTATAAGTCTGTAAAAAAACTATTAAAAGTGCTGATGATAGTCATAGTAAGTGTTGTATAGCCATCTTTCAAGTTGTATCTCAGCTTTGATGCACTTTTTTAATAAATAAACAAATAAATAAAAAACAAAGCAGCTGCTTGCCAACGCGACAGCAATAAGATCCAGTGGACGGCCTATCGATTTCACTCCAAAATGGCAGAATCGCAGAACTCTGGCTAGGCGCTGCTGTTGCAGTTCTATTGAGTGTCGCCTCTTGGAGATTCTAAGCTCTTTGAAAGGTCAAATAAAGCCCCGCCTTCTAGTACAGGAGACAATCATCAGAATGCTATAGACTGACAAGTCTCCGGAACCAGATGCAAATTTCTGCAGATTTTGTCTGATTCGAATGTCTAGAAATGAAACTAAAGAGAAGGTTGTTGTTTAATTTTAATGTTGATACCTAATATTAAATTTAATCGTAAGCTTGGCAAGCAATTTGAGAATTTGATGTTTCCCCGTTTAAACAAAATGCATGAGCATACTGCCTGAGAGGCGTTTCAAAGATGGCTGCCGAGTGAAATTACTTGCTTTAAAAGTGACTTTGATGAGGCAGCTGGTTTACAACTGGTCAGATAAAAAAAAAGTGAGATATGGTACCCAATACACATTTATTGAGCACCACCTAGAAGAGAGGCTTAAAAAATACTATAAATAAAAACAAAGGTTCAGATCAGTCCATAATAAAACCTGATATTTTTAATGAAATCTGAGAGATTTTGGTCCCTCCACTGAAGGTCTATTTACTTTTATTTACAAATAAGCATGTGAATTTGTAAAAATTAGTATATAAAAGCATACAATTAAATCTGTCCATCTTATCTGTCCTGTCGTTTCAGACGACTTGGATTAAACCCATTGATTCACATGGATATATTTTGTGATCTCTTTATGAATGTTTTAAAGATTTGAGTGTATGGGGCAAATGAGAAATCTTCAGATTGGATCAAAAACATCTTCACTTGTGTTCATTTGATAAACAAAATTTTTATGGAATTTGCAACAACATAATAGTGAGTAAATGATGAGAGAATTTTCATTTTGTAATAAACAAATCCTCTTAACAGTGAATAAAAAATATTGAACCCAAACAAACAAACAAACAAACAAAATACACATAGACATTCCTGCCTGGTCCAAAGCAGAAAAACATCTGCTAAACTCTACTCTGAGAAAGAAATAGCAAGAGTTTCCCTGCTCCAATAATGATCCACATGAAGCCACAAGCTTCTGCTGAAGTCACTGACAGTAAGCGCAGCATTTCCAGCTTAGGCCCACTCACTCACCCACCTACGCCTGAACCACTGCAAGGGTCACTTCACAATCCATGAAGCCAATGCAAGCATGTACATTAACCATCAACACTTAACTTTACATGTGAATCAACAGTGAAGGAATGCCTCTGTAGACATATTTTGAATCATTTAGGGCCAAAGGCAGTCTCTAATGGTCTGCTTTCCCAATCCTCCCCTCAACTTTTATACAGAATGTCTAGGGTAATGGCTCTCCTTTATCCAAATGTTTTAGACAAGGCGGAGGTGGAGCAAGACAACAACACAACAGACTATTTCCATACAAATTTCCAGATCATTTGTCTATCAGAAATCCTCCATTACTCCCATTACACACCAAGAAAGTCCTGTCTCCTTACTTTCGAAAGTGTGCAATGATGAGTTGTGCTCAAATAAAGAATATTTGTTTATGATTGCTATCTTTATTTTCCAGTATAATAAAAATACCCACATCCCTAAGGCACCAAATCCTGTCTAGACAAGATAAAGGTTCATTTGAGGTCTGCCGAAGATCGCTTGCTTCTTTTTTTGTGTGGCCTCAACTAAACCTATTATCAGAGCTCGGCAGAGGTGACTCATTTGCGACAGTCAAAATCATCTGACAGGCCGTCTGACGAAATGACATGTGGGTCAAATATGTAAAAACGATTTAAACATATGGTTGACAATATAACTGTTCAGAACTCGTTGTCCCTTTTGGAAGTTGAAATGATTCAAAAGTGTCTTGACGGGTTATAGATTAGGGCTGCACAATATAGCGTTTCAGCATCAATATCACAATGTGCAATTCTGCAGTAGCCACATTCCAAAGATATGCAGCAATGTTAAGTCTAAATTATAGCTAACCAGAAGCTACAGGATTGTATTTAATCATTGTATTTTTTCAGTATATGATTATTGCAAAAAAACAACTTGTCTTTGTTTCTAGTCCAAATATCTACATTTCAAAGTGAACTCTGCCAGACAATTTTGCTTGTTCTGAGGAAAAACTCTTGGTAGGGATGTACCGATATGGATTTTTGACCGGTATCAATAACCGATAACTCTTAAGATTTGGAGATCGATAACCGATATATCAGCCGATAAATATAAATATTTTAAAATGTTAGATTTTTTATAAACAACAGTTTTTTTATAGTAAAAGGTTGAAATGATCTAATTAACCTAATAGCTTACTCAAAGCAAAAATAGCAATTATTTTAAAATTGCGAAGTGATAATATAGACCTATATTCGCGATTTCACATGAATCAGCATGATAAAAAATTAATTGTTTCCTTTTCTTCATAGCAAATATCATGCAACTTGACAGCAATTTATAGCACAATACACAATGACACTATCAAACATATCTACAATAATAAGTAACATGGCTACTTGTATGGTTGCTAACGCACAGCAATACCACACAAAGAAAGGACAGACTTTGAAGGTATAAGTAATGTGAGGAAGACTTCGTTATAGTGCACAGGAAAAGTCTAAACAATTTCCGCCCGTGTGTGTGAGGCAGGCAGTTCTGTACAATTGCGTAAACGAATATCCGCCGAATTTTAATATTACATTAAATATAAGGATAACATTAAAAATGCCATTTATCTGCTGATAACGATATGGCCGCGGATATATCGTGCATTCCTACATTCAAGATTTTTTTCGATATTTGGACTATAAACGGGACAAAGCAAAGTAAGAACATCATTTATTGCATTGCCATTACACAATTTCTGTACCTAAATACTGTTTAAATAGTGCCTTTCAACTATCTTGTGGAAACTGTATTGCAATATATATCGCAGAAAAATAAAAGATTGCAATATTAATTTTTGCAATATTGTGCAGCCTTATTAAAGATCAAAGATAACTCAATAAAAAAATTATAATTCTGTTATTTGATCACCCACCACTTGTTTTAAATAGGGGCCGGAATCTTTAGGGACTTCACCATATTCGATTCTGAGAGTCTTAATAAGATTCTTTACCTAATTTTTTTCCTTTTACTTCGGCTGTGCAAAAACATCATTTGAATTGACATTTTAACCGGAACTGAAGTTTTAAGGCTTTTGTTTATAATTTATATGGATTATATGTATGACAGTACAGCCATCTGAAAAATTATTGTATTAACAAAGATATATTCAGGATGAACAAACTCTGAATGTAGCATTAAAACTTTAAAGATTAAAAACGAGACGCTGGAGGAAAATAACAGTTTTTTTTTGTTTTTTAACACTGAATCACTGAAAAGTTTTTAACACTATTTTTTTTAAACACAATCACTAGAGAGAGAATCCCATGCATTGATGAATCAATTTTATCTCCAACCCCTAGTTGTTGTTTTTGTTCCACTGAACACAAGAGAAGATATTTTTAGGAATGGTGAAAATCAATAGCCATTGACTTTCACAATAATCTTTCTCACTATGGATGTGAATTATGGATGTACGATAAAAAAAACTGACATTGCGATATTTTATTTTTCTGCGATATACATTGTGAGATACTGTATCTATACAATTTCACCAAATGATTGAATAGCACTATAGTCACATCATTTTAAGGTTTAATTTTTGCTATTTAAATCATTAACTGACTTTTGCTTCAATAAACTCCTAATTTGCTCCTTATTAAAAGATATTAAGGAAGTTTGGTTATTGGGTACCGGATGTAGAAAAAGACCATGCAGAATATGTATACCATATCAAGTTAATAGTGAGATATGGTCCCTAAAGTGTTACCTAATGTTTTCATTTTGATTGGGATGGTTCTGTATGGGAGTAAATCATGCATAAAATGTATTAAATTTCAAGCATAGATAAATACAATAAAGCAGTGGTTCTTCTCAAACTTTTTTCACCAAGTACCACCTCATAAAAAAATTGTCTCTTCAAGTACCACCATAATGAGCAGTATTGAAATACAGTAGCGTAGTAAGCCTAATTAAGCAGCTACAGCACTGCACAGTTCAAAAACCAAGCAGAATAATTACTATTATTAAGTATATTTATTATTGTCAGCCACTTTAAACATTATACATAGTTTAAACATTAACTGTGCTTGCAGACAACAAAAAAATGGCAGTAGTTTATTACATTAATTACAAATGGCACTGTTTTTAAAAGTAAAATAGAAAACAGCTATTCTTTTAATGAAATATTAATGTACAGCTTATTCATCAAAACCTAAAAATGTTTGCGTTTACCGAGCACTGACCACTGTTTTCAAGCAGACTCCTGTAGAGTTCGCCATCCCTCTTGTCTGTGCACATGGAGACTAACTTTAATCTACCTCTAAGCTTCAAGTACGGCAAAGTTTGAGTCTTCTGTGTCTTGCGCCATTTAAATCACATCCAAAATAATTTGTTTAAATCTGAGGTAACAAACTAAACTGAAAGCTACGCTGCTTTAAAAAACAAACAACTTTACAAAATAACTACAAGCAAAAGTTTTAACACATTTGTAATAATTATTTTACCAATGATGCAGCCTGGGGAAATTCCTGAGTTTGCAGTAACTGAAATGCCCAAACAACATTACTGGTCTGCAGAAGGGCTTCTCTAGCGCTTGTGTATCTGCTCCATGAGCGCCGCGAACCTCTTCCTGTGGCTCTATTTAACATCTGATGACGCGATGCACTATAGTAAACATTCTAAGCTCTTCATAGTAATCGTATGCTTCAGGGAACAGCCAATTCTGTCTGATCACATGAGTCTCAGTGTTATAATTCGCGTCAAAGAGTTAAAAGTGTGTTCATCTTATTCTTTTATTATTCAGCAATTCTTCTGCATATCACTAGAGGGAAGCCTGTGTACCACAAGTGGTACGCGTACCACAGTTTGAGGACCACTGCAATAAAGCAAAGACAAAAGTGAAATAAGCAGTGCATACGTTGTGATTACTCTTTATTAAACTTTCAATTGGTCAAATGTCTTGTGCCTGAATACCTTAATCTTTCTCAGGCCTTAAAAAGATGCAAATTATACAATTTCACTGTATTAAGGTTAAACTCGGCAATAACTCCACAAATCTTGTCTTATAAACTCTTGACTTATGCTCAAATATAATCCCATATCTATGCAATGTGGCTATTGCAAATGATCACATTGCAATATCGAGGCTAAAACGATATCTAGTGCAGGCCTAATGTAAATGGCTTCAAAACAACATATTTTGTGTTCAACATAAAAAAAAAGAAATAAAAAAAGATTTGAGAGGTTGAGTAAATGGTAGGGCTGGACAATAATTCGATATCAATATATATTGCATATAAAAGTTATACTTTGCATATACACTTTGCAGAGATTTGTAGGTACAAACATCTATTGTCAGGCAGTTTTTTTCTGTGCTTTTAATATTGTCCATATCGATATCAGAATTATATTGTATCGACCGAAATTAAGAAATATATTGTGATTGAAATTTTTGCCATATCGTCCAGCCCTAGCAAATGGTATAAGGGTTTTCATTATTGGATGAACTATCCATTTAAAAGTGAAAGTCAAGACAATTTACTTAAATTAATTTTTTTTTTTTTTCATTTAAATAGTGTTTGTCAGCAAAAAATAAGGACAATTTCATTATATAGATATTTACCATGGATATTCCAAAGAAGACATGAAATTGGAATGACATGATGGCAGTCTTTTCCATTTTATGTCTAAAGTGACTAAAAAAATTCACCAAAGTCTTATAATCAGGCCGACATTATGCACTTATTTCTCTGGCATGAGCATTACATTTAGATCTGCATAATTCAAAATGTGGGCCATTTGTAGGTCAGTTTTCTAAGCCATACTCAAAGGACTGTTGCATAATTTATTCATATGTCACAGAAAACTATGTGGATTATTCATTTAAAAGGCATTTGGGGTGCTTTGTAGGCACAGTTTCCTGCCATTTATTTGGATTCTTACCATTACATATTACAAAACAACTCCAATAATATTAATAGCTGGGTTAGTTATTTGTGCTTTATTTATCACACATGTGTCATGAATGCACAAAAAACTGCCTTGGAAGAATCGAATGTGTCAAGACTGTACATTAATCTACCCTAGCAGCTTCTCAATTGATTGGTCACAATCCAAAATGGGTGACAGATCACTTGATTATAGGAAGGTAAAACAGAATGCTTAATGCAAGATTAAACTGAATCTAAACATTAAAATGTTTTAGTACACTTTTCTTCAGAAGGCCTTGATAGTCAATATACTAATTGTCATTGGTGTACCTTTAAGTAATATCGCCGAAATGACCATTTTTCATTTTTACCTGAGATTTGAAGCCAAATTACCAAGGAATAAAAATTACCTCAGAAAGATGGCAGCAGCATCAAGTTATTTTTTTTCACAGACTGGAAGCTCTGTTTGTAAAATCTGCTTTCTTTTGCAACCTTTGCTGCTTTTAACGTCAATCTTGTCAGTAAAAAAAAAAAAAAAAAAACACTTATTTTCATCACCCTTAAAGTGTGCATGAATCTCAAGTAGAATTAAATATATTGTTTTTACATCTTTGTGCTTGAACTACTTTTCTAATTTGACTCCAAATTTTACTCATGCATTTTGATCATTAAACAAAAGAGCCACAAACCAAGCATTAAAGTAAACCTTATTTAATCAGTGTTTAAATAATGTATGAACCTCAATTTTTTTAAAATTGACTTATGTCTGGTTTTGTGGTCTAGAGTTACCGATACAGAGCCTGAGATGTGTCAGAGAACATTACTATAATCTACTTCAGTGGCTCTCAATTTGTAGATCACAAACCAATCATGAACAGGGAAATCATTTTTTTTTTTTTTTGCTGAAGATAAAAGAAAAAAACCATAGCAGTCAGTGGTTACCGACATTCAACATTCTTTAAATTAACTTTTCTAGTGTCCAACAGAAAGAAACTCAAGCTGATTTGAGACAAGTAATGAATCTGCAATTTTCCTTTTTGAGTGTACTGTCCCTTTAATTGCTCTCAATTGGTGAGTTGCAATCCAAAAATGGGTCACAGATCTGTTCTGATTAAGAGATGGGGGAAAGCAATGATAAATACATATATTCCAAAACAACTGAAGTAAGGGGCCTTGACAGCTTCTCAGAAGCTATTGTATGATATCAAAATTTGTATCACTCATTCATTCATTCTCTTTTCAGCTTATTCCCTTTATTATTCAGGGCTCGCCACAGCAGAACGAACCGCCAACTTATCCAGCATTTGTTTTACACAGTGGATGCACTTCCAGCTGCAACCAATCACTGGGAAACACCCATACAAACTCTTTCACACACTTACACTACGGACAATTTAGCCTACCCAATTCATTACCCAATAAATTGTACTCAGAAATAACAAAGGCTACAATTAAAAAAAAAAAGTCTGGCTACATTAAATATAGCTTGATTAGCTGTCAAAACTGTGACATTAATTATTTTCTACTAACCCAGATACATAAGACAATTCTGCTTTTTTTGTTCCATAAACAAAGATGCCACTTGACTTTCACATTTAAATGTAAATACCTGAGTCCTGAAGCAAAGCTAGTTATGAAATATGTAGTATGCAAGCTCATATCACTTCTACCCAAACTATTTGAGCAAACTTAATTACTGAATACTGAGTGAAATAACCTCAAATAAGGATTTTTATCTGTACATGTCAGGCACTACTATTATCTTCTTTTCATTTTGTGAATCACAAGCCAAAAATGGGTCACATATTTTTCCTGATCATCCTAAAGAGGGAAAACATATCACTTATACAAATATTAGAATCTAACTAAAATGTTTGAAAACTTCTAAAAGGGAGGAAAATGCTTCCCGTAAGTTTTGTTTGTAATCTAAATTTGAAGAAAAACATGCCAGAATAATTTGTGCAATCCAGAATTCAAACTAATCCAAAGCAATCCAAGCAATCCAAACTAAAATACAGCAGTCACTATTAGAAGTGGATCAAAAAATGTTTTTTAAAATTGTCCAAAGACAAGTATGGTTGATGTTCAGTAGATATAGGAAAACTGTAATGAAAGTTTCTGATCCACTTCAAATGTTGACTGCTGTATATTTGAATATAATTTAAGGGGGAAAAAAATGCTTAATTTAGTTAAAAACGCAGAAATGCCACTTGATTTTTTTAATGACTAAATCAGGCTCCTGAAGCAGAGCTATTCAAGAAACATAAGCATAGCATGAGAGCTCAGGTCACTTCTACCCAAACTATTTAAGCAAACTTGTGCCAAGTAATGGAACTGATTCAAGATTACTAGATTTGGAGTAAAACATCCACAAATAAGAATGTCTACCGGTACGTGTAAAGCAATAATGTAATCTTCTTCTCAGTTTGTGAATCACATATTTGTAATAATATTTGTAACAAAAATTCAAATATTAAAATGTAACTAAGAGGCTTGACAACTTGTAAAAGGGAGGTAAAATGCTTCCCATAAGTTTTGTTTGTCATTAAAATGTGAAGAAAATGTACTTGCTTGTAGGAGAAACAATCTGTGCAATTCATAATTTTCTTGAAAACTAAAATATATTTAAAAATGTAAGAATAAAATGCTTAATTTTGTTAAATAAACAGAAATGCCACTTAATTTTTTTCAATGACTAAATCAGGCTCCTGAAGCAAAGCTATTGAAGAAACAGAAACATAGTATGAAGGCTCAGGTCACTTCTACTCAAACTATTTGAGCAAACTTGTGCCAAGTAATGGAACGGATTCAGGATTACTCAAATAACCATGTTTACCGGAACGTCAAGCAAAACAAAAACTAAAGGACCGTCAAGACATGTTTAGTGGGCGAGCACGAAGCGCCAGCAGAGGATGTGCTTCCCTCTCCTTGCACTTGAATAGACCGCCGAGAATATGCGGGAATATGGAGCATGTCCACCGCATGCAAAACAGACCTGTGGCGAGCTCGGCTTCCACTCACACCGAAACAATTCATTCACGCAGCAGAACATCATCTGACAGGCGTTTGCCTTCATAAACGACTCGGGCGAGCACACAGACAGGCCTGCGAAGCTGTTATGAAATAACTCAACTCCCACATTTCCAATCCGACCCCACAAAAACAAACGCGTCGTTAAAAACGCGGCTTCAACGCACAAACGCGAATCATTCATGATAATAAACAAACAGCGCGAGTATGCATGAGGATAACGAATACAGGTGATAACAAAACTGCGCAAATGCCCTTCTCGGCGTGTTTATCTATACAAAATCGATCCTGCAAACCTGAAACGATCATATATCGAGCGGGTGTCGAGAGCAGGAGCCCACAAGTGCGTTACTGTAAGCTTTGGCCACTATTACCAGGCCATGTCTGAAAACTTTACGCACTGTCTCTTGAATGCATGCATGGAGAAAATAACACGTTTGATCGCGGTTACTCACCTTCAATGGCTCTGGTGGGATCTACAACCTCCAGTGCAAGAACTAATCCCAGGTAGAGCAATCCAACAGCCAGCATGTTTGCATTGCAAGATGGCATTGCCTATAGAAATCTTAACAATTGTTCACGTAAGGCTGGATTCAAACACCTCATCCAAACCCTACGATTGTCCGCCGTGCTCTGTTGTTTCTTGCTCCCTCCGACACACGCTAGCAAATGTAGCTGAGCAGACAATATGCACAGTAGAGAATGTGTCATTAAAATACAGATGTAAAAAAAGAGGCTTCTTCAGCCTAAACAGGCGAGGTGTTGTAAAATGGCACGCTCATGTATATTGCTTACTGAACACCAGCATGCAAACAGGGGTTGGTTAAAACATGCACTAAAAATCAAAGCGGGTTCTTCTGTGATCAAATTATTCCTTTTAGTGAGATCTGGATGCTAAAAGAAGAGCGTTAATTGGCGGTCCTCGCTGCAAATAAACAAAAAAGATATAAATCTATTAAAAAAGTGTCTTCTGTTCGGTGCCCCACCGCTTCTGATCTTCTGATGCTGGTGGTTACAATTTGAGTGAGGGGGAAAGTGGAGCCTCTGCTGGACTGCTGCATGACGTCACCCGCCTCGACAGGAGTCCAAAAAACCGAGTGCTCTACGCGGCACTGTGATTCTGCGCATGCTCCTCTCAGCTTACGGCTGACTATTTGTTTTCCCCTCATTCATTGGAAACTGAACCCGCTAGGGCAGCCATCTTGGCTCTTTCGTAGTAAGTGTGTTCAGTGACTAGCCTTTATTTTATAAAGTAGTGGTTACAGTTACATAACGGAACAGATCAATTTAAATTGTGTCCCCCCCCCCTCCCCCTTTTTTGTAAAGGTGTGTTTTGTTAGTATCAGTATAATAGCATGATAGATAAAGCTGACGAATGTGAACAAAAATAATTATAAAATGGCATATTAGTTTTATAATCATTAAACATAACAATAATTTAAATAATGATAATTTTCTGTAAAGTGTTTTTAAAGTTATATATAAAATACATTATTATTCTTATTATTATATTACTGCTGTTTTTTTAAGTATTCTCAATATTATTGTCGGGATGTATTATTCCCAGCTTTTGAAATAGGTTATGTGGCTGGGCCTGTCCATACTGTGTTTTTAATGCAAATAAATCAAAGAAAACATGGTTATTCTCGTTAAATCAGGGTAACCGCACATGTTTGTGTTTTGCGTCACTAACCATAGTTTAATCGTTGTATTTGAAGTACATTTGTGATTATATATTCTGTAACCAATTCCTGTAATCAGTTCGCCAAAAACGTGTTACTAGCTATCAGTTTACTATAATAACGCATTCTTAATTTTAGCAAGTCAACTTGCAATAATTGTCTATATGTACATTATATAATATATAGTTTTTGTTCACTGTTTTTGGATGTTGCTAATAGCATACTAAATTAAATCGATATGGTTAGGGATTTCTTTGTTCATCTTCAAGTACCGTTTCTTTTGTCTCTTCTCTTGCACAAATGGAATGGCTCCATCTAGTGGTTAAAAATGTTAATGCAAAACTTCATAAACAATTTTACTAATTCTCGAGACAAAAAAATGACAAATAATAATTCATCGTTGTTTGCGGTCTTAAATCAACATTTGTTTTAATCCAGGAGGAAGCATATTGGAGTTCACAGTACAGAGTGCAGATACATAAAGCTCTGCACAACCTGGAATGATCTGAAGGAAAATCCAGGAAAGACTGATGAACATTTGTTGAACACAGTGCAGATAATACATCTCTTCGGTACCATTTATTCATTCATTCATTCATTTTTTTGGCTTAGTCCCTTTATTAATCTGGGGTCACCACAGCGGAATGAACCGCCAACTTATCCAGCATTTGCAGTGGATGCCCTTCCATAGCCTACACTCTCATTCACACACATTCATTCATTAATTCATTCATTCATTTTCTTGTCGGCTTAGTCCCTTTAGTCATCCGGGGTCGCCACAGCGGAACGAACCACCAACTTATCCAGCTCATTTTTATGCAGCGGATGCCCTTCCAGCCGCAACCCATCTCTGGGAAACATCCACATGCACATTCACACACACACTCATACACTACGGACAATTTAGCCCACCCAATTCACCTGTACCGCATGTCTTTGGACTGTCTGGGAACCCAGAGCATTAGGAGGAAACCCACGCCAACGCATGGAGAATATGCAAACTCCACACAGAAATGCCAACTTACCCAGCCAAGGCTCGAACCAGTGACCTTCTTGCTGTGAGGCAACAGCACTACCTACTGCACCACCGTGTCGCCAGTACCATTGTGTATGTGATTATATTCTTAAAGATGTCTATTATTTTATATACTTAGTGACTTAGGTCAGGGGTTCCCAAACTTTTCAGCCCGCCACCCCCAAAATGAGAATGCCAGTGACTCGTGACCCCCAATATTCTCTGAGGTGGTGGTTATAAATACAGAAACCTTGTATGCAATGACGCACACACACCAATAGGCCCAAGTCTATTCTTTGTTTTTTTTAAATGTATGTCAGTGCTGTAAATGGGCTAGAAAGTTTAACTTGGTGTTACAAAATCTGCTGCATCTGACAGTATTGCTGTGTCTTTAGTATAATGTAATTACCCGAGAAGTCGCAATCCAATAGAACTAGTAACTATAAGCTACTATAGTAACTATATAGTTTATAGTAAGTATAAACGACTATTTTTTTCTCATCAGTAGGTTATTGATAAAATACAGTAAGTCTTAAGGTTTAATAAAAATTAATTGATTTTTGAAAATCACCAGGCGACCCCCCTTCATTGTCCCTCGACCCCTCGGGGGGTCCCGACCCCCACTTTGAAAACCTCTGACCTAGGTGACAAAAAGTGGCTCAGCGGTTAGCACTGTCGCCTCACAGCAAGAAGCTGGTTTGAGTCCCGGTTGGGTCAGTTGGCATTTCTGTATGCAGTTTGTACGTTCTCATCGTGTTCGCGTGGGTTTTCTCCAGGTGCTCCCGTTTCCCCCACAGTCCAAAGACATGTGGTACAGGTAAATTGGGTAAGCTAAATTGTCCTTAGTGAATGAATGTGAATGATTGTGTATGGATGTTTCCTAAAGATGGCTTGCAGCTTGAAGGGCATCCGCTGCGTAAAACATGTGCTGGATAAGTTGGTGGTTCATTCCGCTGTGGCGACCCCAGATTAATAAAGGGACTAAGCCAAAAAGAAAATAAATGAATGATTTTGATAAAATCATGTTACAAAAATGTATGGATCATGGATCTGTCCATATGGGTTTAAACCAAACTTATTACATTTTACAACACCACATTAAAGGGTTCACCCAAAAATGAACATTTCCTCACCATATTTACTCACACTCAAGTGGTTTTAAACAAGTGGTATGCATTTATTTTTTTCTGTTGAACGCTAAAGAAGATATTTAGAAAAAGGTGGAGCCACTGACATCCAAAGAAGGAACAAAAATACAATAAATAGCAATGGCTGCATTCGTCAAAATATCTTCTTTTGTGTTTTACAGAAAAAAGAAGCTTACACATGTTTGTAACAAGTAAGAAGTGAGTAAATAATGACATATATTTCCGTTTTGGGTGAACTATGCTTTTGATCTACAAACAGTTGCATATTATTACACTTGGAAATGGCTGTGTATGTAAATAGGAGATACAAAGTGTGCATTAATATGTGTGTGTATGTATGCAAATATTTAAACTAATAAATTATATATTTATATAATTAGACATTTTATTAAAATTATTAAACTTAAACTTATTAAACAGATAAATAAATAAATAAATGATTGAATGATTTATTATATTTAATCCAATAAAACTTTCATTTAGAGCGTCCCTTCCCTCCTATCTTTCAAAAAAAAAAATTCAGCTTTATTTTCTCATGTTACTCACAAGTTAGTGTTGTTATTATATAAAATAAAAACGATTTAATAACAATTTATAAAGCTGATCTCTGATCAAATGTAAATTAAAGTGAAATATAAAAATGTGAAAAAGAATAAATTTTTATTATTATTATTATTATTATTATACTGGTCACAATAGGCAAACACAAGAGTATCAGTACATTACATGTTCAGTTAAAGTAAAAATAAATGTTGGATTTATTCTGTCAGTGTGCTGTCCTCTGGGTGGCGCTAAACACCAGCCTAAAAACTTTTCTCTACAGCGTCCTCAAGCAAGTTCGCATTTTCTCCCAGTCGGTGCGTTTTAATCCACCCCTCTCTCTTTCAAATACATTACACTGTTAGTACATTAAACAAAACACCACTCAGTTCTTGAAGATTTTACAGCTTCCACCCAAGCGAAGTCCAAGCCCCGGTAAGTGTGTCCACTAGTTATAAAGTTCACATCTACAGCATAGACTGTAAAAGATAGACCCACAGCCAAGAAAGTATGAGGCATCTAATACCGCCTGGACTTATTTTAAAATGATCTAATAGATCAGATGAGTCAGCGTTTAATGAACATTCCATTAACATTTGATAGCTAGTTTAGAACAGAATTTGCGAGACCGCGAAGGCAAAAAATAGGCTACATTCTTTATATGCAATGTTAATATTTTGGGAGTTGGGGCTTTTGGCGTGTTGGCTTTGCTTTGGTATGGAAAAATAGCAAATGACCCTTTTTTCCACAATAGATAAAAAAAGCGATAAGTGTGATTAAATTAACATATCAGAGGTGATAAATAAATACTGTAAATAAAATGTGTGGTCCCTTTTCAGGCAATCTGTAAACAGATCGAATACTTTGGAAAGATGACGTTTGGAATTTCGATGTGGGCCTAATATATATGCACGGGAACTTATTTCGAAGATTTTCTCTTTAATAAATGTTGGGGTGAGAAATACATTATGAAATAGCATATAATTTACTATGTACTGTTTTTATAACGAATTTTAAATGAATACATATCTTATTTTTTATTTATGTAGCTGTTTTGAGCGATAAATGTCCAAAACCAATTTTATAGTTTTATTTATGTCCTGAAGATTTTACAGAAAGATCCGTTCATACATAATTTGTCTGATTATACAACATTATTTTTATATATATATACACCCCGTTTTGAAAATTAATATTTTTACCTATATTTCTCATTGAATATGGGTAATATATATTGGTGCATTTGAACAAAACAGATTTGTTAAACAGATTTATTTATTAAAATAATGTTTTAGGCATAGAACATCTTTAGAAATGGAAAGAAAACACATTTAAATTCATGCAAAATTTTGCAAGAAAAATGTTATATATTTTTAGTTTCTCTAGATTTTTAACTATTTTTGAAAATTTTATTTATTTTTTTATAACATAAATTTGGGCTACTAATTTTTGAACCATTATTGCAAGTTATTTTGTTAGATTAGCTCCATATTTGGCTTCAGTACTGACTATATGCACAAATATAATATTGTAAAGCATCCTGTAGGAGGGCAAAGCTGTGGCGCAGTAGGTAGTGCTGCCGCCTCACAGCAAGAAGGTTGCTGGGTCGCTGGTTCGAGCCTCGGCTCAGTTGGCGTTTCTGTGTGGAGTTTGCATGTTCTCCCTGCGTTTGTGTGGGTTTCCTCCGGGTGTTCCGGTTTCACCCACAGTCCAGAGATGGGTTGCGGCTGGAAGGGCATCTGCTGTGTAAAAACTGGCTGGACAAGTGGATGGTTCATTCCACTGTGGCGACCCCGGATTAATAAAGGGACTAATCCGACAAGAAAATGAATGAATGAATGATCCTGTAGGAAATATGAATTTAAATGAGAGAGTCAGGGGTGTTCTTATACTGTATATGTCGAGCACCAGTATATACACTACCGATCAAAAGTTTGGGGTCAGTTTTTTTTTCCTTTTTTTTTTAAAGAAAATTATTGTGTTCATCAAGGCGGCATTTATTAAATGTAAAAAAAAAAAAAATTAAATTGTTAAATATTTATTAAAGTTTTAAATAACTGCTTTCTTATTGTATGTAGTTGCAAATGAAATTATTACTTCAGTCATTATTTCTTTTATTACTATTACCAGTAATAATAATATTATTAATAATAATTAATATTAAAGTGATTTATGAAGGATCATGTGACTGAAGACTGGAGTAATGAAGCTGAAAATTCATCTTTAAAATCACTGGAATAAATGTTTAAATTAAATGATAAACTACTTTTGAACAGTTATTTTTTAGTGCAATAAAATGTAACATTTACAATTTTTTCTATATTTTTGGTTAAATAAATGCAGCATCGGTGAGCAGGAGAAGATTATTTTAAAACATTTTAAAACATCAGTACACTGTCAGAAAAAATGTGCAAAATTTGTACCTTTAGGGGTACAATGGCTTGTCACTGGGGCAGTACCCTCAAAGGTACACCTGTTGTACCCTTTCACATGGGTACATATTTGTACCCTAGCAGTATGTACCTTAATGGGTCAAATATGTACCTCTGCTGACTAATTTGTACCTTACTTGGGCTATGGTGCAAAAATGTATCTTTAAAAAAGGTACAATTTCTCCTCCATAGGGATTAATTTTGTACCCTTTCAATTCAGAATTGTACTCCATACACATTAAATTTCATTTATCACATTTATTAAAAATTAAATATCAACATTTTTACAGGATGAATGTTTAAACATTACATAATTTTAAAATAATAAAAAGCAATATTTTTCCATGAGTACAAACTGCACGATAATTGTACTTTTGTACTTGTAACATTTTATCACAGACACTCATTGAAAGATTCAAAACAATTACATTGTCACCTTTTTAGAGGATGAAAGTTTTAAACTATCACAATGTCCTACCAGATGCATAAACTTAAAAAAATAGCTGCTTAAACATTTTATGAAACAGCAAAAAAGCTTAATATTATTTTTTAACACCAGTACATCCCATTTTACTGAGCATTTTTTACCAATGTAACAAAGTAATCTTTCTAAAACAGCACTAGACCTCATGAAGTATATTTTTGTTAGTGCACTGCATTCTACATTTTTCTAAAAGCATCAAGAATCTCAAACAAAGCAATCTTTTTCCATACAGTAAATTGAAACATGTCACTGTATACCCTTAATCATTTTAGATCTCAAAAACACATTTGATCAAACAGTATTACACATTTGATTTAAAATTTCTAAACATTCTTAAACAGTTTATCAGCAGAGTATGTTTCAAGAGCCTGAAAGTCCGTCTGTCTTGGTTTATAACACCCCATTCAAAGTCAACTCCTAGTGTATTTGCATGGAAATATGAATCATACAACAGCAGTATTATAAACTTGCCACACAGAAACCAGTGCAGTATTGACATTTAAAAGGTATTTCATTAGGAAAGAGTCATTTCTTCTCCATTAGCGGTCTCACATGCACACGAAAACAGTTCAATTTGAACACCTGAATGTGTCAATCTCATCAAGGTTGTTGGGCGGAAAAAATTCTTAGCATTGTGTCATCTTGTGCATCTCAGTTGATTTGGGCAATGTTATTGAAATGTCTATAGCTGCTAGTCTTAAATTACTGATGCAGACTCGAAACGCATGCAAAAAAGTAAATGCAAAGATCCAAGCATTGCTGTTGGATGCAGACCCAGCAATACCAGTTCTCTCGGACAGCTGCACTGAGTTGTTTTTCTTGTAATTTTGGATCTCCATCTTCACACCGTTGCTGATGTTCAAATTTAAATTGTTGTTCCATCTCGGGGAGTTGCTGATGTTCATCCTTTGCATTCTTTATGTAGCGTGGATAAGCCAAGTTGAAAACACAGTAAACGGCGAAGGATGTAATAATGCCTTTTAACTCCTATTCTCCAACACTTTGCAAAGGACTTTCAACCATCTGTAGAGGTGGGTAGGGAGCATCATCATCATCCCACTGTGAAAAGGAAAAAAGACATCAATAAACAATGTAAAATCTGTCAGAACTGCATAACATCTATCAGAGTATTACAAAGTGTTTAACCAACAGTACCCAAACCTCTTCCAGTGTAATTACTGTAAGCAATCAACTTTCTCTTTAAAGATATGGGGGAGCAGAATTAGAGCAGCACGAAAGTCTGAATCTACTGTAAAATAAAATCATCCATTTATTTATTTTATTTTCAGCTTAGTCCCTTTATTAATCTGGGGTCGCCACAGCGGAATGAACCACCAACCTATCTAGCACGCGTTTTACGCAGCGGATGCCCTTCTAGCTGCAACCCATCACTGGAAAACACCCATACACACTTATTCACACACATACATATGGCCAATTTAGCTTACCCAATTCACCTGTAGCACGTCTTTGGACTTGTTGGACTTGTGGAGGAAACCAGAGCACCTGGAGGAAACCCACGTCAACATGGGGCGAACATGCAAACTCCACACAGAAATGCCAACTGACCCAGCCGAGTCACGAACCAGCAACCTTCTTGATGTGAGGCGATCGTGCTACCCACTGCACCACCTTAAAATAAAATAAAGACAAAAAATTAACAAAGTACTCTTAAATAATTTTATAATATAAAAGGACTCGTTTTTAAAATAAAGAAAAAAAAATATTGGAACGTTTAGCAAATGCTGAATAAAAGATATTTAATGTATTTTTATGAATTACATTTTTTAAAGAAAAACATTGAGAAATGTTCTCTATATAAAGGGTTTGTATATAAGACCTATGAGTTTGAACTTTCTAAATGCAGCTTGAAAAGGCACTTAATGATCCAAGAAATAAAGGTTTGAACTGCAAAATTATTATTATGTAAGTTTTATGTTAATACCTGTTAGATCATCTGCAAACTTCTATTCTCCAGCTTTTTTGTAGACTTTGGCCAGTGGAGATGCTTTTTTTCTTAATCAAGCTCAGGCACCTTTAGCACAAGCTGTCCTTGAAGCTCTGACTTGGTTGGAGATGGTTGATGAATGCATTCAGTCAGGTTCACCATGACTATAATAAACAAAAAGGAAATTAGTGATTCACTTTAAATAAAAACTATATCTAATATTCTTTGTTGCCATTTCCCTTTAGTTATCACTGTACAAATAGTTGTAAGCTTGAATGCACATATGTGTTCACCACAAAGCTTGAAAATTAAAATATTTTTACAATAGTCATAACATTTATAATAGTCATTTGATCCTACACAGGCTTATACTGACATGAAACATTTAATTTAAACTGAGAACTGATTTAAAATGTGGGATCTCACTGACAAGGGTGTTTTTAATAAAGGGTCACACACCTTATTTCACTGGATACTCAGGCAGTCGCATTACCCACAAAAGATGATGCATCCTCACCAATTGCAGGAATCACCTATTGGATCAAATACAAGTCAAAAATAATGACAATCATAAAAATTCAAATTTAACTTTAATACTTCACTTTACAGTTCATAGAAAAAGGGAGATTAAATTTAAGACTGCACAATGAATTCCTAGGGAAAAAGTATATGCACACACACATATACATATATACATATATATATATATATATATATATATATATATATATATATATATATATATATATATATATAGAATTATTAACAAACAGATGAAAGACAAAATACTAAATACTTACGTTATTACACTACTGCTTCCTCGTCCACTTCATTTTCTGAAATAAAAAAAAATCATGATCGGTGTGAACTTGAGGTTAACAGCAAACAAAAAAAGCTTTAAATTAGCAACTCAAAGGTGTGATAAAGACCTGCACCTCGATCTGACACGACAGATGATTAGGACTCTCTTGAACATGCGTTTATAACGTTATTTAAATATGTAACGTTACAAAATACAACTGCTATAAATGAACGTGGGTCGAGATATGCATAAACTAAAGTTATATTGTTTCAGACATAAAGGGGACAGGCATTCACTTCACTCCTGTCCTGAGTAAGTTAAACATGAACGTTAGCATGAACGTTAACGTTAGCTTCCCAACACTGAGAAAATTCTGAATTTATAAATAACGTATGCAATAAAGGCTTAACAACATTATCCAAACAAAACGAAATGTGTTTGAACTGTTTCTCTGGACGTTTCACCGCTGTTTTTTCAGTGTCTCGAGCTCTGTCTCATGTCCAGGTTATGTGAAAAATCATATTTTAATTTCTGGTCAACCTTAATTTACAAAAGGGTCCCCTCACGCGGCAGGTAACTCGACGGTAATCTTAACTAAGTTACATACACAAGGCAAAGTAACGTCAATTATGAATTGAATATGACCCAACGGATATTTACAATAAGTTATTTAACATTAAACGTACCTGCAAATGTCTGTGCTTCGTCTTCACGAGCGTATTCCAGCTTCTTTGAGTCCTTCAGGTCCATCCTCCATCGGCGGCGAGAAGAGCGTCCGAATAGCAGTGCAACAGCTGGAGATTAACCGTCGCACGTAATCAGCTCGCATTATGAATGCATGGCGCGGGCAAAATCCTATTGGACAACACGAATTCAAATCTGCTGGCTGCCTGCTAATGCTAAGCGAAAGTCAATGGACAATCCCCGCTTTGCGGACCCGCAAGTTTAAAAAAAATATCATCTAATGTGTCACAAAATGTAGTTTTAAGAGTATTTCAGGCGAGAATGTAGTTGTTTTAAACTCGAATCGGCAGTTTATTTAAAAAGACAGCGCTTCTTTGACAATGTGCTTCAGTGAAAGCGGACTCTGTCAGCGGGAGCTTTATGATTCTCTCCCCCGCCGACAGCAGCATTTACTTCGGCCAGTCAATCTCGGATCTGCCGCTGGATTCAATCTCCCCCTTGTAGATAAAACATTATATTTAATACATTTTGTGTATATCTAACGGCCAGCTTTTGGTCTTTTAAATCTATTATTTGTTCTCAGTTGTATTATTTTGGCAGTATTATTCTGTTAAGTTTTATAATTGTTTTATTAATTAATTTATTTATTAATGCTACAATGTTGTACTCTGTCTTTGTTTACCAAGCTGGTTACCTTTAATTCCTATTGTATATATCTACTTTATACTTGCATGTCCATTCTAGTAGTTTATTAAATCTGATAATCAAAGAAAGGTCTGTGTATAATAAGCCATTTCACTTTACATTTAGGGGGATTTATGTTAACATTTTCTTAAATCAAAAATATTAATTTATAATATTTATAAGGCCATGTTTATATAATTAAATAATTTAATTTATAATGTACAGTTTTTTTGTGCATTTCTTCCAAATAACCAACAACTCATAACATAAATGAAGGACCATTTCATACACGTTGACTTGCTCCTTTTTCACACAAGTGATTGTACCTTTCTTTAGGCCTTAAATGGCCCAAACATGGACCCTTTAACAGTTGGGAACATATTTGTACCATTTTTACCCTTAAATGGTACATATAAGTATCTTAGGGTGCTACTTTGAACCATTGAGGGTACAACTTCACCATTTGTACCCCAAGTGTTCACAAATGTACCCCAACCGTACCCTTTTTTCTGACAGTGTAGAAAATCCTACTGACCCCAAACTTTTGACCGGTAGTGTATAAATATATTTGTGAGAATTTGTGAATTAATGATTGACTATGGTGACAAATAAATAAATAAAGGAAAGCAACAAATATACACAAACAAGCTCATATTTAATTATGAAGTGCCTCTTTTGCGCATTTTAACAACATTTCAGAAAACTTAATAAACTTTTTAAATGTATACTGATGAATATAGTTATTTTTTTTACCCTATTCACCTACAGTGTCTTAAACTGCTGCTTTTAATCTTGATTAAACATCAGCCACTTTCATCACTGGAGTAACAACTAAACAGAAAGGATTCTTGATCTGAATGACATCTGCAACCCATAGAGAGGTCAAGACGAGTCAGTGTGTGATGTGGGGACATCCATTCCTGTCAAGTCTTTTGGGATGCAGTGCAGCCAGCAGATGTTGCGGACGGAGAACAGTATTCCGGCTATGTGGAGCATCTGGGAGCAGCATAGCAGGGATGTCTGGCCGTCCACGTGCCTCGACATGTATCTTCCCTCATTCCCCCATGCTTCACTGGGAGAATAGGCTTGGGGGTGGTGATAAAGCTCATTGTACATTGGGGTATAAATCCAACAAGCTCTTCTTCTGACACAGCATGACAACCATGCATGCTTAATGACCTCCTTCCCCCCCAGGCATCTGTGACAATCTGTGCATTCGACTGTCTCCGTCTGAAACCCACCCCGCACAAAAAGCTTTGGCCGCCAATTTGGGTAAAGCAGACTCCTTTTTTTCAGTTCCATTAGATTTGTCATCTCGAATCTGTGGGTTATTATGCCATCCTACATCAAAACATGTGATCTCATCCAAGAGTTCCACTGAAAGGAAGGTTTATGCAAAAAGAAAAATCTGTCTTCATTTAGCCATCATCATTATCTTTTTATAAACTTGATTTTCATCCATATTGAGAAAAAAAGATATTTAGTAGAATGTTCATGCTGCCTTATTTCTACATCAGTCATTACGTGAATGAGGACCAGACTAATTCAGATTCAGAAACAAAATTCATTATTTCTTTCTTCTCACATTAAGGCAGAGGCTTGTTAGAAATTGAAGTCATTTTTCTCTACATTGTAACCCTGAAAACATAGTTGTGGGATTTGAATATGCAGATTTAATTATTATAATTGTGATAAAGTCATTCAATCATGCCACAGAGTCATTTGGTACTATACATTTTGATGTGGTATATTTGAATATAGGATTCTCTTTCTGTGAATGCAAACACAAGTGAAAATACCAAAATGTCACTCTCCAGTGTCATGGAAGGAAAAGAGAAGTGTGAACATGTGGCTGAATGTCTCCTTTTGAGTTTCATATAGAAGAAAATAACCTAAGGAAGTTTTTAGTAGATTATGCCAGTATTTAAATATTGTACATTAAAATGTCAAATCTATTGGAACTTTAAAGGGTTAGTTATGCAAAATTGAAAATTATGTTATTATGTCATTCCAACATTCTTGCTGTTCTCGCGTAAATCCACCACTGTCAACCGACTGACCGATCGACTGACCCATCCTTCTCCTTCCCTAAACCCATGGTTTAATATGTGCCAGAAAAAGCCAGGTTTGGATTCAGCACCTCTGAAGTCTGACCAGGCACCTCATTTTACCTATCCCCCTCCTCCCCCTTCTTAACTCTGTTTTACGACTCTGCAACCCTCTGAAACGCAATCTGTTTCGGGACCTTGCAATTTACAAATTAAGCACTGCTTATGTCACGATTACCAGCGATCATTTCCCATAAGATCGCTGGTTTGCACCCACAATAACCATGGACTACAAATCTGCCATTTCTGGACTATATATTCATACATGCACTCCGGTCACACTCACACATGCTTCCTCATCTAGACTGATTACATTCACACCACCTGATTGTCAGAGACTGATTAACACACACTATTTAAGCCACACATTCACCCCTTCAGTTTGCAGAGTCTTGATGTCTGTCACAGTAGCATTACAACGCGTTTCCTAGTCTAGTTATCTTGTGTACCGACCGCTAGCCTTGTTAGCCTTGTTAGCCTCTTTGTCTTTGCCTGCTGCCTGCCTTTCTTTCCTCTTGCCTGTATTCGACTGTGTTTCTGGATTGTCCTCACACACCTGTTTGCACCTGTTTTGACCACCGCTTGCCTGACTGTGAATAAAACCTGCATATTGGATCTTACCTCAGTTGTTGGTGTTACTCCCCGTGGTTACAGAAGACTCGGCCTCAAACATGGATCCAGCGGGTATAAAGATCATGCATCTTCGTCAGGAAGCACGGTCCATTGAGGAATATGTGGAGGACTTCATCCAGGTAGCCCATTTAACATTTTGGGATGATTTATGCCTGATGATATTTTTTCGTGGAGGACTTTCTGAACCCCTTTATTCTATCATGCCATTACATCAGCCCCACTGGACATTAGAAATATACATCGAACTGGCATTACAATTGAGTGGGGCCCCTTTTACTATTGGCAAGGTGGAGGAGACCCCTAAATGTTTTTGTTTTTTTGGGGGGGGGGCATAGGACAGCAAGACCCGCAACGGGGCTTGCTGCTCATTCCACTACATCTCCAGCTCACAAGATGGCCGCCTCCAGTCTTCCAGCTCACAAGATGACTGCTTCTCCAGCTCACAAGATGGCCGCCTCCAGCTCACAAAACGGCCGCCTCCAGTCCTCCAGCTCACAAGATGGCTTCCTGTCCTGAGTCTGTTCCTGAAATGCCATCACCAGAGCTGCCAGAGTCGACACCGCCGCCGTTAGAGCTGTCAGAGTCGACGCCGCTGCTGCCAGTGTCGACGCCGCTGCCACCAGAGCTGCTAGAGTCGATGCCAGCGCTGCCACTGCCACTGCTGCCTGAGTATCATGAAGGGTCCGAGCCGCCATCTGAGTCTCAAGAAGGGTCCCAGACCATGTCCAGGCCCCAAGGGTTAACCCGCACCCAAAAGCGGAGGTTTAAGAGGAAGGCGTCTTCAGCCCCAGAGCACCCTCCAGTGTCGGCTCCAACCCCAGAGCACCCTCCAGTGTCGGCTCCAGCCCCAGAGCGCCCTCCAGGGTCGGCTCCAGCCCCAGAGCGCCCTCCAGTGTCAGCTCCAGCCCCAGAGCGCCCTCCAGTGTTGGCTCCAGCCCCAGAGCGCCCTCCAGTGTCGGCTCCAGCCCCAGAGCGCCCTCCAGTGTCAGCTCCAGCCCCAGAGCGCCCTCCAGTGTCGGCTCCAGCCCCAGAGCGCCCTCCAGTGTCTGCTCCGGCCCCAACCCGGCTCCTTGCCCTGCCGGCACCAGCTCAACTCCTTGCCTTGCTGGCACCACTCCGACGTCTCGCCCTGCCGGCGCCACCCAGACGGCTCGCCCTGCCGGCGCCACCCAGAGGGCTCGCCCTGCCGGCGCCACCCAGAGGGCTCGCCCTGACGACGCCACCCAGACGGCTCGCCCTGATGGTGCCACCCAGACGGCTCTCCCTGCCGGCCCCAGTCCAGATCCTTGCCCTGCCGGTCCCAGTCCGGCTCCTTGCCCTGCCGGCCCCAGTCCGGCTCCTTGCCCTGCCGGGCCTAGTCCGGCTCCTTGCCCTGCCGGTCTCAGCCCGGCTCCTTGCCTTGCCGGTCCCAGCAGGCCTCCAGGCCCTCTGCAGCCTCATGATCCCGGGCCTCTGCAGCTCCATGTTCCAGACCCACTGCAGTCTCATGATACCGGGCCACTGCAGCCCCATGTTCCAGACCCTCCACAGCTCCATTTTCCAGACCCACTGCAGCTCCATGCCCCTGGCCTCCCACAGCCTCATGATCCAAGGCCCTCCGCAGCTCCACGCTCCAGGCTCTCTGCAGCTCCACTCTCCAGGCTCTCCGCAGCTCCACTCTCCAGGCCCTCCGCAGCTCCACTCTCCAGGCCCTCCGCAGCTCCACTCTCCAGGCCCTCCCCAGCTCCACTCTCCAGGCCCTCCGCAGCTCCACTCTCCAGGCCCTCCGCAGCTCCACTCTCCAGGCCCTCCGTAGCTCACACATGCTTCCTCATCTAGACTGATTACATTCACACCACCTGAGGACTGTCAGAGACTGATTAACACACACTATTTAAGCCACACATTCACCCCTTCAGTTTGCTGAGTCTTGTTATCTGTCACAGTAGCATTACAACGCGTTTCCCAGTCTAGTTATCTTGTGTACCGACCGTTAGCCTTGTTAGCCTCATTGTCTTTGCCTGCCGCCTGCCTTTCTGACCTCTTGCCTGTATTCGACTGTGTTTCTGGATTGTCCTCATACACCTGTTTGCACCTGTGTTGACCACCGCTTGCCTGACTGTGAATAAACCTGCATATTGGATCTTACCTCAGTTGTTGGTGTTACTCCCCATGGTTACAGCTTAACCCTAACCAATAGTGTTTTCAAAAACACAGATTGACCCGCCCAACACACTTCACTAAACCCAACCGACAGTTTTAAAAAGCAATGCAGAAAAAAAAAAGCCCTCGCCTGATTTTTACCACGTTTTCAGATTTTACCACAGTCTCACCCTGTTATTTACTGTTTTTTTTTTTAGTTTTTGGCTTGTCTTACCTGCTTTCTGGAATCGAATCCCGTCTTCGTGATCAACTTCTCTCTGCGTCTGAAGTCCACCGACGAAGGCAAGCTTCTGGACAAACTGGTGACAGCAGTAGAGCTGTCCATACGGAGGTAAGCAGTCAGCTGGTAAGCGCGAA
This sequence comes from Danio rerio, assembly GCF_052040795.2. Taxonomy (NCBI): domain Eukaryota; kingdom Metazoa; phylum Chordata; class Actinopteri; order Cypriniformes; family Danionidae; genus Danio; species Danio rerio. The sequence goes on from NC_141043.1 coordinate 28,688,205, forward strand.
AAGGAACTGCGTCATACCACTCTGTACCGTTCAATTTAAAGACGAAATGCAGCCATATGTACTTCTGGCTACATAATTCGCGACCTCTAGAAACGTATATAGGGCTACGTTTTCAGAATGTGTCTGTGTAGGTTTCGTCTGTTCAGTGTCAATATAGGGCGCATGTTCACGAGAGCCCTGAGTACTTTATCTTTACCTCTGATGTGCCTGTGCTTTGTTTCAGGCAGAGGAAGTCATGCACAGGTATCTGGGGTAAACAGCAGTGCACTCATAAACGATCAACCTATTTTTATTTTTGGGTGAACTAACCCTTTAATATTAAAGAGTGTAAAAATGAAGGTTCATGGAAACACTCTTTAAAAATAAAGCTTCCTAAAGCTTATTGTTCAGTGATGCCATGGAAGTACAATTTTCCAGTGTTCCAAGCTATTAAAAGAACAGATTGTCACTGGTCACTGTAATAAAACAAACAAAAAGGCTCCTCTATCACAATGCTACAAAAGCTGGAGAATCTGGAACCTTCATTTATTAAAATTAAGTCTAAAATTATTTATACCCCTGGCAAATTCTGACCTAAAGTTACTTTAATTCAACCAGCAAGTTTTTTTTTTTTTTTTTTTTTTTGTCTGGAAATGACACAGTCTTCTCCAATAGATAATAAAGCAACGTACAAGAGGCGTCATTGTGGGGAAAAAAAAACTTTTTTTTGCTTTTATTTACCTTTGGCTTTGCAAGGGGTATGAATTATCTCGTAACCTTTTCTTACTAAATATAAAGGGTCGAAATATTGATTTTCAAAAGCTTGACGCAGACTGTGATGATTTTTTTAAAAGAACCACAGTGTGAAAAGCATTCTAAGAATGAAAGGAATCCATTTTCCACTCTCTAAAGAGCCTTTTTGCGCAATCAAAAAGTTCCATGTATGTTAAAAGTTTCTTCACTGAACTAAAGATGCCAATAAAGAAACTTTATGTTTAAGAGTGTTAAAGCTCTGGTCAACCTTTAGTTTAAGGCACAATTCTCACTATTAATAAACCATTAATTAATAAATTCTTAATTTGCTGCTTATTAAAAGTTATTAAAGGGCACCTATTTTTCAAGATTTAAGTTAAGTCTTTTGTCTCCAGATTATGTCTGTTAAGTTTCAGCTCAAAACACCCATCAGATTATATATTATACCTTCCAAAACATTGGAATCCTCTGCTTTGAACACAGTATAGCTGTTTTTTTGTGGCCTGTGCCTTTAATACTAGTTCTTCCTGCTCACTGTTCCCACTGCCTGTCAGATTGTGCCTCAATCTCTGCCTTGGTAGCGTCAGATAAACAGCACAGTGACAGACATGACGGAAGCAGATCTCACATAATGTTTGTGAGAAATACTACATAGCAGCACCAATGATTATTATTCAACCCAGGCTCATTCTGGAAACGTAGCCCCGCGGACGTTTCTGAAGACTGCGAAATACATCCCGGAAGGTATGTATTTGTGCAGTTTTTGTTTTCGCGAATTTATTTGGTAGGATATTAGGTAGGAGTAGGGGTGTATAAGATCATGCAGAATATGTGATTTATGAGCTTTTACATATAAACAGCCAATACCTTAATAATAGGCAGGTAATAAGCCACTAGTTAATTGTGAGAATTGGTATGCATAAAGTGTTGCCAAGATTCTTTAGTTAGATTTTTAAAACATTCTTCATATTAGAGGAAAATGTTATTTCAAGAAAAGTTTACTTGCAGAAATGGTTCTGTTATTGCACTGCTACAAAATGCCCCTCAATGAATCTAAAAGAAGTGTTTTCCTTTTTATCTCACAATAAATACAGCTTCCAAACAGTGTTTTTTGTAGAGACCCCATTTTTGAGATTCCACTCAGAGATCCTTTCAACAAACAGTTCCCAAACAAAAGCAATTAACCTATATCCACTAAAAGCTTTTGTTGCGTTTGATTGGTTTATGCACGTTAAAGCTCTTTCATTGAACCACAGATGCCAATAAAGAGTCAGCAACAACACCTTGATGAATAATTACCAATGAGATTTGTAGCACACATAGACACAAAATAGATTTTTACGCCAACTTTGGCCAAATTAGGTCATCGCTTAAATGCGTTTGGTTTATTTCAGGCAATGGATGCTCCTCACGCTCAACAATCAACATGAAGATTGATGTGGATCAGTTAGCAGAATGGCTCCTGAGCAGCAGCAGGGGGGAAAAAGATCTGTGTGTGTGTGTGTGGTGTCCTGTGAGGCCTAGCATGTTGTGTGGGGGTTGATTTGAGACAGTGCCAGCGTAAACAGTCCCAGACCACATGTTCTCTCAGGGCAAAGCGCCTGGCCAGTCTCCAAGCACATCTGCACACAATCCCCCGCTTCACCATCCACAGAGCCGGAGACCCAGCCGCTTATAATGGAGGAGGGGAGAGAGAGAGGACTGGACTGCGTTCCCAGACTCCACCAACCTGCCGCAGACAGTCACGAGCACAAGAGGCCAAATTATAAAAACTAATGATATACCGAATCAAATCACTCCCTCGTGTTTTTATTTTTTTTTTCCTTGCATGCATCGTTTTATGTACAGTGGCCAGCATGATTGAAAACGGCCTTACATATTTCCAAGATAAAATTTTAATGATATTCTTTTTTACGATGGGATGCTTGTGCGAATCTGGTTTGTTTGTAATGAAATTACGGTGAAATTGGAACTATCACTAACTTACTCACTTACTTATTTATCAGGGGTAGCCACAGAGGAATGAACCACCAATTACTCTGGCATGTGTTTTATGCGGCAGATGCCCTTCCAGCCATAAAATTGGAACTATTTTTATATTGCTTAATTTAAAAAAAATATATATATATTATACTGTAATTTATTTATTCTGTTGAACACAAAAGAATGTATTTAAAAAACTGAAAATCTATAACCATTGTTTATGGGAAGTTTTATTATTAGTTTTTTCTACTACTGAAGTCAATATATACAGCTTTCAAACATTTTTCAGAATAAATTATTTTGATATTTTGAATAGAAAAAAGGAAACTGTTTGAAACCACTTCATCGTGAGTATTGTAGTGAGGCAGAGGGAAAACACTGACACAGTTGGTAAAGTTTACAGACAAGTCCCCGGAGGGTGCTTTATTTACAAAGTGCAGGGTGTGAATACGGTGCTCTTCTTTGAGGTGAGGTGCTCTGGTGCTCCGGGAAGTAGGTGAAGGACAGTGAGTAGTCGGGTGTTGGATCGTCACGAGCTGGAGTCTGCTGTGGGAGAGACAGAGAGACAAGCATTAGCGCAGGGAGTCATTAGTTGAATGAAGCTCGTCTTCCTCTTGCGTGGGCTTGGTTTATATGCCTCTCCGCTTGATGATGTCCAGCTGTGAGCGATCCGGTGCTGATGATGGTCCAGCTGGCGTCGTCCTGGTCCTGGGTTTCCTGCGGAGGAAAGGTAAAGTATTGAGAGGGGGGTAGAATGTCTTGACAGACCTGCCCATCCTGACCAGAGCCTTGAGAGACCGTCAGCGTTTCCGTGGGAGGCCCCGGCTCGATGTTGTACGTCGAAGTTGAAATCCTGAAGCGACAGGAACCATCTGGTGACTCGAGCGTTGTTGTTTTTCGCTGTAGCCATCCACTGTAGGGGAGCGTGGTCGGTCACCAGGGTAAACTTCCTGCCAAGGAGATAATACCTGAGCTCCAGGATTGCCCACTTGATCGCCAGGGCCTCCTTCTCCACCGTTGCGTACCGGGTCTCTGCAGGGGTAAGCTTCCACCTCAAGTACATGATGGGGTGTTCTTCATCGCCGTGGACCTGGGAGAGGACCGCGCCCAGGCCCGAGTCGGAAGCATCTGTCTGTAGAATGAAGAGGCAGCCGAAGTCAGGTGCGTGCAGTACCGGTGAGGATGTGAGGGCCGTCTTCAGGGCATTGTATCCTCTCCGGCTGCCCCTTTCTGGTCAGGTCTGTCAGAGGGCTGGCTATGGATGAGAAATTAGGTATAAAACATTTATAGTAGCCCGCTAACCCCAGAAATGCACGTACCTGGGTCTTTGTGGTGGGTTGTGGAGTGTCTTGTAGTGCTTTGATCTTGCTTTTTGTGGCTGTATGAGACCTCTTCTGATGTGGAATCCGAGGTACTTGGCTTCTGCTAGACCCAGGTGGCATTTCTTGGGATTAGCTGTGAGCCCAGCCCTTCGAAGATCTAGGAGCACCCTCCGCAACCGGGATAGATGTTCTTCCCATGACTCGGAGTGGACGATCAGGTCGTCGAGGTATGCTGCTACATATGGCTGGTGGGGCCTCAGCAGGATGTCCATCATTCGTTGGAATGTGGCAGGGGCCCCGTGGAGCCCGAAGGGAAGAACCCGGTAATGCCAGTGCCCACCGGGAGTGGAGAAGGCGGTTTTCTTCTTGGCGCTTTCACTTAGTGGTAACTGCCAGTAGCCTTTGGTGAGGTCGATCGTGGATATGAATCGGGCTCCACCCAGCCTATCCACCAGCTCGTCCACCCGAGGCATGGGGTACCCGTCGAACTTTGAGATTTCATTGAGCTTCTGAAGTCGTTGCAGAAGCGGAGGGTGCCGTCGGGTTTGGGGACCATCACTATGGGGCTGGACCACGGGCTACGGGATGGTTTGATGATTCCTAATTTCCTCATCTTTTGGATCTCCTCGTTGATAGCCAGCCGGTGAGCTTCTGGTACTCGATAAGGCCTCTGCCGGACAATGGTGCCAGGTGGGGTGATGATGTTGTGCTGGATGATGGTGGTTCGGCACGGTTTCTCAGAGAACACAACCTTGAACTGACCGACCAAGGCTTGCAGCTCCGCCTTCTGATTCGGTGAGAGTTGCTCACCTATATGGACGACGGGAGAAGTTTCTTCTGAGAAGGCGACTAGATGACCTGGAGCTGCAACCCATTTCTTCATCAAGTTGACATGGTAAAGTTGCTCTTCTCTTCTTCGTCCCGGCTGACGGACTCGATAGTTTACCGGCCCTACCCTTTCTACCACCGTATATGGTCCCTTCCAGGATGCGAGGAACTTTGAAGTTGTGGTAGGTATGAGGATCATCACCTTGTCCCCTGGGTGGAACTCTCTGGGTTGGGCGGGCCGGTTATATAATCTCTGCTGGGCGCGCTGGGCTTCGGTCAGATGTTGCTTGACGATGGTCATGACTTTTTCGATGCGTCCTCTTATGTCCCGTACGTGTTCAATTACCGACCGCTGGGGAGCTGGCTCCTGCTCCCAGGCTTGACGAGCCACATCCAATAGCCCACGTGGTTGGTGGCCAAACAGCAGTTCAAAGGGGGTGAAACCTGTGGATGCCTGGGGAACTTCTCTGATTCCGAATAACACGTATGGGATCATGAGGTCCCAGTCGCGCCCATCCTCTGCCACCACCCGGCGGAGCATCTGCTTCAGCGTCTTGTTGAACCTCTCTACAAGGCCGTCAGTCTGTGGATTGATACAGTATGTATCAATAATTTTTACTTTTTTGGTAAACTATCCCTTTAAAATTAACAAGTTAACAAGTTTACAAAAAAAGTTAGTAAACCCATTGTAACTTAGAACTGTTAAGTTGATTTAACTTAATTTGATAATTATGCACACAGTTCATTCATTTATTCATTCATTCATTCATTCATTCATTCATTAAGTCAGTCATTCATATTCTTTTCAGCTTAGGCCTCGTTTACACTAGTGCGTTTTAGTTTTAAAACGGCATTGTAGAATGAAAACGATCCGCGTCCACACTTGTGTTTTACCCAGCGTTTCTGAACTGCTCTCCGTCCACACCAAAACGCTGAAAACGTACATCACGTGACCACACACACACTCTCGGGCATTCTACCCAGATGAGAGCTCTGCTTGTCGGACTGCTCATCACGCATCTCCCGCTGGATCTAATCTCACTATATTTGCTAAACGTGATATTTCATTCATGTTGTTGTCTTTATCTAACGACATAGGCCAATTCCCTGACTTTGGTCATTGGAATCTATTAAGTAACTTGTTCACGGGTAACATGTTTTGGTTAAGTGCAAAGATAAGTTAATGATTATTCCAGGTACATTGACTGATCGCTTGCCTTTATTTCCTACAATGTATAAACTTATTGTATGTTATACTTTTATAATTATCGAATATTAAAACTGATATTCAGCAGAAGAGAGGGTGCGTTTCGTATTTTCACTGAAATTGAAAGGAGGCAGTTGTTATCGGCTCCGTTTTGTTATAAATATGCACACAGTGAAGATGACGCTCATGCAGCACGACGCCTCAACATTTCTGCTGTCTGTTTAGTTGTTAATATTAAAATAAAAATAGGCAGTTCCTTATATCAAGTTTACATTTTATTGTTGAGAAAGTGAAACAACGTAGCCAAAGTGATGTGAATGAAGTTATAAAGTACACTGTTCCCTGTGAAGATTGACGCGTGTCCTCGGTATGTTTTCCATATCAAACTGAGAAGAAGAGATGCAGCCTTGATCAAACTTGCGAAGTCTGAACTCACACGGAGAAGATTCAGGACTGAACTGTGTGTTAGGCTACTTAATATTGAGGAAAAGCCCCAATCAGATAGGCGAACGTCGGCAGCCCCGCCTCCGTTTTCAGATGTCTTCGTCTTTCCCCATCCACACTGAGACGGAGCAGCAGCGTTTTAGAATGAAAACGGCCTCTCCAGCGTTTTCGAAACGCTCCGTTTTCGGCGCTTGAGAACTCCGGCGTAGTGTGGACGGATGGCGTAACCGTAGCAAAACTTATGCGTTTTCAAACTAAAACGCATTAGTGTAAACGGGGCCTTAGTCCCTTTATTAATCAGGGGTCTCCAAAGTGGAATGAACCACCAACTTATCCAGCATACTGTATGTTTTACAAAGTGGCTACCCTTCCAGCTGAAACCCAACACTGGGAAAGCACACAGTTCATTAACTTAATAATTTTAAAGCAATGGGTTTACTCATTTATTTTTAAAATAAAAGTCAACTAATCACTCTTTTATACTGTACAAAATAAACAGAAAAAAAAAATCAAGGAGGTAATCTAAAATATAAAATTCATTTATTGTGTAGGTTGCCATTAGTTTGCAGCTCCTCGTTAGACGACTAGAATCTGTATCTGTTACAACAGTATGAACTGTAAAAATAAATATATATTATTAAACAATATTATGGTGGCCGAGGGAGCTTAACGTGCTGCAATTTAAGAAACATATGCAATTAAAAAGAACACTAGCAATTAAAGAAAAGATCTATATTTGTTTGACAGCACACATGCTGCAAATCGTAACAACGCAAACACATTTTTAAAATATGCGTTGCAGAAAATGCAGTGCATTTTATTAATTTTTTTTGGTTATGTGAAAACATGCTGCATTTAATTACAATGCAAACAGTTTATGAAAACACACAGCATTTTCTTGCAACACAAACAATTTACGAAAACACACTGCATTTTCTAACAACACAAACAATTTATGAAAACACGCTGCATTTTCTCACAACACAAATGATTTTTACGAAAACACACTGCATTTTCTAACAACACAAACAATTTACGAAAACACACTGCATTTTCTAACAACACAAACAATTTACGAAAACACACTGCATTTTCTAACAACACAAACAATTTATGAAAACACGCTGCATTTTCTCACAACACAAATGATTTTTACGAAAACACTGCAATTTCTCACAATTCAAACAATTTGTGAAAACACGCTGCATTTTCTTACAACACAAACAATTTACGAAAACACACTGCATTTTATTACAACATAATTTACAAAAACACACTGCATTTTCTTGCAACACAAACAATTTATGAAAACACACTGCATTTTGTTACAACACAAACAATTTACGAAAACACACTGCATTTTGTTACAACACAAACAATTTACGAAAATGCACTGCATTTTCTCACAATTTAAACAATTTACGAAAACACACAGCATTTTGTTACAACACTTTCAAATAGCACAGAACACAAGGGAAATGTTTTAAAGGGGCCCTAAAATATGATGGACCAGGCTATTTAGGTTATTGTTATTTAGGCTAATAAAATACTAAAGACACAGAATCAAGATGTTAAAATAAACAAACAAAAAAACTCACCTTTCAAAGCTCACCTACAACTTCACTGAGCTATAGTCACAGTACAGTGGCCTCTGTCATTTTTTAGTTCCTTTGAAACATTTCTGTTGTGTTTCGTTCTTTTTGCAAGTGTTAGAAAATGCAGCCCGTTTCCGTAAATTGTTTGTGTTGTGTAGAAATGCAGCGCGTTTTACTAATTTATTTGTGTTGTGAGAAAATGCAGCGCGTTTTATTAATTTGTTTGCGTTGTGAGAAAATGCAGCACTTTTTAAAATTAGTTTGCGTTGTGTGAAAATGCAGCATGTTTTATTAAATTGTTTGCATTGTGAGGATTTAGAGCATGTATGCTGGCAAATGGAGGAAGATCTTTTCCTTATTTGCTGGTGTTTTTTTTATAATTGCATGCGTTTTTCAAATTGCAGCACGTTAAGCTCTCTCGGCTACCATACAATATACTGAATACTATTGTCCACATTCACTAAAAAAGCCATTCAAATCTTTTTATTGAAAGGCCTCTGTATGCATGCATGTATTTAAGTTTGTATGTATGTATGCATGTATGTATGCATGTATGTATGTATGTATGTATGTATGTATATATGGAATTAGTTTTTAACTAGCCAATGAAGGCACAAATATGAGTCTCAGTACTAGATTGTATTGCTTTCCGGTACCTTTGAGCATCACTCATTTATGTGTGAGCGCACTATGAATAATTGGCAGCAGCCGAGACCTTTTCTCTAGTGTGCGTCCGTGTTTGTGTATGCGTGTGAACATTGGGTAAATTACATCACACATCTTGGACTGTGGGACGTCTGCTAGGCCAACATTACTCCTCTGGCCCTCAGCCTTGAGTAAAGATGGATAGTTGCATAAATCAGGTCTGTGAATCTCCCGGCCCTGCACTGCAGATGTCACTGAGCTCAGAATGTGATTGCCTTCGCCAAAATTGACATTGGAAAGATGGCTTCGTCGTGTCCCGTTAGGGGTAAACAAAATGTTTGCAACAAAATATAGAAATTCTGAGACAAAAACTAAATGTACATTGTAAAAAAAATGCTAGGTTCCACATAATCGATTTGTGTTGGGACACCATGAAGGAATTAATTTAACTTATTAGTTTTTACAAATTTAAGTAAAATTAAATGCTCAAAACCTCAGAAATTGTGTTGTTTTAGCTTATTTTAAACAAGTAGCTTAAACAAACAGCAAATGTCATTTTTTGAGTGAATATGCAACCCAATGTTAGCAATGCATGATGTTTCTGTCCAGAAAAGGTATTTCCTTCAAAGGAGGATGTCCTAAATAGTGGGTTAGGAAGTGAGGAAGGCTTTCGTGGGGTGATAATTACGGCAATGGCCATGCTGACAACACCTGAAGAATTCAAGGTATGCACAAACACCAGAGGAATTCCCAACCCCCATCGATCCCTCTGCAACATACAGTATCTCGACAACATTTCAGACTTAGCTGGGTTAAAGGTGAAAAACAAGCAAACTGTATATTAAATGTAATGAAATACATCAATTATTACATTGAAGTCACTGTTATAATAAATACACAGAATATGTACGTACAACTTTAAATATGGCTTGGTCACTATACATGTTCTTATAGCTGTTCAGAAAACAATATGTATAGTGTAGAGTGGTAGCCTTACATTAGACCTTATATTAATATAATATATATTTTTGTATTGCTAATAATGGTGGCACAGTGGCTCAGTGTTTAGCATTGTCACCTCACAGCAAGAAGGCTGCTGATTTTAATTACAGACTGAGCCAGGTGGCATTTCTGTGTGGAGTTCGCATGATTTTTCTGGAGTGCTCCAGTTTGCCTCATAGTCCAAAGACATGCAATGAATTAAATGCAATTAAATTGCAGTGAATTAAATAAACTAAATTGGCTGTAGTGTATGAGTGTGTGTGTAAATGAGTGTATATCGGTGTTTCCCAATACTGGGTTGCGGCTGGAAGAGCATGCGTTGTGTAAAACATATGCCAGAATAGTTGGCGGTTCATTCCGCTGTGGCGAGATCTAAAGTAGAGACCAATCTGAAGGAAAAATTAATGAATGAATAGCTAATAATAATAATAATAATAATAATTAATAATAATAATAATAATAATAATAATAATAATAATTGTGAAATATGTATAGTGGAAATAAATAATAACAATTACAATAATAACAACAAAAACAAGAATAATTAATAATATGTCCTTGCCTGTTTTTCCAAGTATATAAATAATAGTTTTGTTTTATATAAATAATATTTTTCCAGGTTTCAACATCAGCATTAATAATACTAATAATACTACTACTACCACTAATAATAATAATATTAACAATAATAATAATAATAATAAATTACTTTTTGGTTTATAAATAAACACAAACAATATAAACACAAACAATAATTTAGACGTTTTTATTTAAATTAACGATGATAATATGATTATATGATAATGTGATTATTTTTTAAAAACACATTTTTTAAATTCAAGTTTAAACCTTGTGTACACAGCAAATTCATCTGAGTTAAATTCTTGGTGTTGAAGCATTTCAGAGTAAAGTGTTGACGTTAAAGAGTTAGATTTTGATAAATGAATATAATAAGAGTTAGAATTGATTTTATTCAGTGCGAAATCAAGGAGTTATCTTTTCTACACTTGGTGGTGTTATTTCCAACATCCGGGAATTCATGCAGCCCCAGTCACTGAAGAATTTTCCAGACGCCATTTTCCATCTGAGGTTTAGAACAGCAACTGGTGAGTCAAACTACCTAAATGTTGGTATTTTACTGACTTTCTCTAAGGAAATACAGTTGTAAACATATTGTTAAGTTAATAACTTCAGAATGGAGTGA